>NC_140994.1:270081319-270641092 GCF_052327205.1 Somniosus microcephalus | reverse complement strand
CCCGAGCCCCGCCCCCCCCCGATCTCCCGAGGCTCCCCCCCCCGACCTCCCAGGGCCTGATCTCCCGAGCCCCGCCCCCCCCCCCCCCAAGGCCTGATCTGCCAAACCCCGATCTCCCGAGCCCCGCATCCCGCCCGAGCCGGCTTCAAGCGCAGAGAGAGAGACGCCGCTGTGCAACCTACCGCGTGAGGCCCGGCCAGACTCAAGTCGCGCGCGCTGACTCCTGCCCCACCCGCCTTTACTAAGATGGCGGCGGTGGCGACGCTCGGCTCAGGCCCGCCCCCTCCAGCCTTCACAAAGATGGCGGCGATCGCGAGCCGCTTGTTGAGCGCGACGGGAGGTGCCTAGCTCGGGCGTGGCTGAGCAACAGAGGCCCAGGCTTACAGGCCTGGAAAAAACAGTGAAAGGTAGGAAAATTCTAGATGTTAGAGAAAAGATTTACAAATTAATTAACTTTTTTTAATAACAATTTGTGTTTTAAAAGCAACTTTTTTTTTGCTGGAAATGTAGATTTGAAAATAAACATGCAGAAAGTGGGAAAAAGAAATGAACAGTTTGGAATCAAGATGGCGGCCACTCACCTCGGTTCAGAATGATAAGGCCCGCCCACACACGCACCGATTGGTCAACCGTCAGGTCACTGAACTGTAGGATTGGTCAATCATCACATCACTCAACTGTAGGGTGGCCCGCCCGCGCACACAATGAACCCGCCCCCACTCGATGCAAATGAGCGGATAATGAGAGGAATTTTGAACGTTTTTTGAATACCGTCGGCACAATTTTTGTCCGACCGTCGGCACAATTTTTGTCCGAGCAAAAAGTAAATACACCTACAAGAGTTCCCTAATGATGAGCTTTCTTTTGATATAACATGTGTAGGTACGCTCTATAACTTTTGATTGTATAGCCGGACAGAGAGACAGACAGAGAGACAGACAGAGAGACAGACAGACAGACATATCCTTTTATATATATAGAAGATATGCCTATAGAAGACTTTTGGATTCCTTTTTATGTTAGCTGCCAATCTATTCTCATACTCTCTCTTTGCCCCTCTTATTTCATTTTCACTTCCGCTCTGAACATTCTATATTCAGCCTGATTCTCACTTGTATTCTCAACCTGGCATCTGTCATACGCCCCCTTTTTCTGCTTCATCTCACTCTCTATCTCTTTCCTCATCCAGGGAGCTCTGGCTTTAGTTGCCCTACCTTTCCCCCTCGTGGGAATGCACCTCGACTGTACCCGAACCATCTCCTCTTTGAAGGCAGCCCATTGTTCCAATACAGTTTTGCCTGCCAATCTTTGATTCCAATTTACCCGGGCCAGATCCGTTCTCAACCCACTGAGATTGGCCTTCCTCCAATTAAATATTTTTACTCTAGATTGCTCCCTGTCCTTTTCCATTGCTAGTCTAAACCTTGTGATACTGTGATCACTGTTCCCTAAATGTTCCCCGACTGACACTTGCTCCACTTGACCCACCTCATTCCCCAGAACCAGATCCAGCAATGCCTCCTCCCTCATTGGGCCAGAAACGTACTGATCAAGAAAGTTCTCTTGAACACACTTCAGAAATTCTTCTCCCTCTCTGCCCTTTACACTATTATTATCCCAGTCTATATTAGGATAGTTGTTCTCGTCTGGCTGAGAATGCTGGTAACAGTGGTTCGCCATGTGCTGGCCATCCCTTCACTGTCAAGTCGTAGGCCCGAGACAGTGTCGGGTCATTTCGGGTCTCTCTCTCAATACCCGCATTGGTGACTGATAAGCATTCGATGATGGTCGAGTGAAATACCTCGACAGGGTCAACTGTCGGTGCCTCTTCCACTGTAGGTAGTGGTAAGCGCGACAGCCCATCAGCATTACCATGTTGCTTTGTACCTTTGAATTCAATATCATATTGATGTGCCCCTAGGAAAAGAGACCATCTCTGAAGCCTCTGCGCCGTCATTACCGGAACACCCTTCTTAGGGTTGAAAATGGAAACCAACGGCTGGTGATCTGTCAGCAGCGTAAACTTTTGGCCTTGCAGGTAATGGTTAAATTTCTTAACTCCCCACACGAGGCTGAGAGCCTCCCTATCTATCTGAGCATAGTTGTGCTCAGCGGAGGTCAATGATCTGGATGCGAAAGCAACTGGCCTTTCTGAGCCATCTGGAAACTTATGTGAGAGCACTGCCCCGATACCATATGGAGAAGCATCACAAGCTAAGCGAATAGGCAGCGTTGGGTTAAAGTGAGCCAACACTTCCTTAGAGGTGATCAGTGCCTTGCTCTTTTGAAAAGCCCACTTACAATCATCGCTGCACTTCCATGGTATTCCCATTTGCAAAAGAGTGTTTAGCGGGTGTAACACTGTGGATAAATTTGGAAGAAACTTGTGGTAATAGTTAACCAACCCGAGGAACGACCTCAACTGGGATACATTTTCCGGCGCAGGAGCTTTTACAACAGCTTCGATCTTGTCAGGTGATTTATGGAGCCCCTCCTGGTCAATGACGTGGCCGCAGTACGAGATTCGCTTTTGAAAGAACTCGCATTTCTGGCGATTAACTCTGAGCCCATATTCTTTCAATCTGATGAGCACCTGCTCCAAATTCGCGAGGTGATCCTTATCGTTATCTCCTGTAATCAGGATGTCATCCAGGTAGCATTGTGTGCCTGGAATTCGCTGCAATACCTGCTCCATGGCCCTTTGCCAAATCGCTGGAGCCGATGCCACTCCAAAAACCAGTCTATTGTACCGATATAAGCCCTTATGCGTGTTGATCGTGAGATACTGACGTGACGCTTCATCAACTTCCATCTGTAAGTACGCCTGCGCCAGGTCTATCTTAGTGAAGTGTTTCCCGCCAGACAGCGAAGCGAAGATATCTTCAATCCGCAGAAGCGGATATTGCACCGTGTGAAGAACCGGATTAACAGTGATCTTGAAGTCGCCACAGATGCGAACCTTCCCAGGTTCCCCCGGCTTGTTGCTCAACGAACGCTTCATGACAGGAACAATGGGTGTAGCCCATTCGCTCCAGTCCACCTTGGACCATACCCCTGAACGTTCTAGCCCTTCCAGCTCTGCTTCCACAGCAGGTCGTATCGCATAAGGCACCGGTCTGGCTTTGAAAATTTTTGGGTTTGCATGTTCTTCCACCTTGATGGTTGCCGTAATTCCTTTCAGTGTTCCAAGTCCCTGTTGGAACACCTCCTTAGCATCGTCTAAGATTTTCGACAGTCGTTTAGGTTTGACGTCGTCCTCCTTACAGGCATCTACAGTCAGTGCTTGTATGGAATGCCAGTCCACATTTATTCTCCGGATCCATTCCCGTCCCAGTAGTGGCGGACCTCCATCAGGTAACACATACAAGTCCATTTTCTGACTTTCTTTACCATTGTAGACCACGTTTACTTTTATCTTTCCTTTGGGGTATACTATTTGCCCCATGTATGTTTTCAATACAATCTCCGTATCCCTCAGGGGAATGTGCGAGAATAACCTTTTGTAATCATGCTTATTCATGACCGTTAATGCCGACCCAGTGTCCAATTCCATCTTCACTTGGACCCCTGCAATCCGAAGCATGACCCAGATAGTTTGGTGGTCTGCTGTGTTACCCACATTATATATTTTCAGACAACCCAGTTGCTTACTGCTGGAGTCTGAATCCGTCTTCTGTTCATCCGAACTGTTCTCTGTCACTTGTGTACTTTTTTGTACTTCTCCTGCGGTGACTTTTTGCTGCTGGTCTTCTTTCCGGACTGGCATACTCTCGCTATGTGACCAAGATTGCCACATTGCCTGCATTCTTTATCTTTGAACCAGCACTGGTTCTGGTCATGCGTTGTCCTTCCACAACAATAGCACTTTACTGTGCCCAATGCCATTTCATTGGTGCTGAATTCCAATGGCCTTTGCTGTATCTCTGCAGTGCCCCGTGCTGCTGCCTCGTGGGATGCTGCAATGCTGAAAGCTTTGTCCAGCGTAAGGTCCTTTTCCTCTAGCAGTCGCTTCTGGGTTCCTTCCCTTAGGAGCCCACACACAAACCTATCTCTCAGTGCGTCTGCTAGTCCTGTTCCGAACTGGCAGTACTTTGATAACTTGCGCAGTTCTGTTAGGAATTCAGCGTTGCTTTCTTCTTTAAGTTGAATTCTTTTGTAGAATTTAAATCGTTCCGCTATCAGCAGCGGTGTGGGGTTTAAATGCTCCTGCAGGATAGTAACAATATCCGCGAAACTCTTCCCTACCGGTTTGTCTGGTGTTACAAGGTTCCTTAATAACCCGTACATCTTCGCACCCATTGAGTTTAATAGGGTTAGTGCTTTCTTATCATCCGGTACCTCATTCGTTGTACAGTAAACTTCGATGCATTCCACATAAGTGGCCCAATCTTCCACATCGTTATCAAAAGCAGTGATGTTACCCGTTTTTGGCATCCTTGCTGAGTTTCTCCTTCCCCTTTGGTTATTATTATAATTTTTATTTTTTTTCCAAGATGGCGGCTTTTCCCGCGCTTGGCGGCTTTTCCCGCGCTTGTCTTCTTCCCCCACCGACTCAAAATGGCAATTCCCGTGCTGTTACCATCCACGCCTCCCAGCGGTCCTTTATTTTCCCCTGCGTTGCTGCTCTTGTTCCCCCACCGCTCCTGCGGTCCTTATGGCCATAAACGCTTTTCTGGCTGCTGCGCGTCTCTGCCCGATTGCAGCCCGGCCCCTGACACTGGCTGCGGTCATGTTCTCCGCCCTTTTTGTCATTTTCCCTCCCCTTCTCCCACTGACAACTCGGCCGACATCCCCCCCGTGCCGCTCGATCGGGCTTACCCGCCGCTGTCGTAGAAGGGATGCTCACTGATTCTTGACTTCATGGTCAGCAAACCAACCCGGGTTTCCGATGGCCTCCCGTGCGATGCAGGATGTTGAGGGCGGATGCCCTTTTTCGACGCCCGTTCCTGAGGACGAAGCTTCCTTTGATGCAAAACTGCCGCAAGGTAAGATCAGACTGTTGAGTCTGTGGTTTCAATTACAGTTATACTGAATAACAGGACACAGACTACAGAAGTAAGTAAACAGATCTTTAGTGATTGAGGGTCAGGGCTGAACTGGGATACACTTTGCTCCGCAGGGTTTATATACCGGTGTGGTCACCACCGGTACTACAATGTACAGGAGCCATCAAAAAGTAGTCCATCACCTTAAGGTATCCTCTTAAGGTGGTACAGGTTACATACACTACGGGCGCAGTGCAGGAACAGTGGGTGAATGGGACGTGGCAACCGCTGGCGTTTTTCAGCCATCAACTACGGCGAAACGAACGGAAGTACAGCACGTTCGACCGGGAGTTGCTAGCCCTTTTTCTGGCCATCCGCCATTTCCGGTTCTTGCTAGAGGGACGTCCGTTCACTGCTTTTGTGGACCATAAGCCACTAACGTTCGCGATGGCCAAGGCTGCCGAACTGTGGTCAGCTCGGCAACAACATCAGTTGACGTTTATCTCAGAATTCACCACTGACATTCAGCATGTGTCCGGTAAAGACAACCTGGTGGCGGATTGCCTCTCCCGTGCGACCGTTCATGCAGTCCAGCTCGGCATCGACTATGCCCTCATGGCTGCGGATCAAGCCTCGGATCCGGAAGTCCAATCTTACAGAACCAACCCCTCTAGCCTCCAAGCGGCCGACGTCAATTTCCATGCCGCGGGCACTACGCTACTCTGCGACGTCTCCGTAGGAGATCCTCGCCCTATCGTGCCGGTCGCCTGGTGCCGAAAAGTTTTTGACGCCATACACGGGTTGTCGCACCCTGGCATGAAGGCCTCGCAATGGCTGATGTCGTCCAAATTCGTGTGGCGGGGCATGCACATGGATGTTCGCGACTGGGCCAACACCTGCATGGTCTGCCAAAAGGCCAAGGTGCAGCGTCACGTCAAGGCTCCATTGGCCACTTTCGCTGTTCCGGAATGTAGGTTTGATCATGTGCATGTGGGCCTGGTGGGGCCACTTCTGCCTTCGCATGGGTTTACTCATCTTCTTACAATGGTGGACTGCACCACTCGATGGCCTGAGGCGGTTCCGTTGTCATCCACCACTTCCGCAGACGTCGCCAGGGCATTCATCTCCTCTTGGGTCGCCCGTTTCGGGGTACCGGCGGACATCTCGTCTGATCGTGGGCCGCAGATTTCTTCGGAGCTCTGGAACGCTGTGGCTCAGGGGCTCGGCTTCAAGCTACATCGCACCACTGCCTACCATCCACAGGCGAACGGCCTGTGCGAACGATTCCACAGGTCGCTCAAGGCCGCACTGCGAGCCAGCCTTCAAGGCACGGGCTGGGTGGACAGGCTTCCATGGGTCCTTTTGGGTCTTCGTACGGCACCTAAAGAAGATCTTCAATCGTCCACGGCGGAGCTCGTATATGGCCAGCCGCTACGCGTACCAGGGGATTTCCTTCCGACACCAACAGAGCCATGGTCCGCATCCCAGCAGCTCATCAGACACCAGGAGGCAGCCAGAAGTTTCGCTCCAGTGTCTACGTCGCATCACGGCTTGCAGAGCTCCCACGTCCCAGCTGAGCTGAAGAATGCCGACTATGTGTGATGCGCTATCAATTACTCATAAAAGACTGAGAGTTAAGAGAGTAACTAAAGGCTTTTATTAACAAAAGAATGAAGGTCTGCCTCGAGTGGTCGACCGGTCCAGAAATACAAAGGGCTGGGGAGCAGTCACCTTTATACTAGGACTTGTGGGAGGAGTCAGCCGAGGCATGTCCAGGCATGTACACAGTGGAATACAAACAGTGGTTTACCACATTCACCCCTTGTTTAAAATTGAGTCCGGCGGGGTGAAGTGTATTAAAAGTTAATGTATTGGAGTCTCTCCGGAGGTCTTGTCTGCCGCTGTGATCGGCGTGGCGACGGCAGGGGTAGTGGAGCTTCCGGCGTCGAGTCCTGCGTGGGCTGTGGCACAGGCGTGTCGTCCTCGTAGATGTCGAGCGGGTCGCGGGGCCCAGGCCTGCCGTCTGCTGGGGCTGGATATCGGATCATGGGGGGGGGTGGTAGTGAGTAGTGGGTTACTGCGGCCCCCGAGGGTGCAAGGTCTCTTATGGAGACTGTGTCCTCCCGCATAAGCATACTGGGGGTTGGCGTGGAGGAGGTCGACCCTCTCGACCAGGGGGTCCGTTTTATGGGTCCTCACGTGCCTTCTCAGTAGGACCGGCCCTGGGGACGTCAGCCACGGCGGTAGCGATGTCCCCGATGTGGACTTCCTTGGGAAGACAAACATTTTCTCATGAGGGGTGGCGTTAGTGGCAGTGCAGAGCAGTGACCGAATAGAGTGGAGCGCATCGGGGAGCACATCCTGCCAGCGGGAGGTTGGAAGGCCCCTAGACTTTAAGGCTAGCAGGGCAGCCTTCCAAACTGTCGCATTTTCTCTTTCCACCTGTCCGTTCCCCCGGGGGTTGTAACTGGTGGTCCTGCTTGTGGCAATACCCCTAGTTAGCAGGTACTGACGGAGTTCGTCGCTCATAAACGATGAGCCCCGGTCGCTATGGATATAGCTGGGGAAACCGAACAGGGTGAAGAGGTCGTTCAGACATTTAATGACCGTGGCACTGGTCATGTCCGGGCAGGGGATGGCGAACGGGAAACGGGAGTACTCATCAATAATATTGAGGAAGTACACGTTGCGGTCGGAGGAGGAGGGGAGAGGCCCTTTAAAATCAACGCTCAGGCGCTCGAAGGGGCGAGTGGCTTTTATCAGGTGGGCCCTGTCTGGTCTATAAAAGTGCGGTTTGCACTCAGCGCAGACTTGGCAGTTCCTGGTCATGGTCCTGACCTCCTCAATAGAGTAAGGCAGGTTGCGGGCCTTGATGAAGTGGAAGAACCTGGTGACCCCCGGGTGCCAGAGGTCATTGTGGAGGGCCCGCAGTCTATCGATCTGCGCGCTGGCGCAGGTGCCACGCGATAGCGCATCCGGGGGTTCATTGAGCTTCCCGGGCCGGTACAAGATCTCGTAATTGTAGGTGGAAAGTTCGATTCTCCACCTCAAGATCTTGTCATTTTTGATTTTGCCCCTCTGCTTGTTGTTAAACATGAAAGCAACTGAACGTTGGTCAGTGAGCAGGGTAAATCGTTTTCCGGCCAGGTAGTGCCTCCAATGACGCACAGCCTCCACAATCGCCTGGGCCTCCCTCTCAACAGCGGAGTGTCTGATCTCCGGGCCTTGGAGGGTTCATGAAAAGAAGGCCACGGGTCTCCCTGCCTGATTGAGGTTAGCGGCCAGGGCAAAGTCAGACGCGTCGCTTTCCACCTGGAAGGGGATGGATTCGTCCACTGCGTGCATGGTGGCTTTGGCAATGTCTTCCTTGATACGGTGGAAGGCTAAGCGGGCCTCTGCCGTCAAGGGAAAAGAGGTGGACTTGATCAGCGGATGGGCCTTGTCCGCATAGTAGGGGACCCACTGGGCATAATAGGAGAAAAACCCTAGGCACCTCTTCAGGGCCTTGAGGCAGTGGGGCAGTGGGAGTTCCATAAGGGGACGCATCCGGTCGGGGTCGGGGCCGATGACTCCGTGTTCCACAACACAGCCAAGGATGGCGAGGCGGTTTGTGCGGAATATGCACTTCTCCTTGTTATATGTCAGGTTCAGGAGTTGGGCGGTGCGGAGGAATTTTTCGAGGTTTGCGTCATGGTCCTGCAAGTCACGGCCGCAGATGGTCACATTGTCCAGATATGGGAAAGTGGCCTGCAACGCATTTTGATCTACCATCCGGTCCATCTCCCTTTGGAAGACGGAGACCCCGTTGGTGACGCCAAAGGGAACCCTAAGGAAGTGGTAGAGGCGGCCGTTTGCCTCAAAGGCAGTACACTGGCGGTCCTCAGGGCGGATAGGGAGCTGGTGGTACGCTGATTTCAGGTCAATGGTCGAGAAGACGCGGTACTGCGCGATCTGGTTGACCATATCAGCTATGCGGGGGAGTGGGTAGGCGTCCAGCAGGGTGTAGCGATTTATTGTCTGGCTGTAGTCGATGACCAGGCGCTGCTTCTCGCCGGTCTTAACAACCACAACCTGGGCTCGCCAGGGGCTGGTGCTGCCCTCAATAATCCCTTCCTTCAGGAGCCGCTCCACTTCGGTTTTAATGAAAACCCTGCCCCCGGCACTGTATCGCCTGCTCTTTGTGGCGATGGGCTTACAGTCGGGGGTGAGGTTAGCAAACAGTGGGGGGGGGGTGACTCTGAGTGTGGAGAGGTTGCACCTGGTGCGCGGCGGGCAATTTGGGAGCTGCTGGCTGTGGACTGTGAGTGGGGGTAGGGGTCCACCGTACGCCATCGTAACACTTTTAAGGTGGCACTGAAAATCTAACCCCAGCAGGACGGCAGCGCAGAGGTCGGGCAGGACCAGAAGTTTAAAATGATCGTACACGGTCCCGTCTACTACGAGTGTCACTACGCATTAGCCGCCGATGTCCGCCGACTGGGACTCGGAGGCCATAGAAATCCGCTGGTGCGCAGGCAGGACTGGGAGAGAGCAACGCCGCACCGTGTCGGGGTGGATGAAGCTCTCCGTGCTCCCAGAGTCAAAAAGGCAGATTGTATCGTGGCCATTTACCTTAATGTCCATTGTGGAACTGGCCAGCTGGTGCGGTCTCGCTTGGTCCAGTGTAACGGATGCCAGCGTAGGGGTCGGTGTGTCGCTGCGGGTATCAGATGAGGCGGTGTTGGGGGCCTGCTGCGTTCCGGCTGTCGTCCAAGATGGCGGCGTCCATGATCCCCATGTGGCTGGAGGCGTCCAAAATGGCTGCTGTACCGGTGGTTCGCACATGGCCGGGGAGGCCCAAGATGGCGGCCCGCATGGCCCACACGCGGCGCTGCTGGGGTTCGGGGTGGCTTTGGCCCTGCAGACGTTAGCGTAGTGTCCCTTCTTCCCGCAGCCCGAGCAGATCGCGTTTTTCGCCGGGCAGCGCGCTCTGGGGTGTTTTGCCTGGCCACAGAAGTAGCATTTCTGGCCTTGGGGCACTGCTGTCTGGCCTTGGGACACTGCTGCGGTAGTTGGGCCGTTGTTGAGGTGTGGCTGGGGTGGCACGGCGCTATGAGGCGGTCCTACCATGTCCCAGGCTGTCATTCCCCGCGGCGTCCACGGTGCAGAGGAGTAGGCATCCATGCCCCGGTAGGCTGCATCCAATGATAGTGCGAGTTCAGAGGCCTTGTTGAGGTCGAAGTCACTCTGCTCCAACAGTCGCTGTCGGGTGTAATTGGATCTGTGGCCCGCTACAAAAGCGTCCCGGATAAGTTCCTCTGTGTACACGGCGGCCTTTACATCCTTACAACCACAGGCCCGGCCAAGCACAGACAGTGCCTGAAGGTATTCCACGGTCGATTCCCCAGGTTGTTGTTTACGACTCCCCAGAAGGTGCCTGGCGTACACTTCGTTCACTGGGCGCGTGTACTGGTCCTTGAGGAGCTTGATAGCGTCCGCGTACGAGGTCGCGTCTTGGATGACCGAGTACACTCGCTGGTTCACTTTGGAGGTCAGGACACCCAGTTTGTCCTCGTCCGATTTGATTACTGCGGAGGCGGTCAGGAATTTTTCGAAACACTTAAGCCAGTGAGTAAACTTGGTGGATGAGTCCGCCTCCCGATGATCTAAGTCCAGGCATGCTGGTGTGAGGATCTTCTCCATTATAAAAATTTTGTTAATTAAATTGATGCGCTATCAATTACTCATAAAAGACTGAGAGTTAAGAGAGTAACTAAAGGCTTTTATTAACAAAAGAATGAAGGTCTGCCTCGGGTGGTCGACCGGTCCAGAAATACAAAGGGCTGGGGAGCAGTCACCTTTATACTAGGACTTGTGGGAGGAGTCAGCCGAGGCATGTCCAGGCATGTACACAGTGGAATACAAACAGTGGTTTACCACAATGTGTTAATCCGCCACGACGCTCATCGGGACCCACTCAAACCCCCTTACACTGGTCCTTTCCGCGTGATAGAGCCGGGAGACAAATCTTTTTCGGTCGATGTCAGAGGTAAACCGGACCACATTTCGGTTGACCGGTTGAAGCCGGCTCACTTGGACCTTGACCGCCCAGTCAAGATTGCACAACCGCCGAAACGTGGCCGACCACCCACAGTCGCCGTGCCAGATCAAACGCAACCACCCGCCAGCTCACCCGCCGTCTATCAGCTTCCACTTCAAGGCTACAGAAGTCGATCTGACAGGCTTGTCAGGCCTCCTCGCTGTTTTACTTTTGCTATTAAAGACAATTCTGGGGGGGCACATGTGGCGGAGCCACTAAGGGACTCTGATCAATTGTATATAATTCCCTTTAATAATATGTTAGCTACAGCCTGAGTCTGTATCTTTGTTTTCACTATTTACATGTACAGAGCGCGATCATTTTAATCGCATGGGTAAACGCGATGAAGTCACGCCGTTCATCATGTGATCCCCCACCGGCGGGAAAAACGTGATGACGTCAGCCACGGGACCGCCCTCGCAGTCCTCGTGGAGCCTCCGAACTGACTAGACCTATATTCGATGTTCTCCTGTAGTTATCCGTTAAACTCTGTTAGTTTTCATTAAACCTCGTTTATTTGATCGCCTGAGTGGACCTCAGTCTTTTGGATAGGAACTAGACATTCCTACAAGAGGGGCTTTTTCAAAATTTTCTTTGAAGACTTTCATTTAGGGCCTTGATTTGCCTATTTAAAGGATCCCCGCGCTCCAGACACGGACAGGCGTTACAGGCCTGGCGAAGGTTCCAGCACCACAGCGAGGAACGGAAAGGGGAAGGAGCGGGATTGACTCACTGATCCTGGCTCCACTGGGCAGGAGGCCTCAAAATCTACCCCCCTGCTTTAAGTCACCACCAAACCAGGCCCTTGCTGCAGAGTTTCAGCTCCCGTAACCAGTATAAACGGGAGCATGAATTTACAAAGCGACATTGATAGATTCAGTGAGTGGGAGAAACTGTGGCAGGTGGATCTCAACCCAGGTAACTGTGAGGTCATCCATGTTGGACCAGAAAAGGATCGATTGAGAATTATTTAAATGGTGAAGAGCTGGAAACAGTGGAGGTTCCATGTGCACAGATCACTAAAATGTAGTTGTCAGATACAAATAATAATCAAAAAGGTGAATGGAATGTTAGGCTGTATAACTAGAGGGCTAGGGTATAAGGGGAGGAAGTGATGCTTCTGATGAACAGAGCCCTGGTTAGAGCTTTGCGGAACACCTCCGTTCAGTCCGTAAGGGGGACCCCAAGCTTCCGGCCGCCTGTCATTTCAATTCACCGTGTCACTCCCACTCGGACCTCACCGCCCTCGGGCTCTTGTATTGTTCCACGGAAGCGCAACGTAAACTCGAGGAACAGCACCTCATCTTCCGATTAGGCACTTTACAGTCTGCTGGACTCAACATCGAGTTCAACAATTTCAGATCATAACCTCGGCCCCCATTACATTTTTATATATTTTTTATCCACACTTTCGGTTTGTGACTTTTCCTTTCCTCTCTCTCCCACATGGCAGCTGTCTCTCACCCTGCCAGCGCATTTCACACTTCATCGAGAGCCATTGTTTGTTTCTTTACCTGTCCTATTACCATCTCGTCTCACCTTGAATATCTCTTCATGTCTCTTCTTTCATCCCCTCCCCCATTTTCCAGCCCCCAAACTGCCTTTTAATCTGTTTCATTTCCTGCCTTTTTCTCTCAGTCCTGACGAAGGGTTTCGACCCGAAACGTTGACTCTATTTCTCTCTCCACGGATGTTGCCTGGCCTGCTGAGTTTTCCCAGTGTTTTCTGTTGTTATTCCTGGTTAGACCCCACCTGGAGCACTGTGTACAGTTCTGGGCACCGCCCCTTAGAAAGGATTTATTGGCCTTGGAGGGAGTGCAGCGTAGATTCTCCAGAATGTTACCAGGGCTCCAAGGGTTACATTACGAGGAGAGATTGCATAAACTAGGCTTGTATTCCCTGGAATATGGAGGGTTAAAGGGGTGATTGATTGAGGTTTTTAGGATTTTGAAAGGAATTGATAGGATAGAAAGAGAGAAACATTATCCGCTGGTCAGGAGTCTAGAACAAGGGGACAGAACCTTAAAATCAGAGCCCGGCCATTCAGGAGAGAAGTTAGGAAACACTTCTTCACACAAAGGGTGGTGGAAGTGTGGAACTCGCTCCCACAAAGAGCAGTCGATGCCGGGGCTCAATTAATAATTTCAAATCTGAGATCGATGGATTTTTGCTAGACAAGGGTGTTAAGGGATAGAGAGCCAAGGCGGGTGGATGGAGTTCAGACACAGACCAGCCGTGATCACATTGAATGGGGAGACAGACTCGAGGGGCTGAATGGCCTCCTCTTCTTCCGATGTTCCAATTCCAGTCGCTAATCTGAGCTGGAGGGGCAGGTCTGTGACGGGAGAGCAGACAGGCCGTTTATCAGAACTGGTACAGGCCCTGAGAGATAATTATACTTCACAGGGAGCATCACAGAATATTCAATGCTTTTCCAAAATAAACAACAACAACTTGTATTTATATAGCACCTTTAATGTAGTAAAACGTCCCAGGGTGCTTCACAGGAGCGATTATCAAACAAAATTTGACACCGAGCCGCATAAGGAGATATTAGGACAGGTGACGAAAAGCGTTGACCACTTCCCATACCTCGGGAGCCTACTGTCAACAAGGGCAGACGTCGACGACGAAGTCCAACACCGCCTTCAGTGTGCCAGTGCAGCCTTCGGTCGCCTGAGGAAGAGAGTGTTTGAAGACCAGGACCTCAAACCCGGCACTAAGCTCATGGTCTACAGAGCAGCAGTGATACCCGCCCTGCTGTATGCCTCAGAGACATGGACCATGTACAGCAGGCACCTCAAAGCACTGGAGAGGTACCACCAACGCTGCCTCCGCAAGATCCTGCAAATCCATTGGCAGGATAGACGCACCAACATCAGTGTTCTCACTCAGGCCAACATCCCCAGCATCGAAGCTTCGACCACGCTCGATCAGCTCCGATGGACGGGTCACATCGTCCGCATGCCCGATATGAGACTCCCAAAACAAGCGCTCTACTCGGAGCTCCGACACGGCAAGAGAGCCCCAGGTGGGCAGAGGAAATGCTTCAAGTACACCCTCAAAGCCTCCTTGAAAAAGTGTAACATCCCCACCGACATCTGGGAATCCCTGGCCCAAGACCGTACAAAGTGAAGGAGAAGCATCTGGGAAGGCACCGAACACTTCGAGTCTCTTCGCTGGGAGCAAGCGGAAACCAAGCGCAGGCAGCGCAAGGAGCGCACGTCAGCCCAAGCACCCCACCCACCCGCCCCTTCAACCACCGTCTGCCCCACCTGTGACAGAGTCTGTAGGTCTGGCATTGGACTCATCAGTCACCTGAGAACTCATTTTTATGTGGAAGCAAGTCATCCTCGGTTCCGAGGGACTGCCTAAGAAGAAGAAGGACAAAGAGGTAGGTTTTAAGGAGCGTCTTAAATGAGGAGAGGTGGAGAGGTTTAGGGAGGGAATCCCAGAGCTCGGGGCTCAGGCAGCTGAAGGCACGGCCGCCGATGGTGGAGCGATTAAAAACGGGGATGCTCAAGAGGCCAGAATCAGAGGATCGCAGAGATCTCAGGGGGTTGTGGGGCTGGAGGAGGTTACAGAGATAGGGAAGGGGCGAGGCCATGGAGGGATTTGAAAACAAGGATGAGAATTTTATCCTCAAAAGAAGGAAATTCTGTTTATTCTGTCTGGTTGAATTTCAGCATCCAAGCACGCTGTCTCTGTCCTCGTAATAAGCTGCATCAACACTGACAAGCACACACGTTGAATTATAAGTTCCGTTCAAGCAGCCCGCAGGCATTCTGTAACAGAATCAACGACCTTTCAAATTCATGCAACTCTCACTGTTGGCTAAACATTCATTTCCAGTCAAACGCTTCATAAATATTCATTTTTGTTGCTTTTTATTATTTTTGCCCACGGACTATTGGAACTCGACTCTTTAATGAAGCAGTCAGTGCTGATTCCCTGCTCAGTGTCTCACACTTGGGCTCAAACTTCTGAGGATGTCCAACTGTGCCCAACAGATGCTGGAAATCTCCCCGCCTGGTTGCCAAAAGTGTTGTTGTTGTTTCCGCCTCGTCTGATATCCGCCTTGTTTAATTTCACCCTGTTTGATTTTCCCCCTCGTTTAAATTCCCCTGTGTTTGCAGCACTGAGCAGATGGTCAGGGAATAGAGCTCTGCCGATCACTTACCTCCACGAGGAGGCATGAGACAGCAGCAGCATTGACTCATCTTTCCATCCCATTATCAGAACATAAGAAATAGGAGCAGGAGTCGGCCATTTGACCCCTCGAGCCTGCTCCGCCATTCAATGAGATCATGGCTGATCTTCGACCTCAACTCCACTTTCCCGCCCGATCTCCATATCCCTCGATACCCCTAGAGTCCAAAAATCTATCGATCTCCGCCTTGAATATACTCAACGACTGAGCATCCACAGCCCTCTGGGGTAGAGAATTCCAAAGATTCACAACCCTCTGAGTGAAGAAATTCCTCCTCATCTCAGTCCTAAATGGCCAACCCCTTATCCTGAGACTGTGACCCCTGGTTCTGGACTCTCCAGCCAGGGGAAACAACCTCTCAGCATCTACCCTGTCAATCCGCCTCAGAATCTTGTATGTTTCAATGAGATCAGCTCTCATTCTTCTAAACTCCAGAGAGTATCGGCCCATTCTACACAATCTCTCCTCATAGGACAGCCCTCTCGTCCCAGGAATCAGTCTGGTGAACCTTCGTTGCACCGCCTCCAAGGCAAGTGTATCCTTCCTTAGATAAGGAGACCTAAACTGTGCCCAGTACTCCAGGTGTGGTCTCACCAAGGCCCTGTACAATTGTAGCAAGACTTCCTTACTCTTATACTCCAACCCCTTGCAATAAAGGCCAACATGGCATTTGCCTTCCTTATTGCTTGCTGTACCTGCACTCTAGCTTTCTGTGTTTCCTGCACGAGGACCCAAATCTCTCTGGACACCAACATTTAATAGTTTCTCACCATTTAAAAAATATTCTGGGCGAGAAATTGGCCTCCTTTGCGCCTCCCGTTATGGCCTGCGGGGGGCGATAACGGGGCGCTAAGGGCTTAACGACCGGACGCGGCGGAAGAAATCAGGAAATTCAATCGAGGGGGAAGCGGCGGCGGGAAAACGAACCCCCTCGATCTCCTGCGCCCGAGATTGCGGCGCCATCCGGTGCGCATCGCCCCATTACCGCCCCGACACTAAATTCACTTCCGCCCCCTGCAGCTTGGCCGAGCGTCAGCAGGGGGCGTTGTGACCTCGGCCGATAATTAAAGGGACTGCTGGTCAGGGAGGCCCCAAAAAAAAATTCTCACCCCTTTGTGCTGTTTTTTTAATTTTTCATTGCGGCGATCGATCAGCCCTGCACTCTCTTCCAGTGCCTGGGGCGGCTCCTCGCAGATTGTCGGTGCCGTCACCGACCCACTCCCAGCCTTCCCTATAACGGCTGTGAGCATGGGTCCGTCCCTTTAAGGGAGGGAAGGCGACTGCGAATCCGAGAACGTTGATCAGCGCTCTGCCAATCCCACCCCCCTCACTCCCTTTAGCGCTCTAAGGGGAGTAGTAGCGCTTCATTTAATGCTCCACTTCCCTCGCGGAGCGCTACAGCAGAATTTCGCGGGAGCCTCTCATCATTCGTGCCTGCCGATAAATTTTCCGCTTCCGAAGTTTTAGCGCCCCAAACGGGGCCATAACGAATTTCTCCCTCTCTGTTTTTCTATTCTTCCTACCAAAGTGAATAACCTCACATTTCCCCACATTACACTCCAGCTGCCACCTCACTGCCCACTCACTGGGCTGGATTTTCATTGAGGAGTCGGGTAGGAGGCGGGACTGCAACTTTCGAGGTTGTAGTCCCACCTCCATCGAGTTGTAGCCAACCCACGCGAGTTTCACTTGATTGACCTTGTTAAACCCGCCCAGTGGGCTCAGCAGGCCAATTAAGGGCCACCCGGCAACAGGTGACGTCACAGATTGATATTTCATCTGTCAAGACCTTTTGACAGATGAAATATCAGCGTTTGACAGCTGTTTGAAGCCGTCAAATACTGACAATCTGTAAACTAATCCTCTCAGGATATAGTAATCTGGGATGTTATGATTAAGGTTAGCCACCAGGTGGTGCTGTAGCCAATGCTGGTGCTAAGGTCAGAGGTTTGCTTCCTGTTATGGTCAGAGGTTTGCTTCCTGTCAAGGTCAGCAAAGGTGCAATGCCTGGAAGCAGGCCTGCCTGTTTGTCTCGCAGTCATTCAATAAAGTACTCGTCTTAATCCTCATACCTCTTCGAGTTCCTTGTCTCACTACATGGAGTTATCACATTTTGTGGTGAGGTAAAACAGGACCCTGAATAAGAGAAGTCTGCCAGGATGTTTAAACAACAAAATCACGAGCTGCAGTTAGCTACCAGTTGGAAGAGAGCATGGCTGCCACGGTAGGAACGGTCTCCACTTTTGATATTCAAACACAAACTTGGGAGGAATACTGTGAAGTGTTGGGTTATTTTTTCAAAGCAAATGAAATAAATGATGCCGGAAAAAGGAAAGCCATTCTGCTTAGTTCAGTGGGAAGCCAAACCTACAGTTTGATGAAGAACCTGCTCTGCCCTGAAAAGCCTGGAGACAAATCATTTGTTGAATTAGTGGCTGTGCTAAAAGAACATTTCAACCCTAAACCTAGTGAGATTGTACAGCGGTTCAAGTTTAATTCAAGGAACAGAAAAGAGGAAGAGAGTGTAATGGACTATGTAGCGGTGTTGCGTAAATTAGCACAAGATTGCAATTATGGGAACAACCTGAAGGAAATGCTGAGAGATAGGTTAGTTTGCGGAATAATGGACGACCGAATGCAGCGCAGATTATTATCCGAGACTGGGCTTACTTATGAAAAAGCATTGGAACTTGCTCAAGCCATAGAGACAGCGAACCGAGATGTAAAAGAAATACAGGGTTCAGACAGGGCTAATGCTACGCAAGTTGTAGGTCAGGTTGTTGTGCACAAGTTGAACATGCATCAGAAACCACAACATTGGCAAAGGAGGAACTGACGCAAATCAATATCTCTAAGGATATGGTGTTAAGGAAGCTAAAGGGATTGAAGGTGGACAAATCCCCAGGGCCTGATAACATGCATCCTAGGGTACTGAAGGAGGTGGCCCTAGAGATAGCGGATGCACTAAGGATGATTTTTCAGAATTCATTAGACTCGGGAACAGTGCCGATGGATTGGAGGGTAGCTAACGTTACCCCACTATTCAAAAAGGGGGGTAGGGAAAAAGCAGGTAATTACAGACCTGTAAGCCTTACATCAGTTGTGGGCAAAATGCTGGAGTCCATCATTAAGGATGAAATAGCGGAGCACTTAGCAAATGGGGACAGGATAGGACAGAGTCAACATGGATTTACAAAGGGTAAATCGTGCTTGACTAATCTATTGGAATTTTTTGAGGGAGTAACTGGTAGAATAGATGGGGGAGAGCCAGTAGATGTGGTGTACCTGGACTTCCAAAAGGCCTTCGATAAGGTCCCACATAAAAGATTAGCATGGAAAATTGAGGCTCATGGGATAAAGGGGAAAGTTTTGGCGTGGATAGGGAACTGGCTGTCAGATAGAAAACAGAGAGTTGGAATAAACGGCTCATTTTCTGAATGGCAGGCAGTAACAAGTGGGGTACCACAGGGATCTGTCCTGGGCCCCCAGCTGTTCACAATTTACATTAATGACCTGGATCAGGGAGTCGGATGCAGCATTTCCAAATTTGCAGACGACACTAAACTAGGAGGGGGGGTGGGCTCAGAGGAAGAGACCAGGAAGCTCCAGAGCGATTTGGACAGACTGGGCGATTGGGCGGATAAATGGCAGATGCACTATAATGTGGACAAGTGCGAAGTTATCCACCTTGGGTGCAGGAACGGGAGGGCAAATTATTATTTAAATGGCAATAGATTGGGAGAGGGGGAAGTACAGAGAGACCTGGGTGTTCTTGTACACCAGTCACTGAAGGCGAGCATGCAGGTGCAACAGGCGGTCAAGAAGGCAAACGGTATGCTGGCCTTCATAGCAAAAGGGTTAGAATACAGGAACAGGGATACCTTGCTGCAGCTGTACAGGGCACTGGTGAGACCACACCTCGAGTACTGTGTACAGTTTTGGTCGCCTCATCTGAGGAAGGATGTTCTTGCCATGGAGGGGGTGCAGCGGCGATTCACCAGGCTGATACCAGGAATGGCGGGAATGACCTATGAGGAGAGACTATGTAGTTTAGGGATGTACACACTGGAGTTTAGAAGATTGAGAGGGGACCTCATAGAAGTGTATAAAATTCTGACAGGTCTAGACAGACTGGATGCAGAAGGAATGTTTCCCTTGGCGGGTGAGAACAGAACTAGAGGACATAATTTAAGGATAAGGGCTAAACCATTTAGGACAGAGATGAGGGGGAATTTCTTCACTCAGAGAGTGGTGAACCTGTGGAACTCATTGCCACAGAGGGCAGTGTACGCCAGCTCATTAAATATATTTAAGAGGGAATTAGATATATTTCTACGGGCAAAAGGGGTTAAGGGTTACGGAGAGAAGGCGGGGACGGGATACTGAATTAAAGGATCAGCCATGATCTCATCGAATGGCGGAGCAGGCACGAAGGGCCGAATGGCCTACTCCTGCTCCTATCTTCTATGTATCTATGTATATGTATGAGCATGGGAAGGCATGTTATAGATGCAAGGGTGATCACCTGGTGAGTGAATGCCGGTTTCTGGAGGAAAAGTGCTACAAGTGTGGGAAACAAGGACACATAAAATGAGCTTGCAGGGCAAAATCACCTGTGGAGGAATCCAAACCAAAAGGGGGAGGACAGCAAAACCAAGGGAGAGAAGTGAAAAAACATGGAGCACACCACATCAGCGGGGAAGCTGAGGAAGAAGAGGACATGTTCATAATGTATGGCATGTTAGAGAACATTCCAAAAGTGGCTCCTATCACATTGCAACTGACAGTAAATGACTCTAAGGTGAACTTTGAAGTGGATACAGGGTGCGGCGTGACCATAATGAACAAGGCAGAGTACTCAAAATTGTGGAATCATGCAAAAGTTCCAGAGTTAAAGCCTTGCTCCCTGCATCTTAAAACATATACAGGTGAACGAGTAGCAACATTAGGTACAGCTAAGGTAACTGTGCAACACGGGGACACAGTGGAACAGCTACCTGTAGTTATAGTATCGGGTACCGGACCAAACCTGTTAGGTCGGGGCTGGATAAAAGAAGTTAAATTAGACTGGGGAGCAGTGCATCAAATAGATGTGGGCAAACAGTTGACTTTGCAAGAAGTACTGGTGTAACTAGAGGGATTGATTTAATTTAAATCCAATTAATTAAAAGTGATGCTAGCATCTAAAATCGGGCAGAGGGTGTCCATAGCTAACAATAAAAAATTTAATTAATTACATAGAATGGAGCAGCTGATGTGTTACTGTTGTGAGATGTGGGAGCCGGTGAACCCCATTGAGGCTCACGGTGATTACATCTGTGATAAGTGTCTGCTGCTACAGGAACTCCAGCTCCGTGTTGATGAGCTGGAGTCTGAGCTTCAGACACTGCAGCACATCAGGGAGGGGGAGAAGTACCTGGACTCTGTGTATCAGGAGGTGGTCACACCTATCAAGTTAAGTAATTCAGATGTAGCCCATGGTCAGAGACAGGACGGTGTGACTACGAGTGAGGCAGGTACGGGGATCCAGGAGGTAGAGCTGGAGGAGCCGCAGCCCTTGCTCTTGACCAACAGGTTCGAGGTTCTTACTCCCTGTGGGGATGGGAGCAGGGACTGCAGGGAGGATGAGTAACCTGGCCACAGCACCGTGGAACGGGGGGCCATTCAAGACGGGGGAGTAAATAGAAATGTTGTAGTGGTAGGGGATAGTATTATTAGGGGCATAGATAGAGTTCTCTGCAGCCGAGAGCGAGAGTCCCGAAGGCTGTGTTGCCTACCCGGTGCCAGGGTTAAGGACATTTCCTCTGGGCTGGAAAGAAACTTGCAGTGGGAGGGGGTGGATCCAGTTGTCGTGGTCCATGTTGGTACAAACGACGTAGATAGGACTAGGAAGCCGGTTCTGTTAAAGGAGTATGAGCAGCTAGGGGTCAAATTAAAACACAGAACCTCAAAGGTAATAATCTCTGGATTATTATCTGAGCAACGAGCGAATTTGGCTAGGACAAATAAAATTAGAGAGTTAAATGCGTGGCTCAAAGACTGGTGTGGGAGAAATGGGTTTTGCTTCCTGGGACACTGGCACCAGTACTGGGGCAGGAGGGAGCTGTTCTGTTGGGACGGGCTTCACTTGGCCAGTGCTGGGACTAGAGTCCTGGCGGATCATATAACTAGGGCTGTAGAGAGGGCTTTAAACTAACTAGCGGGGGGGAGGTTCCTAGAGAGCAAATAATAAAAATGACAACAGAGAAGGTCATAGACTTAGGTAGCAGTGGGGAAATTAAAAACCAGAGCGTGTCAGGAAGGGGCAGAAGGTATGGAGTAAAAGGTAAAGTAATAAAAAGGGCAAAAGCAGGAACTAAGTGTCACAAAACATATTTGAAAGTTCTCTATCTGAATGCACGTAGCATTCGTAACAAAATAGACGATTTAATGGCACAAATAACTACATATGGGTATGATCTTGTGGCCATTACAGAAACATGGCTGCAGGGTGACAATGCCTGGGAATTAAACATACCAGGTTATTTAACGATCAGGAAGGACAGGCAGGAAGGAAGGGGAGGTGGGGTGGCTATGTTAATAAAGGAAGAAATCACTGTAATACAGAGAAATGATATTGGGTCAAAAGATCAGGATAATGAAACAGTTTGGGTGGAGGTAAGGAATAATAAGGGGGAAAAAACACTAGTGGGCGTAGTCTATAGGCCTCCGAACAGTTGCAATTCTGTTGGATGGAGTATCAATAAGGAAATAGTTGAGGCTTGTAATAAGGGAACATCTATAATTATGGGGGATTTTAACTATCATATTAATTGGACAAAGCAAATTGGGCAGGGCTGCCTTGAGGGTGAGTTCATTGAGTGTATTAGGGATGGGTTTCTTGAGCAGTATGTAACTGAACCGACCAGGGGGCAAGCAAGCTTAGATCTGATCCTGTGTAACAAGACAGGATTAATTAAAAATGTCCTAGTAAAGGATCCCCTTGGAATGAGTGACCATAACATGGTTGAATTCCATATTTAATTAGAGGGTGAGAAGGTTGGATCTCAAACAAGCGTGCTAAGCTTGAATAAAGGAGACTATGAAGGTATGAGAGTGGAATTGAGTAGAGTGGATTGGGAAAATAGATTAAAGGGTAAGACGATACATGATCAGTGGTGTACATTTAAGGAGTTATTTTACAACTTCCAAAAAAAATATATTCCACTGAGAAGAAAAGGGTGTAAAAGAAAAGACAGCCATCCGTGGCTAAGTAAAGAAATTAAGGATAGTATTCGACTAAAAACAAGGGCATATAAGGTAGCCAAATCTAGTGGGAGGATAGAGGATTGGGAAAACTTTAAAAGACAGCAAAAAATAACAAAAAGATTGATTAAGAAAGGGAAGATAGATTATGAAAGTAAATTAGCAAAAAATATAAAAACAGATAGTAAGAGTTTTTATAGTTATATAAAAAGAAAAAGGGTGGCTAAAGTAAATGTTGGTCCCTTAGAGGATGAGACCGGGAAATTAATGGTGGGAAATATGGAGATGGCAAAAACACTGAATGAATATTTTGTATCAGTCTTTACAGTAGAAGACACTAAGAATATCCCAACACTGGACAAACAGGGGGCTATAGGGGGGGAGGAGCTAAAGACGATCAAAATCACTAAGGAAGTGGTACTCGGTAAAATAATGGGACTCAAGGCGGATAAATCACCTGGACCTGCTGGCTTACATCCTAGGGCCTTGAGGGAAGTGGCGGTAGGGATTGTGGATGCATTGGTAATAATTTTCCAAAACTCCCTGGACTCAGCAAAGGTCCCGGCAGACTGGAAAACTGCTAATGTAACGCCCTTATTTAAAAAGGGCAGTAGACAGAAGGCTGGAAACTATAGACCGGTTAGCCTAACATCTGTGGTAGGTAAAATATTGGAGTCCATTATTAAGGAGACAGTAACAGGACATTTGGATAATCATAATTTAATAGGACAAAGTCAGCATGGTTTTATGAAGGGGAAGTCATGTTTGACAAATTTGCTGGAGTTCTTTGAGGAAGTAACATATAGGGTGGATAAAGGGGAACCAGTGGACGTAGTGTATTTAGACTTCCAAAAGGCATTTGACAAGGTGCCACACAAAAGATTATTGCTTAAGATAAAAAATCACCGGATTGGGGGTAATATTCTGGCATGGATAGAGGATTGGCTATCTAACAGAAGGCAGAGAGTTGGGATAAATGGTTCATTCTCAGACTGGCAATCAGTAACTAGTGGTGTTCCGCAGGGGTCAGTGCTGGGTCCCCAACTCTTTACAATCTATATTAACGATTTGGAGGAGGGGACCGAGTGTAACATATCAAAGTTTGCAGATGATACTAAGATGGGAGGGAAAGTAGTGAGTGAGGAGGACATAAAAAACCTGCAAGGGGACATAGACAGGCTAAGTAAGTGGGCAGAGATTTGGCAGATGGAATACAATACTGGAAAGTGTGAGGTTATGCACTTTGGCAGGAAAAATCATAGAGCAAGTTATTATCTTAATGGCAAGAAACTGGAAAGTACTGAAGTACAAAGGGATCTGGGGGTCCTGGTGCACGAAACTCAAAAGGTTAGTATGCAGGTGCAGCAAGTGATTAAGAAGGCCAATGGAATGTTGGCTTTCATTGCTAGGGGGATAGAATATAAAAATAGGGAGGTATTGCTTCAGTTGTACAAGGTATTGGTGCCACCGCACCTGGAATACTGCATACAGTTTTGGTGTCCATACTTAAGAAAAGACATACTTGCTCTCGAGTCAGTACAAAGAAGGTTCACTCGGTTAATCCCGGGGATGAGGGGATGGACATATGAGGAGAGGTTGAGTAGATTGGGACTCTACTCATTGGACTTCAGAAGAATGAGAGGCGATCTTATTGAAACATATAAGATTGTGAAGGGGTTGGATTGGGTGGATGCAGGGAGGATGTTCCCGATGATGGGTGAAACTAGAACTAGTGGGCATAGTCTTAGAATAAGGGGCTGCTCTTTCAAAACTGAAATGAGGAGGAACTACTTCACTCACAGGGTGGTAGGTCCATGGAATATGCTGCCCCAAAAAGCTGTAGAAGCTACATCATTACATAAATTTAAAACAGAAATAGACAGTTTCCTAGAATAAAGGGAATTAAGGGTTACGGGGAGCGGGCAGGAATTTGGACATGAGTCTAGGTTCGGATCGGTCATGGCCCTGTGGGTAGCGGAGCGGGCCCAGGGGCCGTGTAGCCTGATCCTGCTCCTATTTCATGTGTCTAATTCTGTTAGATTCAGGAGATGGTTCTGTGATAGTAGATTGGCGGTTAGGATCAGATCAGCCATGATCTTATTGAATGGCGGAGCAGTCTCGAGGGGCCGATTGGCCTACTCCTGCTCCTATTTCTTATGTTCTTATGAGAATGTGTTCAAGGAGGAGCTTGGCACATTTAATGACTCCCCAGCTAAGATTTATGTAGACAAGGAGGCACCGCCAAGGTTTTTTAAACAACGACCTGTGCCTTATGCCATGAAGCCAAAGGTAGAGGCTGAGCTTGACCGTCTATTGAGAGAGAACATACTGGAGCCAGTGAAATGTTCGGAATGGGCAGCTCCCATAGTACCTGTTTTAAAACCGGAAAATTCGGTAAGACTCTGTGGAGACAATAAATTGACAGTCAATCGGGTGTCCAAACTAGAGCAGTATCCTATTCCCAAAACAGAGGATCTCTTTGCAAACCTGGCTGGAGGAAAGAAATTCACAAATTTGGATATGAGTCATGCCTACTTGCAGATTACACTGGATGATGAATCAAAGAAGTATGTCACCATAAATACACACAAGGGCTTGTTTACATATAACCGCTTACCGTTTGCTGTCTCATCTAGTCCAGCTATCTTCCAGAGGACAATCGAAGGTGTACTGCAAGGGATTCCACATGTTTCCATCTATCTGGATGACATTCTGGTGACGGGAAGAACTGACCAGGAGCATCTGAGCACTCTGAGAGAGGTACTACAGAGATTGGAGAGGGCAGGGTTTCAGCTCAAGAAGAGTAAGTGCACTTTCCTGGGGATTGAGGCAGTGTTCCTGGGACACAGAGTGGACGCCACCGGGCTCCATCCACTCAAGGAGAAGGTACAAGCACTGCAGGACGCCCCTGTAGTGTATGTACCTTTAAGGGGAGAACTACTTTTTACAGCTCCTGTATACTGTAGTACCGGCAGTGACCACACCTGTATATAAACCCTGAGTAGGGATCTGTACGTTTAGATTTAGAGTTACCCTCATCCAGTAAATACCTGTTGATTGTTCCCTGCAGTCTCGTGTCTAGTTATTGAAGGGCACACAACATCAAAATACACGGATCTAAGCCCCTGCTCCAACAAATGTGGCTGTTAAAAGCTTACCTGGGACTGCTGAACTATTATAACAGGTTTTTACCAAACTTGTCAACTCTTCACAAACTACTGCGCAAGGAGACACAGTGGCAGTGGGGAGAGGAGCAGGGGGTTTCATTTGAACAGTCCAAGAAACTGATGCTGTCGTCGGATGTGCTGGTTCACTACAATGCAGAGAAAGACATCATTCTCTCTTATGATGCTTCACCTTACGGGGTGGGGGCAGTTCTTTCACACTGCATGGAAGATGGAACTGAAAGACCAATAGGGTTTATGTCCCGAACTCTAACACCAGCGGAAAAAAACAATTCCCAGTTAGACAAAGAGGGGTTAGCAGTAATGTTTGGGTTACAGATGTTCCACAAGGACATATATGGCAGGAAGTTCACCATAAGCACCGATCTTAAACCTCTTATCTCTCTTTTCAATGAAATGAAAGCAGTTCCACAGATGGTGTCACCCCGGATCCAGAGGTGGGCCGTGACGTTGAGGGCATATGAGTATGTCATCGTCTACAAGGCGGGCAAGTACCATGGGAACGCAGATGCCTTGAACCGTCTTCCACTGCCAGGCACACCTATCCGTGCAGCTCCAGAGGACAGAGTGTTGATGTTGGAGGACACTGACACAGCACTTGTGACTGCAGAGCAAGTAAGAACATGGACAGGTAAAGATCCAGTACTGTCTAGAGTTCGAGAATATGTGGTGAGGGGATGGCCACAGCATCCGGAAGGGGCTGACTTCACACCCTACAGTGTCAGGAAAACAGAGCTGAGTGTGCAGGATGGTTGCGTGTTGTGGGGAGCACGAGTGATTATTCCACAGCCAGCATGACAGTCTATCCTAGAGCAACTACATCAGTGTTATCCTGGGGTCTCGCGTATGAAAGCCTTGGCTAGGAGTTACTTGTGGTGGCCAAAGTTAGATGAGGAGATAGAAAATCTAGTCAAGACATGCAGCACTTGTCAGGAACACTGGAAGGCACCAGCAGCGGCTCCTCTCCGCCCCTGGGAGTGGCCGGATAAACCATGGAGAAGATTGCACTTAGATTATGCGGGTCCATTCATGGGGAAGATGTTCTTCATAATCATTGATGCACATTCCAAATGGATGGATGTTTATCCTGTAAGTTCTGCCTCCGCCACTACTACTATAGACTGCCTGCGTCGGAGCTTCAGTAATCAAGGGCTACTGGAGATCGTGGTGAGTGACAATGCCACTTGTTTTGTGAGTACAGAGACAAAAGGGTTCTTGAGAAAAAATGGCATAGTGCAGGTGACCTTGGCTCCATATCATCCGTCCTCGAATGGACTTGCGGAGAGAGCCGTACAAACATTTAAGGAGATGATGAAAAAAAGTGCAGAAGGGAGTTTAGCAGCCAAAGTGTCACGGGTTCTGTTCAGCTACAGAATAACACCTCAATCCACCACAGGACTCTCTCCTGCTGAGATGTTATTAGGTCGTAGACTACACTCCACTCTTGACCTTGTCCACCCAGACCTAAAAAGGAAAATGGAAAACAGACAAAACAAACAAAAAGAGAACCATGACAAAAGAACAAAGAGCCAAAGTTTTGGAGAAGGAGATGCGGTCCTTACCAGGAATTTCAGTTATGGACCCAAGTGGATTCCTGGCTTCATAGACTCAATGACCGGTCCCGTATCATACAAGGTCATGTTGGGTGATGGTAGAGTAGTACGCAGACATGTAGATCAGATATTCCCAGACACGGGGAAATTGAAATGAAGGTTCCAGATGCAATGACTGAAGACAGGGTTGCCCCCAGTTATCCAAGTGCATCTGTGGTGCCACCACCAGGGACAGAGACAATTCCACAGGAACCTATTCCTCAAGAGGAAACCATCGTTGCAGAGTCAGATACTCCGAGCACTGCTCAGGAGCAGCTGGTGGCTTCACCACAAACAAGCAGGGACTTTACTGTTAGACGTTCACAAAGGCCTCGCAAGCCACCAGAGAGATTGATACTGAACTGTTAGATTCATCAAGTATGGAACATGATGAATGGAGACTCCTTATGTGACCCTCAGGAATGGTTGTTTGTTAAGAAATTCATACTGAAATCTTAAGGGGGGAGGGATATAGTAATCTGAGATGTTATGAGTAAGGTTATCCACCAGGTGGTGCTGTAGCCAATGCTGCTGCTAAGGTCAGAGGTTTGCTTCCTGTTAAGGTCAGAGGTTTGCTTCCTGTCAAGGTCAGCAAAGGTGCAATGCCTGGAAGCAGGCCTGCCTGGTTGTCTCGCAGTCATTCAATAAAGTACTCGTCTTAATCCTCATACCTCGCCTCTTCGAGTTCCTTGTCTCACTACATGGAGTTATCACACAGGCTGATTTAGAGATCTCTCCGGAACAGAAAGCTGAATGCTGCAACTTTTGACAGATCGCGGCCATTCTGCTTTCTGTGCCGGTGAGATGAGGGACTCCCGAAACCTGAAGGAAGGAAGGCTGTAAAGGTAAGTAAAGGTATGTAAAACTTATTTAAACACTTTAAACACACCAAACACACTTACCTCTGCACTCATGCACCCATCACTCACCTGAACACCGGACATCTCGACCCCTCCAAGCCCTTCATCCCGACGGCCCGCCTCACTAACTTGGCGTGGTTTGGAGCCGTCGGGAATCCCACCTTTCAACAATGAGAATAGGGATTAGGCTAAAAACTGCCTGTTAACTACCTGTTAACAGGCAGTTAATTGGCACTAAGCCCCTTCCCGCCTCGGGGAGGTGGGTCCCAGTGCGGGTCAGGTACCCGCCTCCTTTGAAACTGGCATGGAGGCGGGTTGGGTGCGGGATGGATTCGTGCCCCCCCGATTTCGGGGTTTTAACCCCCCGCACGCCTCCAATCCTGCCTCCACGGTCCTGGGAAATTTGAGCCCTCTGAGTCTATCCAGCTCCCTTGTCGGCAGGTTCCAGTCCCGCTGCCGGTTGCCGTCGCCCCGCAGATGAGATTTTACGTTGATTGGCCTCATTACGGCCGACGTGCGGGTCCCTCCAGGCACTTGCTCGCAGAGCGTGTCAGACGCTCGCCTCTGATGACTCGCTGTTTCAGTTAAGATTTAAAGGGGCCATGTCCCCTTTGCAGAAGCATTAGCTTTTTTCTGTCAAAAATGCAGGAATGGCAGCGCCAAAAACTGAGGCTGCCTCCAGGTTCAATGAGGGCTCTCTCCGTGCTCTTGTGGAGCGAGGTAGTGGATGTCAGGAGTTCCTCTTCCCTGGAAACGGAAGGAGGAGGCCTGTAGAAAGTTTATACAGACCCTTAATTTTTAATATTTCTTGAAATGCTTTGCCAGGCGAAAAGGTTTTTCAAAGTGAAATAAAGTTGGTGAATGTAACGAGCGGTCTTTCACTGATGGTTGTTACTGCAGGGGATAGTGATAGTCAACAGAGGGAAACAAACCCCCTCAGTATTGTAGACATGGTGGGCAGGATTTTCATTGGGCCATGGAGGCGGGATTGGAGGCGTGTGGGGGGTTAAAATCCCAAAATCGGGGGGCACGAACCCATCCCGCCCCCAGCCTCTGAGGGAGCAGCATCACCAGCACTCAGTGCACCCAGCACCAGTGCAGAGACGCACAGCTCGGTGGGTTTTGTGCGAGATAGAGTAGTGTTGTCACCTGGTGTATCACAGCTCACAGGTGAGCAGGAGCAGATGTTGGAGGCAGGGACAGCAGTGGAGAGTCCTAGCTCTGCTCAGCTGCATGTAGACGTTGAGCCTCTGGGGCCATCCAGAAGGAGAGCCATGCTGGAGCTTCAGGAACAAGTGCAGGAGGTTCTGAGAGGGTTTTACCATGGTAACTGCGAGTGCAGAGAATGGAGGAGCCCATGCTAATCATGAGCAGTGCCATGGTGAACTCTATGGGCAATATAGGTGCTGCAATGGAAAGGGTGGCAACCTCCATGGAGCACGTAAATCGACAGAGTCAGGAGAACATGGTAACACTTCTAAATAGATGGTCATCCATGGAGGATAGATGGGCATCTATTGAGGAGAGAAACCAGAGGTTCATGGACGTCCTTGTCATGAGGAATGTCAGTACAGTGACGGGTCCACATGGCCACACCGATGTGCAGCAAGGTGCTCTCCAGCAACTTGTTAGCAGTGAAGTGCGGGTGACCCATGACAGTGGTTCTTCGAGCACAAGGAAGTGGGGGCTCCGCTCCAAGCGCTCACACTCCCTTGCCACTGCCGAACCCTCGGTCAGAGCCCCATCTGCCTGAGGCAGCAGGAATGGCCGAGTCTGCCCCTGCACAGCCACAGGAGGGGCAGACTTTGGCGGGGCCCTCGAGGGCTCCCAAAACCAGAGGTCGGCCATCAAAAGCGTCTAAGCAGGAGCAGCAGGGAAGTGAGCAGCTGCCGCCACATCTCCTGAAGCCACAGGGGTCTCACAACGTAGAAGCATGTGTAAGGCAAAGATGTCACGTTAGTTACCACAAGGGTTCTCACTTGGGTGGTATGATATTATTTGATAAATTTTTGTTCATAGCGATGTTTGTGATAAATTTATGTTGAACCAAGGTTTGGCATCATTGTGGTGACAACTTGAGGTGGGACAGTTCAGGGTAAGAGCGACTTTAAAATCCAGCAATGCTGGTTACAGTGCATCGAGAGTGCCCAATACAGACTCGCAGCCTAAAAACAGAATCTGACCCCCAAATGACTCAATCACCAAGCTTAGAGATTTCTAAATGACTAGATTGAAGACTGCAGCTTTTACACTGCACTTGCAGCTCTGAAGTCTGCAGCTGGCTGGTGTTCACACCACGCTTACCTGGCGTGTTGTCCGGACTTTGTAAAACCCGACCCAGAAAAGCTGGAAAATCAAAAAAGACCCTGAAAATAGCTCACAAGTAACTGTTAATAGGCAGTTAATTGCCTTTAATCCGTTTCCCGCCGCTAGGTGTTGGGTCCATTCGCAAATCGGGGACCCGACACTTGGGAGGGTTGTGTGGAGGCGGGGTGACAGCGGGATCGGAACCCACCATCAATCAAAACAACTTTAACCTTTGACCTGCCTCCAAACCCGTCCTCTGAGCGCCGGCAGAATCACGGCCTTTGTGTCCTCCTCACAGCTTACTGTCCCACCTAGCTTTGTATCATCAGCAATCTTGGATACATTACACTCGGTCCCTTCATCTAGGTCATTAATATAGATTGTAAATAGCTGAGGCCCCCACAGTGGTCCTTTCAGAACCCCTCTAGTTACAGCCTGCCAACCTGAAAAAGACCCGTTTATCCCTAATCTCTGTATTCTGTCCGTTAACCAATCCTCTATCCATGTTAATATATTACCCCCAACCCCATGCGTAACAATGTTTTATGTGGCACCTTATCGAATGCCTTTTGGAAATCCAAATATACTACATCCACTGGTTCCCCTTTATCTACCCTGCTAGTTACATCCTCAAAAACACTAATAAATTTGTCAAACACGATTTCCCTTTCATAAAACCATGTTGACTCTGCCTAACCATGTTATGATTTTCTAAGTGCCCTGATACCACTTCCTTAACAATGGATTCCAGCATTTTCCCGACGACTGATGTCAGGCTAACTGGCCTGGAGTTCCCTGTTTTTTCTCTCGCTCCTTTCTTGAATAGCGGTGTTACATTTGCGACCTTCCAATCCGTTGGGACCATTCCAGAATCTAGGGAATTTTGGAAGATCACAACCAATGCATCCACTATCTCTTCAGCCACCTCTTTTAGAACCCTAAGATGTAGGCCGTCAGGTCCAGGGGATTTGTCGACTTTTAGTCCCATTAGTTTCTCTAGTACTTTTTCTCTACTTATAGTAATTACTTTAAGTTACTCACTCTCATTAGCATTTAGTTCCCCACTATTTCTGGTATATTTTTTGTGTCTCCTACTGTGAAGACAGATACAAAATACTTGGATAAATTCTCTACCATTTCCTTATTTCCCATTAAAATGCCTCCAACTTAAAATTCTCATCCTAGGTTATTAGATCCCTCTGCGGCCACACCCCTCCCCACCTCTCTAAACTCCCCCACTCTGCAATCACGCCCTCGAACTCTCCACTCCACCAACTCTCGCCCTGTCTCTCCGCCATTGGCGGCCGTGCCTTCAGCCGTCTAGGTCCCAAGCTCTGGAGTTCCTTCCCTGAACCTCTCTGCCTCCCTCTCCTCGCACAGGAGGGAAAGGGGGGCGTCCCGGGCAGGGCAGGCTGTGGCCTGACTTGTCAGGCCCAGAGCAGCGCTCCTGCTCCTCCTGGCCCTACAAAGGAAAGTTTCTGAATGACCTTGGAGGGAACTCTTCATCCTGCCCCCACCTGGTGAGAAAGTCATGCCGGTTTCCCCGCTCAGGCCCGGTTGAATTGCAATCGCGACAGGACCCCAACTGGCTTGGATTCCCGAGACTCCGGAATGCAGGACGCCTGAGGTTAAAATCGCAGGCGGGGGACAAGGGATGATCCAACGAACCCGCTCAGGGTTCAACAGTAGGATTAAAATCAAACCCCTTTATCTGAAGACAAGGGCCACAACTCGCCATCAATGCTGGGAGGCGGCTGCATGGAAAGCTCTGTCGCTGGCTCTGTGGGGTCAGGAGGAGGTCCCTTAATTGAAGGCTGCATCTGGGAGTCACCATCACAGCAACGCTGAGTCTCTGGTGGATTTCCCTACCTTCACCTCCCCCCCTGCCCGCTGCCCCCTCCCCCCAGGAAGAAAGGGCAGTTCCCCAATCAGCCGCTAGATCTGCCCCAACTGTACACCGGGTTCTATTGAAGACCTGGAACTCCAGCTGTAGGGTGTCCCCGATCCCCCCCACACGCCCTTTCACCCCCAATAACCGTGGCCGTGTTTCTGGCTCTGCTGCCCCATGTCCTAACTCGCACCAAGTCCCGTTCACCCATCACCCCCTGTGCTCACTGCCCCGTGTCCTAACTCGCACCAAGTCCCGTTCACCCATCACCCCCTGTGCTCACTGCCCCGTGTCCTAACTCACACCCAGTCCCATTCACCCATCACCCCCTGTGCTCACTGCCCCATGTCCTAACTCGCACCCAGTCCCGTTCACCCATCACCCCCTGTGCTCACTGCCCCGTGTCCTAACTCGCACCAAGTCCCGTTCACCCATCACCCCCTGTGCTCACTGCCCCGTGTCCTAACTCACACCCAGTCCCGTTCACCCATCACCCCCTGTGCTCACTGCCCCGTGTCCTAACTCGCACCAAGTCCCGTTCACCCATCACACCCTGTGCTCACTGCCCCGTGTCCTAACTCGCACCCAGTCCCGTTCACCCAACACCCCCTGTGCTCACTGCCCCGTGTCCTAACTCGCACCAAGTCCCGTTCACCCATCGCCCCCTCTGCTCACTGCCCCGTGTCCTAACTCGCACCAAGTCCCGCTCACCCATCACCCCCTGTGCTCACTGCCCCGTGTCCTAACTCGCACCCAGTCCCGTTCACCCATCACCCCCTGTGCTCACTGTCCCGTGTCCTAACTCGCACCAAGTCCCGTTCACCCATCACACCCTGTGCTCACTGCCCCGTGTCCTAACTCACACCCAGTCCCGTTCACCCATCACCCCCTGTGCTCACTGCCCCGTGTCCTAACTCACACCTAGTCCCGTTCACCCATCACCCCCTGTGCTCACTGCCCCGTGTCCTAAATCGCACCAAGTCCCGTTCACCCATCGCCCCCTGTGCTCACTGCCCCGTGTCCTAACTCGCACCAAGTCCCGCTCACCCATCACCCCCTGTGCTCACTGCCACATGTCCTAACTCGCACCCAGTCCCGTTCACCCATCGCCCCCCTGTGCTCACTGCCCCGTGTCCTAACTCATACCCAGTCCCGTTCACCCATCACCCCCTGTGCTCACTGCCCCGTGTCCTAACTCGCACCCAGTCCCGTTCACCCATCACCCCCTGTGCTCACTGCCCCGTGTCCTAACTCGCACCCAGTCCCATTCACCCATCACCCCCTGTGCTCACTGCCCCGTGTCCTAACTCACACCCAGTCCCGTTCACCCATCACCCCCTGTGCTCACTGCCCCGTGTCCTAACTCTCACCCAGTCCCGTTCACCCATCACCCCCTGTGCTCACTGCCCCGTGTCCTAACTCACACCCAGTCCCGTTCACCCATCACCCCCTGTGCTCACTGCCCCGTGTCCTAACTCACACCAAGTCACGCTCGCCCATCACCCCCTGTGCTCACTGCCCCGTGTCCTAACTCGCACCCAGTCCCGTTCACCCATCACCCCCTGTGCTCACTGCCCCGTGTCCTAACTCACACCCAGTCCCATTCACAATCACCCCCTGTGCTCACTGCCCCGTGTCCTAACTCGCACCCAGTCCCGTTCACCCATCGCCCCCTGTGCTCACTGCCCCGTGTCCTAACTCGCACCCAGTCCCGTTCACCCATCACCCCCTGTGCTCACTGCCCCGTGTCCTAACTCACACCCAGTCCCGTTCACCCATCACCCCCTGTGCTCACTGCCCTGTGTCCTAACTCACACCCAGTCCCGTTCACCCATCACCCCCTGTGCTCACTGCCCCGTGTCGTAACTCACACCCAGTCCCGTTCATCCATCACCCCCTGTGCTCACTGCCCCGTGTCCTAACTCACACCCAGTCCCGTTCACCCATCACCCCTGTGCTCACTGCCCCGTGTCCTAACTCACACCCAGTCCCGTTCACCCATCACCCCCTGTGCTCACTGCCCCGTGTCCTAACTCGCACCCAGTCCCATTCACCCATCACCCCCTGTGCTCACTGCCCCGTGTCCTAACTCACAACCAGTCCCGTTCACACATCACCCCCTGTGCTCACTGCCCCGTGTACTAACTCACACCAAGTCACGCTCGCCCATCACCCCCTGTGCTCACTGCCCCGTGTCCTAACTCACACCCAGTCCCGTTCACCCATCACCCCCTGTGCTCACTGCCCCGTGTCCTAACTCGCACCCAGTCCCGTTCACCCATCACCCCCTGTGCTCACTGCCCCGTGTCCTAACTCACACCCAGTCCCATTCACAATCACCCCCTGTGCTCACTGCCCCGTGTCCTAACTCGCACCCAGTCCCGTTCACCCATCGCCCCCTGTGCTCACTGCCCCGTGTCCTAACTCGCACCCAGTCCCGTTCACCCATCACCCCCTCTGCTCACTGCCCCGTGTCCTAACTCACACCCAGTCCCGTTCACCCATCACCCCCTGTGCTCACTGCCCTGTGTCCTAACTCACACCCAGTCCCGTTCACCCATCACCCCCTGTGCTCACTGCCCCGTGTCGTAACTCACACCCAGTCCCGTTCATCCATCACCCCCTGTGCTCACTGCCCCGTGTCCTAACTCACACCCAGTCCCATTCACCCATCACCCCTGTGCTCACTGCCCCGTGTCCTAACTCACACCCAGTCCCGTTCACCCATCACCCCCTGTGCTCACTGCCCCGTGTCGTAACTCGCACCCAGTCCCGTTCACCCATCACCCCCTGTGCTCACTGCCCCATGTCCTAACTCGCACCCAGTCCCGTTCACCAATCACCCCCTGTGCTCACTGTCCCGTGTCCTAACTCACACCGAGTCCCGTTCACCCATCACCCCCTGTGCTCACTGCCCCGTGTCCTAACTCACACCCAGTCCCGTTCACCCATCACCCCCTGTGCTCACTGCCCCGTGTCCTAACTCACACTCAGTCCCGTTCACACATCACCCCCTGTGCTCACTGCCCCGTGTCCTAACTCACAACCAGTCCCGTTCACCCATCACCCCCTGTGCTCACTGCCCCGTGTCGTAACTCACACCCAGTCCCGTTCACCCATCACCCCCTGTGCTCACTTCCCCGTGTCCTAACTCACACCCAGTCCCGTTCACCCATCACCCCCTGTGCTCACTGCCCCGTGTCGTAACTCACACCCAGTCCCGTTCACCCATCACCCCCTGTGCTCACTGTCCCGTGTCCTAACTCACACCCAGCCCCGTTCACCCATCACCCCCTGTGCTCACTGCCCCGTGTCCTAACTCACACCCAGTCCCGTTCACCCATCACCCCCTGTGCTCACTGTCCCGTGTCCTAACTCACACCCAGTCCCGTTCACCCATCACCCCCTGTGCTCACTGTCCCGTGTCCTAACTCACACCCAGTCCCGTTCACCCATCACCCCATGTGCTCACTGCCCTGTGTCCTAACTCACACCCAGTCCCGTTCACCCATCACCCCCTGTGCTCACTGCCCCGTGTCCTAACTCACACCCAGTCCCGTTCACCCATCACCCCCTGTGCTCACTGCCCCGTGTCCTAACTCACACCCAGTCCCGTTCACCCATCACCCCCTGTGCTCACTGCCCCGTGTCCTAACTCACACCCAGTCCCATTCACCCATCACCCCCTGTGCTCACTGCCCCATGTCCTAACTCACACCCAGTCCCGTTCACCCATCACCCCCTGTGCTCACTGCCCCGTGTCCTAACTCACACCCAGTCCCGTTCACCCATCACCCCCTGTGCTCACTGCCCCGTGTCCTCACTCACACCGAGTCCCGTTCACCCATCACCCCCTGTGCTCACTGCCCCGTGTCCTAACTCACACCCAGTCCCGTTCACTCATCACCCCCTGTGCTCACTGACCTACATTGGCTCCCAGTCCGGCAACGCCTCGATTTTAAAATGATCATTCCTGTTTTCAAATCCCTCCATGGCCTCGCCCCTCCCTATCTCTGTAATTTCCTTCAGCCCCACAACCCCCCGAGATCTCTGCGCTCCTTCAATTCTGCCCTCTTGAGTATCCCTGATTTTAACCATTGGCGGCCATGCCTTCAGCTGCCTGGGCCCTGAGCTCTGGAATTCCCTCCCTAAATCTCTCTACCTCTCTCTCCTCCTTTAAGACGCTCCTTAAAACCGACCTCTTTGACCAAGCTTTTGGTCACCTGTCCTAATATCTCCTTATGTGGCTCGGTGTCAAGTTTTGTTTGATAATCGCTCCTGTGAAGCACCTTGGGATGTTTTACTACATTAAAGGCACTATATAAATACAAGTTGTTGTTACTGGTGCACTCCTACTGAGTTTACGACACGGATGTTGTGTAAGGGCAGGAACTGACGGTTCGGAGATGTAACCTTCATCAGAGCATCCCTTGCCCGCCCTCGTCAATCCGCAGGTGCAGAATATTAAAAAATTCGCCCAATTCTTCTCCTGTATCTCAGATTGACTGTGACAGGGTCCAGATTTACAGAAAATAAGATGAAGCTGTAATTAAATTTTTATTCTCTCCCCTACTGTAGAACGGTACAGTCGAGTGTCACGACTGATCCTCCGGCCCTTCCAGCCAGTCTTCGTAACTCACACTGGACGGTGAAAGGAGGGAGGCTAATTAAGCAAAAGGCCATCACAATCAGATCAAACCCAGTCCTGGCCTTCCCATTGACACTGTCAGAGTGAAAGAAAGACTTGCATTTCTATAGCGCCTTTCATGACTTCAGGACGACCCAAAGCGCTTCACAGCCAATGAAGTACTTTTTGAAGTGTAGTCACTGTTGTAATGTGGGAAACACAGCAGACAATTTGCGCACAGCAAGCTCCCACAAACAGCAATGCGATAATGACCCGATAATCTGTTTTAGTTACGTTGCTTGAGGGATAAATATTGGCCCCAGGACACCGGTGAGAACTCCCCTGCTCTTCTTCAAAACAGTGGCCGTGGGATCTTTTACATCCACCCGAGAGGGCAGAAGATGCCTTGGTTTAAGATCTCATTTGAAAAACAGCACCTCCAACAGTGCGGCGCTCCCTCAGTACTGCCCCTCCGACTGTGCAGCGTCCCCTCAGTACTGTCCCTCCGACAGTGCGGCTCTCCTTCTGTACTACCCCTCCGACAGTGCGGTGCTCCCTCAGTGCTGACCCTCCGACAGTGCAGCGCTCCCTCAGTACTGCCCCTCCAACAGTGCGGCGCTCCCTCAGTATTGCCCCACTGACAGTGCAGCGCTCCCTCAGTATTGCCCCACTGACAGTGCAGCACTCCCTCAGTACAGCCCCTCCCGACAGTGCAGTGCTCCCTCAGTTCGGCCCCTCTGACAGTGCAGCGCTCCCTCAGTATTGCCCCTCTGACAGTGCAGCGTTCCCTCAGTACTGTCCCTCCAACAGTGCAGCGCTCCCTCAGTACTGCCCCCTGAGAGTGCGGCGTTCCCTCAGTACTGTCCCTCCGACAGTGCAGCGCTCCCTCAGTACTGCCCCTCCGACAGTGCAGCTTTCCCTCTGTACTGCCCCTCCGACAGTGTAGCGCTCCCTCAGTGCTGACCCTCCGACAGTGCGGCACTCCCTCAGTACTGCCCCTCCGACAGTGCAGCACTCCCTCAGTACTGCCCCTCCGACAGTGCAGTGCTCCCTCAGTACTGCCCCTCCGACAGTGCAGTGCTCCCTCAGTTCTGCCCCTCCGACAGTGCGGCGCTGCCTCAGTACTGACCCTCCGACACTGCAGCGATCCCTCAGTATTGCCCCTCCGAAAGTGCTGTGTTCCCTCAGTACTGTCCCTCCAACAGTGCAGCACTCCCTCAGTACTGCCACCTGACAGTGCGGCGTTCCCTCAGTACTGTCCCTCCAACAGTGCAGCGCTCCCTCAGTACTGCCCCCTGAGAGTGCGGCGTTCCCTCAGTACTGTCCCTCCGACAGTGCAGCGCTCCCTCAGTACTGCCCCTCCGACAGTGCGGCTCTCCCTCTGTACTGCCCCTCCAACAGTGCGGCGCTCCCTCAGTACTGTCCCTCCGACAGTGCAGCGCTCTCTCAGTACTGCCCCTCCGACAGTGCGGCTCTCCCTCACTGCTGACCTTCCGACAGTGCGGCGCTCCCTCAGTACTGCCCCTCCGAGAGTGCAGCACTCCCTCAGTACTGCCCCTCCGACAGTGCAGTGCTCCCTCAGTACAGCCCCTCCAACAGTGCGGCGCTCCCTCAGTACTGCCCCTCCGAGAGTGCAGCACTCCCTCAGTACTGCCCCTCCGACAGTGCGAGTCAGCAGAGAGTGCTGTGGGTTTGGGTAAGTGTGAGAGTTCTTTAATTGTTATTTCTCTTTAAATCATTCTTGATAAGATTACTTAAGCAGTTTAAGTAAAGGGGAAAAGTTAAATATTTGAGATTCTGTTGGTTTAAGAAGACTAAAACAAGGTTACACCGCAGTAAGAGTAAATTGGCACGGCAGGCAGTGGAAACCAGTTTTCTAACCAATCAGCAGGGGTGACTCATTTGGCTGTAAACAAACAAACAAACAGTATAAAAAGACCAGGCTAGTGCAAGCAAGCACTGAGTGCGAGTCAGCAGAGAGTGCTGTGAGTTTGGGTAAGTGTGAGTTAGGGTAAGTGGGGTGTTAGGTGCTCTTTTCAAACTTTAACTCTGTGGGTTGCAGTTAATAAGGCCTTTCTGGTGCAGAGTGACTGTTGGTAAACCATTTAACTGGTGTAATTAGAGGGATTGATTTAATTAATCCAATTAATTAAAGGGGATACTAGCATCTAAAATCGGGCAGAGGGTGTCCATAAATAACAATAAAAAATGTATTTAATTACATAGAATGGAGCAGGTGATGTGTTACTGTTGCGAGATGTGGGAGCCGGTGGACCCCATTGAGGCTTACGATGATTACGTCTATGACAAGTGTCTGCTGCTACAGGAACTCCAGCTCCGTGTTGTGGAGCTGGAGTCTGAGCTTCAGACACTGCGACACATCAGGGAGGGGGAGAAGTACCTGGACTCTGTGTATCAGGAGGTGGTCACACCTATGAAGTTAATTAATTTAGATGTAGCCCATGGTCAGGGACAGGACGGTGTGACTACGAGTGAGGCAGGTACGAGGATCCAGGAGGTAGAGCTGGAGGAGCCGCAGCCCTTGCTCTTGTCCAACAGGTTCGAGGTTCTTACTCCCTGTGGGGACAGGAGCAGGGACTGCAGGGAGGATGAGCAACCCGGCCACAGCACTGTGGAATGGGGGGCCATTCAAGAGGGGGGAGTAAATAGAAATGTTGTAGTGGTAGGGGATAGTATTATTAGGGGGATAGATAGAGTTCTCTGCAGCCGAGAGCGAGAGTCCCGAAGGCTGTGTTGCCTACCCGGTGCCAGGGTTAAGGACATCTCCTCTGGGCTGGAAAGAAAATTGCAGTGGGAGGGGGTGGATCCAGTTGTCGTGGTCCATGTTGGTACAAATGACGTAGATAGGACTAGGAAGCCGGTTCTGTTAAAGGAGTATGAGCAGCTAGGGGTCAAATTAAAAAACAGAACCTCAAGGGTAATAATCTCTGGATTATTACCTGAGCCATGAGCAAATTTGGCTAGGACAAATAAAATTAGAGAGTTAAATGCGTGGCTCAAAGACTGGTGTGGGAGAAATGGGTTTTGCTTCCTGGGACACTGGCACCAGTAATGGGGCAGGAGCGAGCTGTTCCATTGGGACGGGCTTCACTTGGCCAGTGCTGGGACTAGAGTCCTGGTGGATCATATAACTAGGGCTGTAGAGAGGGCTTTAAACTAACTAGTGGGGGGGAGGTTCCGAGACAACAAATAATAAAAATGACAACAGAGAAGGTCATAGACTTAGGCAGCAGTGGGGAAATTAAAAACCAGAGCGTGTCAGGAAGGGGCAGAAGGTATGGAGTAAAAGGTAAAGTAATAAAAAGGGCAAAAGCAGGAACTAAGTGTCACAAAACATATTTGAAAGTTCTCTATCTGAATGCACGTAGCATTCGTAACAAAATAGATGAGTTAATGGCACAAATAACTACATATGGGTATGATCTTGTGGCCATTACAGAAACATGGCTGCAGGGTGACAATGCCTGGGAATTAAACATACCAGGTTATTTAACGATCAGGAAGGTCAGGCAGGAAGGAAGGGGAGGTGGGGTGACTAAGTTAATAAAGGAAGGAATCACTGTAATACAGAGAAATGATATTGGGACAAAAGATCAGGATGATGAAACAGTTTGGGTGGAGGTAAGGAATATTAAGGGGAAAAAAACACTAGTGGGCGTAGTCTATAGGCCTCCGAACAGTTGCAACTCTGTTGGACGGAGTATCAAGCAGGAAGTAGTTGAGGCTTGTAATAAGGGAACATCTATAATTATGGGGGATTTTAACTATCATATTAATTGGACAAATCAAATTGGGCAGGGCTGCCTTGAGGATGAGTTCATTGAGTGTATTAGGGATGGGTTTCTTGAGCAATATGTAACTGAACTGACCAGGGGGCAAGCAACCTTAGATCTGGTCCTGTGTAACGAGACAGGATTAATTAAAAATGTCCTAGTAAAGGATCCCCTTGGAATGAGTGACCATAACATGGTTGAATTCCATATTCAATTAGAGGGTGAGAAGGTTGGATCTCAAACAAGCGTGCTAAGCTTGAATAAAGGAGACTATGAAGGTATGAGAGCGGAATTGAGTAGAGTGGATTGGGAAAATAGATTAAAGGGTAAGACGATACATGATCAGTGGTTTACATTTCAGGAGTTATTTTACAACTTCCAAAAAATATATATTCCACTGAGAAGAAAAGGGTGTAAAAGAAAAGACAGCCATCCGTGGCTAAGTAAAGAAATTAAGGATAGTATTTGACTAAAAACAAGGGCATATAAGGTAGCCAAATCTAGTGGGAGGATAGAGGATTAGGAAAACTTTAAAAGACAGCAAAAAAATAACAAAAAGATTGATTAAGAAAGGGAAGATAGATTATGAAAGTAAATTAGCAAAAAACATAAAAACAGATAGTGAGAGTTTTTATAGTTATATAAAAAGAAAAAGGTTGGCTAAAGTAAATGTTGGTCCCTTAGAGGATGAGACCAGGAAATTAATGGTGGGAAATATGGAGATGGCAAAAACACTGAATGAATATTTTGTATCAGCTGTAGTGTCCGTGTGTAGATAAAGACACTGAAGACAGGAGTTGGTTCATAGGTATTTACTAAGCAAAGTCTGGGGGGGGTCTAAAGGATATACACAATACACTGGCTTATATAGCCCAAGTGGCAATTACCGGCATTACGCACACCTGGGGCTCTTAAAGGCACATACACCACAATTCCTCCCCTTTTAGCTAACCAGTACATCATATTTTAAGTAATTATTAATTACATGTTATATGCAAAATAATATACATTGCTGTCATTAATTAATTATAAGTTAGTCTCTCAGGAGGCTTCCTGACTCGGTCCGGATAACGCCTCGGGGGTGTAGTAGTTTCTGGTGGTGTAGTAGGTTCTTCTGGCAAGGCTGATTCGGCTTGAATGCCAGTGTCGGGTTCATCGGGTTCCAGGATCACCGGATCGGAGGTAGATATGGGTATCTCTACTTCATCGTTAGATGTATAGAGTGGTGGTGTAGGTTGTCCCTTTTCGGATGACTTTATGATTTGGTCAGCATGGCGCCCTATTATGCTTTCTCCGATGTCCACGGTATACATCAGTGGTCCTAGTCGTGTGCAGATAGTTCCAGGCTGCCACTTCTCGGTACAGTAGTCCTGGGCCAAAACCTGTTGGCCTATCTGGAAGGTTCTAGTTGGCCTTTCATTCATGCCTTGAAACTGCCGGTTCTCCACGTCCCTTCTGATGTTGGGCTTGACCAAATCCAGCCGGCATCTTAGGTTTCTATTGAAGAACATCATGGCGGGAGTTTGGTTGGTAACCATATGTGTTGCATTCCTGTATGCGAATAAGAAGTTATCCACCTTGTGCTGAAGTTTTATGTCTTCATTACCCATGGCCTTTATGGCCTTCTTGAAGGTCTGGACAAACCTTTCAGCCAATCCATTGGTGGCGGGATGGTATGGGGCGGACGTGTAGTGCTTTACCCCATTGTTTTTTAAGAACTTTCTGAATTCTTCGGACACAAATTGCGGTCCATTATCAGAACATATCTGTTCCGGCAGCCCATTCCTGGCAAATATGGTCCTTAATACTGTGATGGTTTTTTCCGTGGTGGTGGAGGACATCTTTATTACCTCCGGCCACTTGGAGTGTGCATCAACCGCGATTAAGAACATTGAGTCCATAAATGGACCAGCAAAGTCGATGTGCACCCTTTGCCAGGGAGATGAGGGCCACTCCCATGGATGTAGAGGGGCCTGTGGTGGAGCGTTTTGGACCTTCTGGCATCCTAGGCAGCTCTTGGTCATGTCTTCGATGTCTCCATCGATACCTGGCCACCATACAAACGCCCTAGCTAGGTTCTTCATTTTCACTCCACCCAGATGCCCCTCGTGAAGCTCCTTTAGCACTTTATCCTGGAGTTTGGGTGGAATCACCACTCTGGATCCACACATCAAGGTTCCTCGGCACACTGACAGCTGTTCTCTTCTTTGCGAGAATGCTGGCAACAGTGGTTCGCCATGTGCTGGCCATCCCTTCACTGTTAAATCGTAGACCCGTGAGAGAGTCAGGTCATTTCTTGTCTCCCTTTCAATGGCAGAATTTGTCACTGGTAGACATTCCACTATGGTAGAGTGGAACATCTCCACTGGGTCTACTGTAGGTGCCTCTTCTACCGTTGGCAACGGTAGGCGCGATAAACCGTCAGCATTCCCATGCTGTTTTGACCCTTTATATTCTATGTTGTATTGGTGTGCCCCTAGAAAAAGGGACCACCTCTGTAGCCTTTGTGCTGTCATAATGGGAACATCTTTTTTAGGGTTGAATATGGAGATGAGGGGTTGATGGTCAGTCAACAAGGTAAATTTTTGTCCGTGTAGGTAATGGTTGAATTTCTTCACTCCCCATACCAGGCTGAGTGCTTCCCTGTCTATTTGGGCATAGTTACGCTCAACTGAGTTTAATGAGCGTGACGCAAAAGCTATCAGCCGTTCTGAGCCATCAGGGAATTTATGGGATAATACTGCTCCTATGCCGTAAGGGGATGCATCGCACGCCAGTCTGATTGGTAGTGATGGGTTGTAATGAGCCAAAACTTCTTCGGATGTGATTAAGTCTTTGCATTTATGGAAGGCACGTTTACAGTCTTCGTTCCATTTCCAAATCACTCCTGTCTGTAGAAGTTCATTAAGAGGGTGTAGAAGAGTTGATAAGTTCGGTAAAAATTTATGATAGTAATTTATTAATCCCAGGAATGACCTTAATTGTGAAACATTTTCAAGTGCTGGGGCTTTTATAACTGCTTCAATTTTTTCAGGTGACTTATGCAACCCTTCATTATTAATTATGTGGCCACAATATGATATCTGATTTTGGAAAAATTCGCACTTGGGGCGATTTGCTCGTAGGCCCCGTTTTTTCAGCCTAGTGAGCACCTGCTCCAAATTGGCAAGGTGCTCGTTGTCATTTTCTCCTGTTATAAGGATGTCGTCTAGGTAGCATTGAGTCCCCGGAATCCCTTGCAGGACTTGCTCCATAGCTCTTTGCCAGATAGCTGGAGCTGATGCTACTCCAAAAACCAGTCGATTGTACTGGTACAGGCCTTTGTGTGTGTTTATTGTGAGATACTTTTTAGAGGCGTCCTCAACTTCCATCTGTAGATATGCCTGTGCCAAGTCAATTTTGGTGAAACGTTTCCCTCTGGATAGTGAGGCGAAAATATCTTCTATCCTCGGAAGAGGATACTGTACTGTGTGAAGGGCCGGGTTTACAGTCACCTTGAAGTCACCACAGATGCGAATTTTTCTCTGTTCTTCAGAGTTATTTTTCAATGCTTTTTTCATGACTGGAACGATGGGTGTCGCCCATTCGCTCCATTCTATTTTGGATAATACGCCTGCTTTTTCCAAATTCTCCAGCTCTGCCTCGACTGCTGGACGTATTGCGTATGGCACCGGTCTTGCCTTAAAAAATTTGGGAATTGCTGCATCTTCCACTTTTATTGAGGCAGTGATGCCTTTCAAGGTTCCTAGTTTCTCTTGAAACACTTCTTTGGCGTTGGTCAAGATGTCTTTTAATCGTTCAGGTATGATGTCATCATTGTTTTTTTCCTTACTGGTCACCGTCAGTGCCTGAATGGAGTGCCAGTCTGAACGTATCTTCCTGATCCATTCACGTCCCAACAACGGTGGACCACCATCTTGTAGAATGTATAAATACAACTTTTGTATTTCTTTGCTGTTGTATACAACAGGCACCCTTATTTTTCCTTTGGGGTATACTTTCTGCCCCGTATATGTTTTTAAGATAATGGATGTGTCTTTTAGAGGTATATGCGAAAATAGCCTCTCGTAATCTCGTCGATTTATTACGGTTAGAGCTGATCCTGTATCTAGCTCCATTTTAACTGGGGACCCTGCCATTGTGAGGGTAACCCAAATGGTTTGGCAATCCTCTTTGGCAAGTACATTATGTAATTTGAGACAGCTTAGTCTCTTGTTTTTGAAGTCGCTATCGCTCTTCTGGTCTTCGGAGCTACTGTCCGTCATCATTTGTACCTTCCTGTACTTTTCTTTATTGATTTTTTGTTTTCTGTCAGTGGATTTATTTTGTCCAGATTGGCATACCCGTGCAATGTGTCCAATCTTCCCGCATTGCCTGCATGCTTTGTCCTTGAACCAGCAGTCCCTCTGGTTATGGGTGGATCTGCCGCAGCGATAACATCTTCTGAACCCCTGTGTCATTTTATGGGTGTCGAAGTCCTGTGTCTTTTGTTGTATCTCTGCAGCTCCTTTTGCTGCTGCTTCGTATGATACAGCCATACTGAAAGCTTTGTCCAATGTTAAATCTTTTTCAGAAAGCAGTCATTTTTGTGTTCCTTCACTTAAGAGACCGCAAACGAATTTGTCTCGAAGATAATCTGATAGTCCTGCCCTGAATTGGCAGTACTTTGATAGCTTTCTTAATTCGGTTAGGTAATCAGCGTTACTTTCATTCTTGTGTTGATTTCTCTTGAAGAACTTGAATCATTCCACTATCAGCAGCGGTGTTGGGTTTAAGTGCTCTTGCAGGGTATCAACAATTTCTTTTAAATTCTTGTCCTTTGGTTTGGCTGGAGCGATTAAGTTTCGTAACAGTCCGTATGTCTTTGCGCCCATTAAGTTCAGAAGTACTGAACTTTTTTTTCATCTTCTATTCCATTTGCAGTGCAATAAACCTCTACTCTTTCCACGTATGTGGTCCAATCCTCTATTTCGCTATCAAAAGCATCAATATTACCAGATTTAGGCATTTCAGAAAAGATATGGCGCTTCCCGCGCTTTTTTTTTTCTGTAGCAAAGATATGGCGCTTCCCGCGCTTTCCCGCCGCTGCTACCGATAACAACGCTGTTTTACTGTGGTTTCCGTTTATTCACTGTTGGAGACTCGTTCCCGCCGGAGGTCTGAACGCTGACCTGCTTGCCGCGCCGGCCGTCTCCCGAGTGCTCCCTCCCAGTCCGTTATTGCTTGCCTCCGATTTCGCTGCCTGTCTCAGCTGTAGAGCCCGCCGCTGGAGCCCCAGCCTGACGCCCAGGAAGGATTAGCGCAGTACCTGCCACCAGCTTGGCCAGCTGGTGAAACCACAGTTTCTCTCACTTCCTTGAGTCTTCTGGACGCCCGAGGAATCGATGTCCTTGAGGTGCTGCCGAATTGCAGGTAAGTCCGTTTCCACTTCGTCGCCACTGTAGTGTCCGTGTGTAGATAAAGACACTGAAGACAGGAGTTGGTTCATAGGTATTTACTAAGCAAAGTCTGGGGAGGGTTCTAAAGGATATACACAATACACAGGCTTATATAGCCCAAGTGGCAATTACCGGCATTATGCACACCTGGGGCTCTTAAAGGCACATACACCACATCAGCTACCGACCATAGAACACATATACCAGAAAAGCTGTTTACGGAGGTCACGGACCATCATCAAAGACCCTATCCACCCCAGCCACAGTCTGTTCGCCCTCCTGCCATCTGGGAGACGCTACAGATGCATTCGCACCCGAACGACCAGATTTAGGAACAGCTTCTTTCCCAGGGCTGTCATCCTACTGAACTCCACAAATAAACTCTAAAGCCTGCACATCTGCCAATGCACTTTATTATGGTTATGTTTATGTTAATGTATTACAAGCCAAATGTATGTTGAATGTTTAAATGTCTTAATCTAAATGTACACTCTCGGGAGCCGCAAGCCTACATTTCGTTGTACTGCACTTGTGCACTAACAATGACAATAAAGTTGATTATGATTATGATTATGATTATGAGTAGAGGACACTAAGAATATCCCAACACTGGACAAACAGGGGGCTAAAGGGGGGGAGGAGCTAAACATGATCAAAATCACTAAGGAAGTGGTACTCGGTAAAATAATGGGACTCAAGGCGGATAAATCACCTGGACCTGATGGCTTACATCCTAGGGTCTTGAGGGAAGTGGCGGTAGGGATTGTGGATGCATTGGTAATAATTTTCCAAAACTCCCTGGACTCGGCAAAGGTCCCGGCAGACTGGAAAACTGCTAATGTAACACCCTTATTTAAAAAGGGCAGTAGACAGAAGGCTGGAAACTATAGACCGGTTAGCCTAACATCTGTGGTAGGTAAAATTTTGGAGTCCATTATTAAGGAGACAGTAACAGGACATTTGGATAATCATAATTTAATAGGACAAAGCCAGCATGGTTTTATGAAGGGGAAGTCATGTTTGACAAATTTGCTGGAGTTCTTTGAGGAAGTAACATATAGGGTGGATAAAGGGGAACCAGTGGACGTAGTGTATTTAGACTTCCAAAAGGCATTTGACAAGGTGCCACACAAAAGATTATTGCTTAAGATAAAAAATCACGGGATTGGGGGTAATATTCTGGCACGGATAGAGGATTGGCTATCTAACAGAAGGCAGAGAGTTGTGATAAATGGTTCATTCTCGGACTGGCAATCAGTAACTACTGGTGTTCTGCAGGGGTCAGTGCTGGGTCCCCAACTCTTTACAATCTATATTAACGATTTGGAGGAGGGGACCGAGTGTAACATATCAAATTTTGCAGATGATACTAAGATGGGAGGGAAAGTAGTGAGTGAGGAGGACATAAAAAACCTGCAAGGGGACATAGACAGGCTAAGTAAGTGGGCAGAGATTTGGCAGATGGAATACAATACTGGAAAGTGTGAGGTTATACACTTTGGCAGGAAAAATCGTAGAGCAAGTTATTATCTTAATGGCAAGAAACTGGAAAGTACTGAAGTACAAAGGGATCTGGGGGTCCTGGTGCACGAAACTCAAAAGGTTAGTATGCAGGTGCAGCAAGTGATTAAGAAGGCCAATGGAATGTTGGCTTTCATTGCTAGGGGGATAGAATATAAAAATAGGGAGGTATTGCTTCAGTTGTACAAGGTATTGGTGAGACCGCACCTGGAATACTGCATACAGTTTTGGTGTCCATACTTAAGAAAAGACATACTTGCTCTCGAGTCAGTACAAAGAAGGTTCACTCGGATAATCCCGGGGATGAGGGGATGGACATATGAGGAGAGGTTGAGTAGATTGGGACTCCACTCATTGGAGTTCAGAAGAATGAGAGGCGATCTTATTGAAACATATAAGATTGTGAAGGGGTTGGATCGGGTGGATGCGGGGAGGATGTTCCCGATGATGGATGAAACTAGAACTAGGGGGCATAGTCTTAGAATAAGGGGCTGCTCTTTCAAAACTGAGATGAGGAGGAACTACTTCACTCAGAGGGTGGTAGGTCCATGGAATATGCTGCCCCAAAAAGCTGTAGAAGCTACATCATTACATAAATTTAAAACAGAAATAGACAGTTTCCTAGAAGTAAAGGGAATTAAGGGTTACAGGGAGCGGGCAGGAATTTGGACATGAGTCTTGGTTCGGATCGGACATGGCCCCGTGGGTAGCGGAGCGGGCCCAGGGGCCGTGTAGCCTGATCCTGCTCCTATTTCGTGTGTCTAATTCTGTTAGATTCAGGAGATGGTTCTGTGATAGTAGATTGGCGGTTAGGATCAGATCAGCCATGATCTTATTAAATGGCGGAGCAGGCTCGAGCGGCGGATTGGCCTACTCCTGCTCTTATTTCTTATGTTCTTATGACAGTGCAGCACTCCCTCAGTACTGCCCCTCCGACAGTGCGGCTCTCCCTCTGTACAACCCTCTGACAGTGCAGCACTCCCTCAGTACTGCCCCTCCGACAGTGCAGCGTGCCCTCAGTACTGTCCCTCCAACAGTGCAGCGCTCCCTCAGTACTGCCCCCTGACAGTGCGGCGTTCCCTCAGTACTGTCCCTCCGACACTGCAGCACTCCCTCAGTACTGCCCCTCCCGACAGTGCAGTGCTCCCTCAGTTCTGCCCCTCCAAGAGTGCGGCGCTCCCTCAGTACTGACCCTCCGACAGTGCAGCGCTCCCTCAGTATTGCCCCTCTGACAGTGCAGTGTTCCCTCAGTACTGTCCCTCCAACAGTGCAGCGCTCCCTCAGTACTGCCTCCTGACAGTGCGGCGTTCCCTCAGCAATGTCCCTCCGACAGTGCAGCGCTCCCTCAGTAATGCCCCTCCGACAGTGCGGCTCTCCCTCTGTACTGCCCCTCCGACAGTGCGGTGCTCCCTCAGTGCTGACCCTCCGACAGTGTGGCGCTCCCTCAGTACTGCCCCTCCGACAGTGCAGCACTCCCTCAGTACTGCCCCTCCGACAGAGCAGCGCTCCCTCAGTACTGCCCCTCCGACAATGCGGCACTCCCTCAGTACTTTCCCTCCGACAGTGCAGCGCTTCCTCAGTACTGCCCCTCCGACAGTGCTGCGTTCCCTCAGTACTATCCCTCCAACAGTGCAGCGCTCCCTCAGTACTGCCCCTCCGACAGTGCTGCGTTCCCTCAGTACTATCCCTCCAACAGTGCAGCGCTCCCTCGGTACTGCCCCCTGACAGTGCGGCGTTCCCGCAGTACTGTCCATCCGACAGTGCAGCGCTCCCTCAGTACTGCCCCTCCGACAGTGCGGCTCTCCCTCAGTACTGCCCCTCCGACAATGCAGCGCTCCCTCAGTACTGCCCCTCCGACAGTGCAGCGCTCCCTCAGTACTGCCCCTCCGACAATGCGGCGCTCCCTCAGTAATGCCCCTCCGAGAGTGCAGCGCTCCCTCAGTACTGCCCCTCCGACAGTGCAGCGCTCCCTCAGTACTGCCCCTCCGACAATGCAGCGCTCCCTCAGTGCTGCCCCTCCGACAGTGCAGCGCTCCCTCAGTACTGCCCCTCCGACAATGCGGCGCTCCCTCAGTAATGCCCCTCCGACAGTGCAGCGCTCCCTCAGTACTGCCCCTCCGACAGTGCAGCGCTCCCTCAGTACTGTCCCTCCGACAGTGCAGCGCTCCCTCAGTACTGCCCCTCCGACAGTGCGGCGCTCCCTCAATACTGCCCCTCCGACAGTGCAGCGCTCCCTCAGCAATGTCCCTCCGACAGTGCAGCGCTCCCTCAGTAATGCCCCTCCGACAGTGCGGCTCTCCCTCTGTACTGCCCCTCCGACAGTGCGGTGCTCCCTCAGTGCTGACCCTCCGACAGTGTGGCGCTCCCTCAGTACTGCCCCTCCGACAGTGCAGCACTCCCTCAGTACTGCCCCTCCGACAGAGCAGCGCTCCCTCAGTACTGCCCCTCCGACAATGCGGCACTCCCTCAGTACTTCCCCTCCGACAGTGCAGCGCTTCCTCAGTACTGACCCTCCGACAGTGCTGCGTTCCCTCAGTACTATCCCTCCAACAGTGCAGCGCTCCCTCCGTACTGCCCCTCCGACAGTGCTGCGTTCCCTCAGTACTATCCCTCCAACAGTGCAGCGCTCCCTTGGTACTGCCCCCTGACAGTGCGGCGTTCCCTCAGTACTGTCCATCCGACAGTGCAGCGCTCCCTCAGTACTGCCCCTCCGACAGTGCGGCTCTCCCTCAGTACTGCCCCTCCGACAATGCAGCGCTCCCTCAGTACTGCCCCTCCGACAGTGCAGCGCTCCCTCAGTACTGCCCCTCCGACAATGCGGCGCTCCCTCAGTAATGCCCCTCCGACAGTGCAGCGCTCCCTCAGTACTGCCCCTCCGACAGTGCAGCGCTCCCTCAGTACTGCCCCTCCGACAATGCAGCGCTCCCTCAGTGCTGCCCCTCCGACAGTGCAGCGCTCCCTCAGTACTGCCCCTCCGACAATGCGGCGCTCCCTCAGTAATGCCCCTCCGACAGTGCAGCGCTCCCTCAGTAGTGCCCCTCCGACAGTGCAGCGCTCCCTCAGTACTGCCCCTCCGACAGTGCAGTGCTCCCTCAGTACTGCCCCTCCGACAGTGCGGCGCTCCCTCAGTACTGCCCCTCCGACAGTGCAGCGCTCCCTCAGTACTGAACCTCCGACAGTGCAGCGCTCCCTCAGTATTGCCCCTCCGACAATGCGGCGCTCCCTCAGTACTGCCCCTCCGACAGTGCAGCGCTCCCTCAGTACTGCCCCTCCGACAGTGCAGCGCTCCCTCAGTACTGCCCCTCCGACAGTGCTGCGCTCCCTCAGTACTGCCCCTCCGACAATGCGGCGCTCCCTCAGTACTGCCCCTCCGACAGTGCAGCGCTCCCTCAGTACTGCCCCTCCGACAGTGCAGCGCTCCCTCAGTACTGCCCCTCCGACAGTGCAGCGCTCCCTCAGTACTGCCCCTCCGACAGTGTAGCGCTCCCTCAGTACTGCCCCTCCGACAGTGCAGCGCTCCCTCAGTACTGCCCCTCCGACAGTGCAGCGCTCCCTCAGTACTGCCCCTCCGACAGTGTAGCGCTCCCTCAGTACTGCCCCTCCGACAGTGCAGCGCTCCCTCAGTACTGCCCCTCCGACAGTGCAGCGCTCCCTCAGTACTGCCCCTCCGACAGTGCAGCGCTCCCTCAGTACTGCCCCTCCGACAGTGTAGCGCTCCCTCAGTACTGCCCCTCCGACAGTGCAGCGCTCCCTCAGTACTGCCCCTCCGACAGTGCAGCGCTCCCTCAGTACTGCCCCTCCGACAGTGCAGCGCTCCCTCAGTACTGCCCCTCTGACAGTGCAGCGCTCCCTCAGTACTGCCCCTCCGACAGTGCGGCACTCCCTCAGTACTGCCCCTCTGACAGTGCGGCGCTCCCTCAGTACTGCCCCTCCGACAGTGCGGCGCTCCCTCAGTATTGCCCCTCCGACAGTGCGGCACTCCCTCAGTACTGCCCCTCCGACAGTGCGGCGCTCCCTCAGTACTGCCCCTCCGACAGTGCAGCCCTCCCTCAGTACTGCCCCTCCGACAGTGCAGCGCTCCCTCAGTACTGCCCCTCCGACAGTGCGGCACTCCCTCAGTACTGCCCCTCCGACAGTGCAGCGCTCCCTCAGTACTGCCCCTCCGACAGTGCAGCGCTCCCTCAGTACTGCCCCTCCGACAGTGCAGCGCTCCCTCAGTACTGCCCCTCCGACAGTGCAGCGCTCCCTCAGTACCGCCCCTCCGACAGTGCAGCGCTCCCTCAGTACTGCCCCTCCGACAGTGCAGCGCTCCCTCAGTACTGCCCCTCCGACAGTGCGGCGCTCCCTCAGTACTGCCCCTCTGACAGTGCGGCGCTCCCTCAGTACTGCCCCTCCGACAGTGCGGCGCTCCCTCAGTATTGCCCCTCCGACAGTGCGGCACTCCCTCAGTACTGCCCCTCTGACAGTGCGGCGCTCCCTCAGTATTGCCCCTCCGACAGTGCGGCACTCCCTCAGTACTGCCCCTCCGACAGTGCGGCGCTCCCTCAGTATTGCCCCTCCGACAGTGCGGCACTCCCTCATAGTACTGCCCCCTCTGACAGTGCGGCGCTCCCTCAGTATTGCCCCTCCGACAGTGCGGCACTCCCTCAGTACTGCCCCTCTGACAGTGCTGCGCTCCCTCAGTACTGCCCCTCCGACAGTGCAGCACTCCCTCAGTACTGCAACGGATGTTTCAGCCTTGATTTTGTGCTCAATCTCTGGAGTGGGACTCGAACCCACGACCTTCTGACTGAGAGTGCTAGACACTGAGTCACGGCTGACTCCATCTGCAAGATCCATACCCAGTAATCCTTTTGCGTTGTTTACACCGCCCCCTGGTGATATAATGGTGTTTAACACCATGGTAGAACGAGTATTGAAAGCGTGAGTATTGCCCATACGCAGATGATACCCAATAAAATGAGGGGCTCCCAATTGGTCCCTGTTGTGTCACTGATAATGCGCTTGTTGTGTAAACTGATTGTACAGCTCTCAGTGCAGGCTGGGCTTTGGAAGCACCTTATCTCGGTTCAAAGTGACGAGTGTGTGCTGCCAGCTGTCTTCTTCCTAATCAGGAACAAGCTCCAAACACCTCTTCAGCTTGTTCATTTAGACAGACGCTCCATCAGATCCCCGGCTAAAGCCAAGCCATCACAACCTGGCATGGAGAAACATTAATTCTCGACTTGTTATCACCTCCTTGTTACTGTCAGAGACCCCCTCCTCTCCTAAACACTGACCATCATCGGGGTACAGATCCCCCCCTCCCCTCCTGAACACTGACCCACATTGGGGTACAGATCACCCCCTCCTCTCCTGAGGACTGACCCACATTGGGGTACAGATCCCCCCTCCTCTCCTGAGGACCCTGACCCACATTGGGGTACAGATCCCCCCTCCTCTCCTGAGGACCCTGACCCACATTGGGGTACAGATCACCCCCTCCTCTCCTGAGCACTGACCCACATTGGGGTACAGATCCCCCCTCCTCTCCTGAGCATTGACCCACATTGGGGTACAGATCCCCCCTCCTCTCTTGAGCACTGACCCACATTGGGGTACAGATCCCCCCTCCTCTCCTGAGGACCCTGACCCACATTGGGGTACAGATCACCCCCTCCTCTCCTGAGCACTGACCCACATTGGGGTACAGATCCCCCCTCCTCTCCTGAGCATTGACCCACGTTGGGGTACAGATCCCCCCTCCTCTCCTGAGCATTGACCCACATTGGGGTACAGATCCCCCCTCCTCTCTTGAGCACTGACCCACATTGGGGTACAGATCCCCCCTCCTCTCCTGAGGACACTGACCCACATTGGGGTACAGATCACCCCTCCTCTCCTGAGCACTGACCCACATTGGGGTACAGACCCCCCCTCTCCTGAGGACACTGACCCACATTGGGGCACAGACCCCCACTCTCCTGAGGACACTGACCCACATTGGGGTACAGATCCCCCCCTCCTCTCCTGAGCACTGTACACATTGGGGTACAGACTCCCCCTCCTCTGAAGGTGCCGTCCTTACCCGGTCTGGGCCTATAGGTGGCTCCAGTCCCACACCATCATGGGTGACTCTGAACTGCCCTCTGAAGTGGCCGAGCGAGACACTCAGTTTGTATCAAACCCGCTGCCAGCGGTTCAAGAAGGCGGCCCACCCCCACCTTCTCAGGGCAACTCAGCCTTGCCAGCGACGCCCACATCCCGAGGATGAATATATAGAGCGGGGGTGGTGCCATGCAGTAGGTGTGGGAATAGTGGAATAAAATGTAGTTATGAAGAATGCTGAAGGTGGAGTCGAGCTGGGGAAGAAGGATTCCTACTCTGTGACAGGGCGAGAGAGTAGCTCAGGATAGCTGAACGGCAAAAGAAAGAAAGGACAAACTTTTGGGCCTAGAAATTCAGTATAGCCACGTTTGGGGCGCTATAGCCGAGCGTTCACTAAATTTTGCGCCCGGCGCAACTTAGCACCATCTTCGCCGATATTCAGTTGCATTGCCCAAAGAGGTTGCTGCTGCGCTAAAGCAGGCGATGCATGACTATCATAAGGCGCTAAGCCAGCGATCCGGGGCGCTAACACCGAGGGCGGGCGCAGCACAGGTGCGGCGAGTTTCTGAATGAAGGCAGACACGCTGGCGCCGGTCAGCTCTTAAAGGGGGAGGGTCGACTTGTTTGGCTGCCATGCCCTGCACACTGCAGCCCTGAAGCAAGGCCTGACCATTGCTGGTTCATCAGTTCTACGCCCTGAACCATGGGGAAGCCTGCTATTCTTCCAAATCCCATTGCATGCTCTTGTTGCTTGTCCAGGGTCATGGGGAAGGAGATGTACTGACGTCTCCTTCTGAAATGGGCATTGTTCACCTGGCGGATGCAGCAATGCACCGCAAACTGGGAGATGTTGGCAATGTCCCCAGTAGCGGATTGGAAGGAGCCGGTGGCATAGAAATTGAGAGCCACCGTCACCTTCACTGCCACCAACAGAGACGTCCTGCTCTTCAGCTGTGGCTGCAGATCTCTGCGAAGCAGGTGGCAGATCTCAGTGACCACCTCCCTTCTGAATCGCAGCCTCCGAACACACTGCTCCTCAGACATGTTCAGATATGAGAACTGCTGGCGGTATACCCTGGGTGGGTAAGGCCTCCTGTGCCGACGCCTGTTGGCCCTTCTCCGTCTGGCCATGACTGGCACTCTCTCACGGCGACTCTGAGCCCTTTGAATGCAATGCAGTAAGCCAACATTTCCACCCATTGCAGCCCCCATTATATGTGGCGACTCAAGGCTATGGCACTGAAAGTGAAATCCAAGTGCAAAGCTCTGGCCTGAAGCCAGAAGTACCTGTGCGAGGGCTGAGTCAAAGCAGAAAGCTCTCTCCCTTTGTCTCTCTCCAAATATCCGTCTCTCACACAGAAGGATTGGCACAAAATGGCTGCCACTTATAATGCAGGAGGAGTCCCCTTTAAATAGCGCCAGTCGCTGGGGGCGCCAGGCGCACATTAGGCCGACGCCACTGAAGTTCCGGTTCGGGACGCACAAAGGGCGTTGCACCATGATATGACGTCAGGATCTGCGCGCGCTCAGGTTTTGCGCCGGCGCTAAATCTTAAATGAACTTCACGAGAGGCGCGGATCGCGCCGCACCCGGGTGCTAGCCGCTTCGCGCCCCACTTCTCGCCCTCTTAAGGCACTAGCGGCTGGCGCTAACAACTGAATTTCTAGGCCTTGAAGTGTAGTTGCTGTTGTAATGTAGGAAACGTGGCAGCCAATTGCACACAGCAAGCTCCCACAAACAGCTATGTGATAATAACCAGATAATCTGTTTTTGTTATGATGGTTGAGGGATAAATATTGGGCCCAGGAGAACTCCCCTGCTCTTCTTCAAGTAGTGCCACGGGTTATTTTATGTCCGCTTGAGAGAGCAAACGGGGCCTCAGTTTAACGTCTCATCCGAAAGACGACACCTCCGACACTGCAGCACTCCCTCAGTACTGCCCCTCCAGCAGTGCAGTGCTCCCTCAGTACTGCCCCTCCGGCAGTGCAGCGCTCCCTCAGTACTGCCCCTCCGACAATGCAGTGCTCCCTCAGTACTGCCCCTCTAGCAGTGCAGCACTCCCTCAGTACTGGCCCTCCAACAGTGCAGTGCTCTCTCAGTACTGCCCTTCCAACAGTGCAGCGCTCCCTCAGTACTGTCCCTCCGACAGTGCAGCACTCCCTCAGTACTGCCCCTCCGACAATGCAGCGCTCCCTCAGTACTGCCCCTCCAGCAGTGCAGTGCTCCCTCAGTACTGCCCCTCCAGCAGTGCAGTGCTCCCTCAGTAATGCCCCTCCGACAGTGCGGCGCTCCCTCAGTACTGACCCTCCGACAGTGCAGTGCTCCCTCAGTAATGCCCCTCCGACAGTGCAGTGCTCCCTCAGTACGGACCCTCCGACAGTGTGGCGCTCCCTCAGTACTGACCCTCCGACAGTGCAGCATTCCCTCAGTACTGCCTCTCTGACAGTGCAGTGCTCCCTCAGCGCTGCCCCTCCGACAGTGCGGCGCTCCATCAGTACTGCCCCTCCGACAGTGCAGCGCTCCCTCAGTGCTGCCCCTCCGACAGTGCGGCGCTCCCTCAGTACTGCCCCTCCGACAGTGCGGCGCTCCCTCAGTACTGCCCCTCCGACAGTGCAGCGCTCCCTCAGTGCTGCCCCTCCGACAGTGCAGCGCTCCCTCAGTACTGCCCCTCCGACAGTGCAGCGCTCCCTCAGTACTGCCCCTCCGACAGTGCAGCGCTCCCTCAGTACTGCCCCTCCGACAGTGCAGCGCTCCCTCAGTACTGCCCCTCCGACAGTGCAGCACTCCCTCAGTACTGCCCCTCCCACAGTGCAGTGCTCCCTCAGTACTGCCCCTCCCACAGTGCAGCGCTCCCTCAGTACTGCCCCTCCGACAGTGCAGCGCTCCCTCAGTACTGCCCCTCCCACAGTGCAGCGCTCCCTCAGTACTGCCCCTCCGACAGTGCAGCGCTCCCTCAGTACTGCCCCCCTCCGACAGTGCGGCGCTCCCTCAGTACTGCCCCTCCCACAGTGCAGCGCTCCCTCAGTACTGCCCCTCCCACAGTGCAGCACTCCCTCAGTACTGCCCCTCCGACAGTGCAGCACTCCCTCAGTACTGCCCCTCCCACAGTGCAGCGCTCCCTCAGTACTGCCCCTCCGACAGTGCAGCGCTCCCTCAGTACTGCCCCTCCGACAGTGCAGCACTCCCTCAGCACTGCCCCTCCGACAGTGCAGCACTCCCTCAGTACTGCCCCTCCCACAGTGCAGCGCTCCCTCAGTACTGCCCCTCCGACAGTGCAGCGCTCCCTCAGTACTGCCCCTCCGACAGTGCAGCACTCCCTCAGCACTGCCCCTCCGACAGTGCAGTACTGTGCTGGAGTGTCGGCCTGGATTATGGGCTCAAGTATTGGGCTTTCTGGCTCGGAGGGGTACGTGCTTCCCACAAGTCACAGTTGACACCTCTCAAGGGCGATGAAGGACAGTTCTCCAATGAGCAGTGTCAATTTTTTGTTTGAACAGGAGGAGGCCATTCAGCCCCTCGAGCCTGTTCCCCCATTCAATGTGATCACGGCTGATCTGTGTCTGAACTCCATCCACCTGCCTTGGCTCTCTATCCCTTAACACCCTTGTCTAGCAAAAATCTATCGATCGCAGATTTAAAATGACTAATTGAGCCCCAGCATTGACTGCTCTTTGTGGGAGCGAGTCCCACACTTCCACCACACTTTGTTTGAAGAAGTGTTTCCTAACTTCTCTCCTGAACGGCCTTGTAGTGTATGTACCCGTCTATCTTTAAGGGAACTATTGAATGTAACCGTTCACCTTTAAGGGAACTACTTTAGGTGTGGCACTATTTGTTTGGCTTCTGTATACTGTAATACCGATAGTGACCACACCAGTATATAAGTGTTGTAGCAGGATTGCTGGGGCAGATTCGCCCGGACCTTCGAATAGTAAAGACCTGTTTGTTTGTTACTTCTGAAGTCTGTGTATTATTTAACTGCACAACCCACAGACTTTACAGTGGCGACGAGTCCGATCGTACCCTGCGGCAAGACTACCAAAAGCAACGAAGAGCGTCGAAGAGAGACAACCGCCCTCGTCGTGCTACCAAAAGAAAACACGAGGCTGCAACATCAGAAAGCAGGAAGACTAACAACAAAAGCGTATCAGCAACAGGCACTGACTACGCTTCTGCCACGGTGCGGAGTGAGACGACCAGCAAGAAACAAGGCGGCCGAAGAGACTGTGAGTAGGGGAAGGTGTAGAAGTATCCGGAGGATAAGGGCAGAGCACTCGACCTCGGTCGAGGGGGAGCTGTGCCGGCCAAAAGTCGGGTCCAACGGCGTCGGGTGACAGCCGGACCGCGATCGGCGGGAAAAATCCGGGCAGCGACCGCAGCCACGAAGCGCTGAGCCTGCGAGTAGGCGCGGGAAGAGAAACCCAGCCGCAGCCGGGGAGGGAAACACCGGTCTGCGAGAGGGCTGGGGAGGCGAACGGGAACCGTGCGGGTGAGAGCCGGGTGCGGAGAGAGAGACTGCGAGGAGCCAGTCCAGCGGCTGAGCTGTTCTCCACCAACGGGGTACTCAGAGCCGGCAAAACCGAACGTGCGGGAGTGGGTGAGAGACACAGCCGAAAACGGGGTGAGAGACTGCGCGAGAGCCAGTCCAGCGGCTGAGCTGTTCTCCACCAATGGAGTACCCAGGGCCGGTAGCACCGAACGTGCGGGTGAGAGAGCGACAGAGCCGGGTACGGAGAGAGAGACTGCGCGAGAGCCAGTCCAGCGGCTGAACTGTCCTCCGTTAACGGGGTGTACCCAGCGCCGGTAGAGCCGTGCGGGCGGGAGGAAAAGACATAGCCGAGTAAGGGGAGCTGTGCGGTAGCCAGCCAGCGGCTGAACCTGTCCGCTGTGGGGGAAGCGTACCCCTTTCACCGGGAAGAAACGCGGGAAGCCGCCATTAGGCGGAGAAGACGCCAGAAGCGGGAAACCGCCATTGAAGTGGGCGGGGCAAGAAAGGAAGAGCGGGAAACCGCCGATTTTGCGGGAAAACCGCCATCTTAGAAACAAACAAATAAATAAGGATACTTAAAGAAATACTGGTGCTGCTCCCAAGGGAAGAAAGATGCCTAAGCGAGGGAATATTAACGACTTTAATTCTGAAATAGAAGACTGGGCCACGTACGTGGAACGCATAGAGATCTATTGCGAAGCCAACAAAATAGAGGAAGACGACAAGGCGATAACATTGCTAAACTCAATGGGGGCAAAAACATACAGGCTCTTGAAGCATCTAATAGCACCAAATAAACCAGCGGATCAGACCTTCGAAGAGATTGTGGCTGTGCTGAAGGACCACTTGAACCCCACACCGCTGATGCTGGCTGAACGATTCAAATTCTACGCAAGAACGCAGAGGAAAGACGAAAGCAATGCGGAATACTTGGTCGAACTGCGTAGGCTAGCGAAATACTGCCAGTTCGGAGGGAATCTGACAGAAGCGCTGCGGGACAAGTTCGTATGCGGATTGTCCAAAGAAGGGACGCAGAAGCGACTACTGGAAGAGAACGACCTCACACTGGACAGGGCTGTCATTATAGCTGCATCGCACGAAGCCGCAGCGAAAGGAACGGCGGAAATGCAACTAAAGGCGGCGGCACTCGGGGTGGACCAAATTACTTCAAGCACAACAAAATGCTACCGTTGTGGGAAGACAACGCATGACCAGAATCAATGCTGGTTTAAGAACCAAGAGTGTAGGAAGTGTGGCAAACAGGGTCACATCGCGAAGGTATGCCGGTCCGGGAAAAAGACCAATAATCAAAGGAAGCCACCACCAGAAAAGTACAACAAGGTACACAAGGTGGCTGAGAAGAGTTCAGACGAACAGAATTCAGACTCAGACCCAAACAACCAGGAGCTGGGTAGTCTGAGAGTCCACAATGTGGGTACAGAAACGGATCTACAGGCCATCTGGGTCATACTAAAAATAGCTGGAGTCCAAGTAAGAATTGAGCTGGACACTGGATCAGCTCTATCAGTCATCAACCGAAGGGACTACCACCGGCTATTCTCTCACATACCTTTAAGAAATACCAAGTTCATATTACAGACATACAAGGGGCATAACGTATACCCCGTGGGGAAAATAAGAGTCAAGGTGAGAGATAGGGGTAAAGAACACCCAAGAATGAACTTGTACGTATTATCTGAGGGAGGACCACCACTTCTAGGATGGGAGTGGATTAAGAAAATGGACATGGAATGGCATTACCTAAAAGCCATAATGAGGGAGGACTCGGTGCAAGCTATTAGCTCAGATTCTGAAATGGATGATGATAAGACCAAGTTGAATATGGAAGACAAGGCTAAAAGGGACTTGCCGACGATGGGAAAGAAAACGAAGACATGCAGAAGGACTTATGGTACCAAGAAGAATAAAGCTGCAGAGCAGAACTCCAGGTTGACAGAGAATTCTGAGCCTGTTCAAGCAAAGGATTCATCCATGACGGAAGAACACCGAGCTCGGACGCAAACTTATGTCAAAGTACGACAACAATTAGAACAGTTGAGTGACCGTCTCGTACAGGAGATGAAAAATATGGAAAAGTTCTGGGACACCGAATGGGGGAACCTGGAAAGACTACAGAGACAGCTAGCTCAAGCAGAGAGCGACCATAGAGCCATCGTGGTCAAATACCAATCACATTCCCCTGATGCTGTTCAGGAACTAGAATATTTACAGAATGAACCAAAGGAAGAGGAATCTTCAGGGAGCCAGGATTTTATTCCAGTTCTTCTCTACGACTCCTTACAAGCAGAGTGTGAGAAGTGGAAAGAACAGTATGAACAGGCCCAGGCTACAATTCTGGAGGGGGTTAACTCGGCAGCCTCCGAAAAGCTAGTTTCAGTAGAAGCATATGAACAACTAAAGGTTGAACATGAGCAAGAAGTCCAAAGGCTGCAGGAAATTCTTGATGAGCTCAAGGCCAAGACAGACTCATCGATAGAAGCTCCATCCATAGATGAGCAATTAGAGGTGAAAATCATGGCAGAGCATGAAAGACAGGATGTCCAAGAACTTATAAAAACATTGAAGGACACCCAAGGCAAATATGAGGCGGCAATGACCGAGGTTCAACAACTTGAAGAACAGATTCAACTGGGAATCCTTTCAGTGGAAGAACAGGACACTGTAAGAATGGTCCCTGAACATGAACTAGAGAGCATCAGGGCGCAACTTTGCCGAGCGCTGAAAGCCAAAGTTCAAGAGGAACGTAAGGTGGAAGTATTGGAGAAAGAGGTGGATGAAATGGAGAAGGCTCTGATCCACCGTGTTCCCAGGGAAGAGTTAACGGTCGGCCAACTCCTTCATATGCTGAAGGACAAGACTCGGCAAGGGGAACAATCTGAACACGAGCTTCAATCTGCAGGGGGAACGAGTTCGGAGCTCTCAAAAGTCACGGAGATAGCTGAGGTGGCAACACAAATTTTACAAGGATGCCAAAAGTACATTGAATCACGTCAAGGTGAACAGAAGAATGTGGAAACCGTTACTTCAGTAGAAGAGTTAAATAGCCTGATAACGCAATTACCGATGGAAAGGAAGGTATTGAACTCACAAATGAGGTCCGTCGTGAAGGAATGGCAGATAACCCAGGAAGAGCGGAATGAATATGAATGCATGAAGAAGGCTTTTCAAGAAAGATGTTTAGGGAAGGAACCACCGTCAGCTAACGTCCAGACGGGTGAGGAGGAAGAAGAAGTCTCTCTTGCTGGCCTAACTCAGGATGAACCTGAATATTACCATGACCTGTTGAGTGACACTGAATATTACGAGGATGTGGTCTGCCCAGCTTGTGATGAAAACTCTCAAAGTGCTGAAATCCGGATGAAGCACTTAAGGTCTAAGGAACATAGAGAGTTGGTGGCGCTACAGCTGGCAGCCGAGAAAGGAGCTCCGAGAGTTTCAAAAAGGCAGAAAAGAAAAAGAAGAAGCAGAAGATAATAACTGTCTAAAATATTAGCACTTCTACCATTCCAGGCGGGACATTACGAGAGGAGCTAAATTAGTTGAAAAACTGGAAAATGTCAAGACAGCCAGTTGGTTGTAAAAGTCCGCACTGCTGGTTCAACAGGACGAAAGTTCAAGCTGTTACGTCAAGAAAAAGGCTATGGAGGAGTCACGCTAGCCAGGTGAACCAGCTACACCAAAGAAATGTTGTTCGGAACGAGTCAAGATCAGAGACTGAATCTATGAACTGTTTCCGCAGAGACTGAACCTGTGAACTGTTTCCACCGAGATTATATTTGTAAATTGTTTTATATGACATTGACTCCACCGAGATTATATCTGTAATTTGTTTTATAGGAATTTGAAGATATGTATGTTTAACGGGGACTCTGTAAGTAATAAGCTAAAAAGGGAGGATTGTAGTGTATGTACCCGTCTATCTTTAAGGGAACTATTGAATGTAACCGTTCACCTTTAAGGGAACTACTTTAGGTGTGGCACTATTTGTTTGGCTTCTGTATACTGTAATACCGATAGTGACCACACCAGTATATAAGTGTTGTAGCAGGATTGCTGGGGCAGATTCGCCCGGACCTTCGAATAGTAAAGACCTGTTTGTTTGTTACTTCTGAAGTCTGTGTATTATTTAACTGCACAACCCACAGACTTTACAGGCCTGGCTCTGATTTTAAGGTTATGTCCCCTTGTCCGAGACTCCCCCACCAGCGGAATGGCCCAGAAATTCGGGTCTCCACGGGTGAGTACGCGCGGGGTACTCACGCGTAGGCCCAATGAAAGTGCCGGTTTCGTGCATGCACTGCGCATGCGCGGGAAACCGGCACTTCCGTTCCCTTAAAGGAAGGGGTTCACAGGTTGAACGCGTGCGCCGGAGAGGCAGCGCGACGCCTGGAACTTCCGTTTGTTTCCCAGGTTTCTCCGGGAGGGTAAGTCTCCAGGAGCTACGCTTTTAAAAAGCAGTCGCAAGGCCTGCTTTTAACAAGGTAAGTGGTGAATTAAGTTAAATTAAAACATTTTTTCCACAGGTTTATTATTTTTAAATACTTTAAAGAAAGGTAAGTTTATTTTTAGCCCCGTTAGAAAATGTAATTAATTTTTTCAAAAATTTAAATTATTGTTCAAAATAGTTTTATGTAATTTATATTTATTTTAAAAATGTGATGTTTTAAAAAAAAGTTATTTGTAGTTTTATGTTTTGGGGCTGAATTGTATTCATAGATTTGACAGCTCTTCCTGTCAATTTTATGAATGAAGCATTCCCTGCTCCGATTGGCTCTCCATGGCCCACGTGATCCCAGGGGATGCTTCGAACTAACTGCGCCCCTGGGATACACAAGCACTCCGCGCCGGCAGTTGGAGCAGGCCCAGGATCGGAATCCCACGCGGGCCCACGGCTCAACGGCCGGCGCGCTAGGTAAGTGCAGGTCGGGGGCTTGCGCCCGCGGGAAGCCCCCGACCCGAATTTCTGGGCCAATGTTTTTCTCTTGCTACCCTATCAATTCCTTTCAAAATCCTAAAAACCTCAATCAATCACCTCTTTACCTTTTATATTCCAGGGAATACAAGCCTAGTTTATGCCATGTCTCCTCAGAATGTAACCCTTGGAGCCCTGGTAACATTCTGGTGAATCTGCACTGCGCTCCTTCCAAGGCCAATATGGGGCAGTTTGCTCCTGAAGTGGAACCACTGCTAGTAGATATTGATCAACAACACGAATGTAATATTAACAAAAGCTGCCATTTATATCGCACCTTATTACTTTGAAGTGCAGTGTGCTTTGTGCAAATGCTTTTACACACAGCCAGCTCGAATACACAGCCAGGAATGGCTAACCAAACTGCTTTTGGTAGAGGACTGGAGGATATAAACTAGAAATAGCCAATGGGATCAATAGTACACAGCTCATAGGCCCAATGGGGTCAGTGGTACCCAGCCCCAGATGTACTGGGATCACACTGTACTCAGTCACAAACCAATAGTTGTTGTGATCTGGAACGCGCTGCCTGAAAGGGCGGTGGAAGCAGATTCAATAGTAACTTTCAAAAGGGAATTTGATAAATACTTGAAAAGGAAAATTTCACAGGGCTATGGGGAGGGAGCAGGGGCGTGGGACGAATTGGAGAGCTCGTTCAAAGAGCCGGCACAGGCATGATGGGCCGAATGGCCTCCTTCTGCACTGTATGATTCTAGGAGTTTATACGGGATGTTTATGTGATATATTTTAAGTGAGGAATTTTGGAGTGGGGCTTGACTCCCTGGGCAAAATATTTGGGGGCTTTACACCACTCGTTTCCTGCGAACAATAGCAAAAGGAGGGCGACCGGCGCTCTTCCGCCAGCTGGTGGCGGGTCCCACGGCGTCCGCCATTTTCCGAGGTCCGGCAGCGCTGCCGCTAAGATCGATGGTCCTGCAGATTTAAATGAGCGAAGGGTGATGTCAGTTAGCGTGCAATGCCGACTTAATGTCACCTCGGCGAACTTCAACCCTAGCGCTGGATTCAACTTTTGGTCCTAAGCGCGCCATGAAAACACAGCATTCGGCAGATTCACAGAGGCGCTGTCAGCACCTCTTTAAGGTACACACACATCTTTCAGGTAAGTTTCCATTTCAGCTTTTTTGACTGGATTTTTTTGAAGTAGTGGCTTGCTGCAGTACGTTAAGAAGTGTGTAGGGAGTGCTGCTAGATGTTTGCAAGGCCATGGATGGTAAAGGATGGCCTCTGAGAAGACAGAAAATGCTGAAAATACTCAGCAGGTCGGGCAACATCCGTGGAGAAAGAAACAGAGTTAACGAAATGCTACCTGAGCTGCTGAATATTTCCAGCATTTTATGCTGTCATTTCAGATTTACAGCATCCGCTCACAGAGGGAAGAGCAAGACACCGAAGAGGAGGAAGCAGAAGGAAGGATGTAACCCAGACAGCCCCTTTCTGGCTGGGATATCCGGAATCGAATCATCCGCCTGCGGTCCCAGTGACCACAACCCCAATTCCCCTTTCAACATTAGTCCCACACCTTACCTTCCCTCTGTTACTGACCACCACAGGGTCCTCTTGGCCATGATGCTGAAATAAAAACCACCACAAAGCAAACTTTCCAATCCACCTATATACATCTATCCATCCAATATGACATCAAGAAATCAACTCATCACTCTTGTGCATTCTCTTAGTGTCTGTCTTGTGTGTGCCTTTGACTATCCTACTGATGTCACACAGTGTTACCCCAGTGGCTGCAGCATGGCTGGTGGAAGGCTGCTGACTTTCAGTGGGGGAGACTGCAGATGGGCTTGCAGGACGACCTCGAGGAGCTGGTGGCTGGGAGTGTTAAATCGAGTGACGGTGTTTCTTCTTCTTCTTCTTCACTCTCCTCTCCCTCTTCCTGGTCAACCACTGACTGGGCAAGCTGGATTTCTTGGCTGTGTGAAACGAGGAAGGCACAAGGGTGGAGTTGTGGTGAGGGGTGGGCGGGAAAGCAAGAGGTGCAGGCGAGAAGGAGGATAACGTATGAGGATACCAGCATCTTGCACCCTTTCAGCCCTGCCGCTGGCCAAGGGCTCAGCCATGCCCCATCCAAGAATGGCCAGCACCATCTCCTCCAAGGGGGTGAGGTGAGGCTAGGAATATGACGTGTGCTCATGATTGGTACAGCTTGCTGGTAGGCGAGTGATTGGGTAGGAGACGGCCTTTGAAGATGCATTCACTGACCTTGACCAGTGGTCTGAGGTCATAAGAACATAAGAAATAGAATGAGGAGGAATTTCTCCTCTCAGAGGGTCATGAACCTTTGGAATTCTCTTCCCCAGAGAGCTGTGGAGACTGGGTCATTGAATATATTTAAGGTGGAGATAGACAGATATTTGAAAGGTAAGGGAGTGAAGGGTTATGGGGAGCGGGCAGGGAAGTGGAGTTAAAGCCAAGATCAGATCAGCCTTGATCTTATTGAATGGTGGAGCAGGCTCGAGGGGCCGAATGGCCGACTCCTGCTCCTACGTCTTATGTTCTTATGTAAATAGGAGCAGGAGTCGGCCATTCGGCCTTTCGAGCCTGCTCCACCTTTCAACAAGATCTTGGCTGATCTTCTACCTCAACTCCACCTTCCCGCACTATCCACATATCCCTTAATCAATTTCATTAATTCCCAAAAAATTATCGATCTCTGTCTTGAATATACTCAATGACTGAGCCTCCACAGCCCTCTGGGGCAGAGAATTGCAAAGATTCACCGCCCTCAGTGAAGAAATTTCTTCTCATCTCAGTCCTAAATGACCGACCCCTTATTCTGTGACTGTGACCCCTGGTTCTAGACTCCCCAGCCAGGGGAAACATTTTCTCAGCATAAACCCTGTCAAGCACTGCAAGAATTTTATATGTTTCAATGAGATCACGTCTCATCCTTCTAAACTCCAGGGAATATAGGCCTAGTCTACTCAATCTCTCCTCATAGGACAATCCCCCCATCCCAGGAACCAGTCTGGTGAACCTTCGTTGCACTCCCTCTATGGCAAGTATATCCTTCTTTAGGCAAGGAGACCAGAATTGTACACAATACTCCAGGTGCAGCCTCACCAATGCCCTGTATAATTGAAGTAAGACTTCTTGGGGGAGAAATTGAGTATAGCCAGCCTCGCCAGGGCGCTAAAAGTAGTGCCCCGGAAACATTCGCGCCCGTGCACCGGAAATTGAGTTGTTGCGCCCCAAAGGGAAGCGGGGAGCTACTGGAGGCGCCCCACATCCCTCTTGGGGCGCTGCGAGTGAATTTCATGGTGCTACGTGCCACAGTGCCACACGTTGCGGCACGTCACGCTGCGGTATTGCAGGCCTTCCTCCCCTTCTTAAAGGGGAGGGGCCTTGTGCAGCGCGATCTGGGGCCCAGCTGGGCCCCCGAGGTTCGGGATTGCAGGCAAAAGAGCCCGGCGCGGAAGAGAATGGGGGGGGAGGGTTCAGGAGGCCGGGGACGGGAGCGCAGGCAGGTGCTGGCAGGCGGCCAACAACAAAAATGGCCGCCCCGCACCTCGCTTTTAATTTGTGCCTCCCCAGCCGCAGGTAGGCCCCCCTGAACCGGTCGGACATAGCGTCCGGCGGTATATCAGGGAGCACTGCCAAATATCGTGGCCGGGGCGTCATCGGCAGCGGCGCAGCGCTAACGGTTAGCGCCACCAGTAACGTCCCGCAGAATTTAGCGGGAGGCATGGGCAGTGCCGCGCCCGGGCGCCAGTTGGCTTGCGAACAACTTAGCGCCCTCTTAAGGCACTAACGGGTGGCGCAACCTACTGAATTTCTCCCCCCTTTACTCTTATACTCTAATCCCTTTGTTACAAAAGTTAACATACCAGTTGCTTGCTGTACCTGCATGTTAACTTTCTGAGATTCGTGTACAAGGACACCCAGGTCCCTAAGTGCAAACATTTCCCAGTCTCTCACCATTCAAAAAATATTCTGCTTTTTTGTTTTTCCTACCAAAGTGGATAACTTCACACTTCCCCACATTGTATTCCATTTGCCATGTTCTTTCCCACTCAGTCCACCTGTCTATATCTCCCTGCAGCCTCTTTGTGTCCTCCTCACAGCTTACTTTCCCACCTAACGTTGTATCATCATCAAACTAGGATACATTACACTCAGTCCCTTCATCTAAGTCATTGATATAGATTGTGAATAGCTGAGGCCCCAACACTGATCCTTGCGGTACCCCACTAGTTACAGCCTGCCAACCCGAAAAGGTCCCGTTTATTCCTACTCTCTGTTTTCTGTCCATTAACCAATCCTCAATCCATGCTAGAATATTACCCCCAATCCCATGAGTCCTAATTTTGTGTAATAACCTCTTGTGTGGCACCTTATCAAATGCATTTTGAAAATCCAAATACACCACATCCACTGGGTCCCCCTCATCAATCCTACCAGTTACATCTTAAAAAAACACGATTTCCCTTTCATAAAACCACGTTGACTCTGCCGAATCATATTTCGATTTTCTAAGTGCCCTGTTACCACGTCCCGAATAATAGATTCTAGCATTTTGCCGACTACTGAAGCTTCTTTGGGACTGGAGCTAGGTGGTGGGGGCGACACTGCTGGCCGTGACGGCCTCGGTGATCCAGTCCCACATCATTCTATCTGGCGGACTTCCTGACCCCTGTGGGTAGAGGGCCACTCATGCAGTGTTGACCCCCTGTACACAGCTGGAGTGCTGCGTGCGAGACCCTGGGTGCCCCTTCCCCGGATTGCTGAGCCACTTGTGTTGGTTCTGAGGCAGTTTTCCCATTTTTTTGAGGTGCGGAAGAGAATTCAGCTTTAAGAGCTGATGACTCCCATTTGGGAATTCTTTTTAGGCAGTAAGGGCTGAAAACTGCATTTTCTTACTTCATTTTCATTTTTATCAGTTCAGAAGGCTTTATCCTTTCAATGCCCCACAATGCCTGGTGAACTCATTGCCTCGTTTCCAGAGGCTGTTGGAAGATGGGTCGCCTCTTCTGGACGTCAACTTATCCTCCGATGCCTTCGGTAACCCCACCAGGAGGACGTTCCACCGTGAGTTAGCACTGGGCTAAAGATCTTTAGTCCCCAGCATGAATCTTTCTCTCTTCGCCGTGACCATTTTCAGCGGCCGCTTACCCGAGGCCACGGTGACACCAGCAAATCTCGTGCTGGCCACAAGTTTCTAGGCCCATAACTTTCTGACTTCAGAGGTGGCGGTTCTGTCATTGAGCCAAATGGCCAGCCGGACCGACAGCAAGAGAGCGGCAAATGAATCACATCTGTAATGTCTCCATTAAAATGGTGGGTGAAGCGATTTCAGTAAGTTTGTAGAGTGAGGCTGGGCAGAAAATCCGAGCAGAAAATCAACTAATGGTTGAGTTTTAAAGGGCTGTAGGGGGAGGAGGGGCAGAGGGAGAGGAGGAGGGGCTGAGGGAGGGGAGGAGGGACTGAGGGAGGGGAGGAGGGGCTGAGGGAGGGGAGGAGGGACTGAGGGAGGGGAGGAGGGGCTGAGGGAGGGGAGGAGGGACTCTTATGTTCATTAATAAATAGACATTCTTATTATGAACACAGCTAGCTTTTGCTCGACACTTTTATTGAGCACATGTGGACTAGGTACAGTATCTGTAGAGGCTTCCATCTTGACTGCTGCCTTGTGGGTAGCCTAGTGCCTCATGGGTAATGTAGTCTTAATATATACATAGCTGGGTAGTGTAGTCTTATACATACAGCTATATACAGCTCTACGGCTCCACCTAGTGTCCACTATAGAATGACATGTTATTGATCATTACATCCCCCTTTCTTTGAGGTTTAACAAAATCAATATCAATCAACTTTCAAGAAAACAATAAAGATAATATCAGTAACACTTTTGTTAGTGCTCTATAAACATAAGCATTTTCAAAACAGTCAACACATTTTCAAAGCTTTACATTGTACTCAAAGATTAAGTCTATCAGGCTTTATTACTTCACGTGTGGATCTTCTCAACATGGGTAAGTCTGATGTGTCTTCATGAGATTGTTCTGGCGGTGAATGACAAGATGCAGTTGCGGCATTGTCATCAATCTGCTCTTGAATAGTCTCTTGTGTTTTTAGGAGGGAACGGCGGTTCCTCCTGAGAATCTGTCCTTCCTCAGTTCTAACAGTGTATGACCTTGGTCCTACTTCCTCAAGAACTGTAGCTTTCCTGTTCCATGCATCTGGATCCTCAATCCTGACAACATCATCCCTTGTCAATGGTTTTAGAGTTTTGGATGACTTGTCATAGTATGATTTCTGTTTCAGCTTTAACAGTTGAAGTCTCTGTCTCAGTTCCTCACTTTGCTGTTCTTTTGCACAGCAGGGTAGCGTGGTGCGCAACTTGTGACCCATTAGTAGTTCAGCAGGTGAAGAACCACAGTCTAAAGGTGAGGCTCGGTAGCTCAGCAGGGCGAGATAAGGATCAGACTTGCTTTCTGTCGCTTTCTTCAGTAGCTGCTTGAGAACTTGAACACCTTTCTCTGCCTTACCATTTGACTGAGCATACAAAGGACTGGATGTGATTTGCTGAAAGTCATAATGTGCTGCAAACTGTTGCCACTCCTTACAGTTGAAGCACGGAGCATTGTCGCTAACGGCAATCCTGGGAATTCCATGTCTGGCGAAGATGGATTTCACATGCATTATGACACTGCTTGCTGTGGTGCTTGAGAGCAGTGCCATCTCAGGATAGTTAGAATAGTAGTCAATCACTATTAGATAGTCTTTACCATTTAAATGAAAAAGGACCATACCAACCTTTTGCCATGGCGCTGTTGGTATGTCAGCTACTATCATTGGTTCCTTTGCTTGTTTGTTTTGGTGTTTCTGACATGTCTCACATTTGCCTATCATGTTCTCAATGTGCTTATTTATGCCAGGCCAATAAACAGTGTCTCTTGCCCTCCTTTTGCATTTTTCAATTCCGAGGTGTCCCTCATGAATCCTTTTGAGCATGTCTTGACGTAGAGCCTGTGGAATGACTATTCTGTTCTGTTTTAGTAATAGTCCACTTGCGATACTCAATTCTGACCTTATGTGAAAATATTTTGGACAGGAACCTTTTGGCCAACCATGATGAACGTTCTCTATTACTGTTTCTAATACTGTATCTTTTACTGTTTCTTCTGCTATTTGCTTTGATTTTGTGTCTGACACGGGCAGCGCAGCAGTGACCATACTCACATGAACATCCACGTCTTCTTCAGTAGAGCTCACATGACTCATTGTGGGTGCTCGGGATAGTGCATCTGCTAACACTATGTATTTGCCTGGTGTGTAGATCAGTTCAAAGTCATATCTTTGCAGCTTCATCATGAGTCGTTGAATCCTTGGAGACATCTCATTCAGGTTTTTTTTATGGTGGCAACCAGGGGGCTGTGGTCTGTCTCAACTGTGAAGGTGGGAAGTCCATATATGTAGCCATGAAACTTTTCTAGTCCAACTACCAAGCCTAGACATTCCTTTTCGATCTGGGCGCATCGACACTCAGTATCAGTCATAGACCTGGAGGCATAGGCAACAGGCTTCCAATCTTCACCCTCTGCTTGTAGCAAGACCGCACCTAGGCCATCTTTTGATGCATCCGTTGACACTTTGATTCTTTTTGTTGGGTCAAAGAAGGTGAGTACAGGTGTGGTTGTCAGCACTGTTTTGAGGTTTATCCACTCTTGTTCATGTCTTTCTGTCCATGCGAACTCATTTGTTTTATGTAGCAGGTCTCGCAGACAGGCTGTCTTGGCTGACAAGTTAGGAATGAACTTTCCAATGAAGTTTATCATCCCCATGATGCGTAGCACTCCTTTTTTGTCAGTGGGTCGGGGCATTTTGAGTATGGCGTTTACTTTTTCCATATCTGGCTCTATTCCTTTACCAGATAGATTATCTCCTAGGAAAGTGACTTCCTGGATGCCAAACTGACACTTGGCTTTGTTGAGCTTCAGTCCATTCCGGCGTATGCTCTGTAGCACTTTAGTCAGTCTCTCATTGTGTTCTTTCAGTGTGGAGCCCCAGATGATGATGTCATCAACATAGACCCGAACTCCTTCCAGACCTTCAATTATGTGTTCCATCGCTCTATGAAAGATTTCAGATGCAGATATTATCCCGAAAGGCATTCTGAGGAAACAATACCTGCCAAATGGTGTGTTGAAGGTACAGTATTTGGTGCTCTCTTCATCCAGTTTTAGTTGCCAAAATCCTTGTGAGGCATCCAGCTCTGTAAAGTATTTGGCACCTGACATTTCACTGGTGATTTCCTCTCGCTTGGGAATCTGGTAGTGTTCACGTTTTATGTTTGCATTTAAGTCCTTTGGATCCATGCATATTCTTAGATCATTGTTCTTTTTCTTTACACATACCATGGAGTTAACCCAGTCTGTTGGCTCTTCAACTTTCCTGATGACTCCTAGTGTGGTCATTCTGTCCAGTTCATTCTTGAGCCGGTCACGCAGGGGTGCTGGAACTCTTCGTGGAGCATGTACCACTGGCTGAGCATCCTCCTTTAGCTGGATCTTGTATGTGAATGGTAGAACTCCAAATCCTTTGAACACATCCTGGAAATTACTCACTACAGAATCCACTGAGTCATCTGGTCTGCTTATGGCACAGTTTATACGGTAGACTCTCTTGGCCAGTTCTAAGTCTTCACAAGCTTTGTCACCTAATAGTGAATCAAGTCTTTCAGCCACAACAGAAAACATGAGGTGATGCACTTTGTCTTTGACTGTCACTTTAAGTCTGCATACACCTAAGCTATCTATTTTCTGTCCATTATAGTCCTTCAGTAGTACTGACTTTTTCTGTATTTTGGGCTTTTCTTTCATATTGTTAATGTCACTCATACTGATTAAGTTTGCTTTTGCCCCAGTGTCTAGTTTCAAGGTAACTAATGCTCCATTTACCTGCAGTGGGATCATCCATTTGTCCTCTTTTACTGCATTAACTTTATGTTCAGCGTTGTCCATTTCTGAGGGCTGCACATTTTCTGTATCCTTTTTGATATTGTCACATGACACCATTCCTACAAAAAATGTCTCTTTTAAATCAGTGTCCTCAATCACATTAACTCATTGCCCTTTCTTAGTTTTTACTTTTGAAAAGCATTGTTTGGCAAAGTGATTCTTTCCATTACACTTTGTGCACATTTTTCCAAACGCTGGGCATTGTCTTAACTGGTGTTTGTAACCACCGCGTTTACAATTAAAAATGTCATCCTCCGATTGCTTTTCATTTCTGTTCTGCCCACGTTTCTTCCCCTTGTAGGACACAGCACCGACAGCAGCATTATCACTCATTACAATCGCATCATTATTGATTTCACTGAAAGTCTTCGCGTGCTTTCGAGCTAGCTCACTGGCTTGGCATATTTTCACCGCATTTTCCAAATTTAGTTCGGTTTCTTTCAACAGACATTCCCTGACTTTTTTATCATGAATACCAAACACAATCTGGTCACGAATCATGGATGCTTTGAGCTCAGAGAAATTACATGTCTGTGCTTTCAGTTTCAGATCAGTTATAAAGCTATCAAAAGTCTCATTTTGCTGCTGTGTCTGAGAACAGAAGATGTATCTTTCATAGGTCTCATTCTTTTTGGGAGAGCAATGGGCATCAAATTCTTTTAGCACATCTTCTAATTTTTCTCTGTTCTCCTCTGGATTAAATACAAATGTATTAAATACCTCTATCACCTGTGGGCCTGCAACCGTAAGCAGCAATGCTATCTTCCTTGCGTCTGGCTTCGTACCGAATCTGATGGCTGCAATGTAGAGTTCGAATTGTTGTTTGAGAGTCTGACAATTGTAGTCGATGTTTCCTGTGAGTTTCAAATGCTCTGGTGGCTTCAAATTCTCCATGTCGCTTTTCACAATTTTCAGCAGGTCTTCACCATCCTGGTACCATGTTATGTTCATTAATAAATAGACATTCTTATTATGAACACAGCGAGCTTTTGCTAGACGCTTTTATTGAGCACATGTGGACTAGGTACAGTATCTGTAGAGGCTTCCATCTTGACTGCTGCCTTGTGGGTAGCCTAGTGCCTCATGGGTAATGTAGTCTTAATATACCTACAGCTGGGTAGTGTAGTCTTATACTTACAGCTATATACAGCTCTACGGCTCCACCTAGTGCCCACTATAGAATGACATGTTATTGATCATTACAGGGACTGAGGGAGGGGAGGAGGGACTGAGGGAGGGGAAGAGGGGCTGAGGGAGGGGAGGAGGGACTGAGGGAGGGGAAGAGGGGCTGAGGGAGAGGAGGAGGGACTGAGGGAGGGGGAGGGACTGAGGGAGGGGAGGAGGGACTGAGGGAGAGGAGGAGGGACTGAGGGAGAGGAGGAGGGACTGAGGGAGAGTAGGAGGGACTGAGGGAGGGGAGGAGGGACTGAAGGGGGGGTGGAGGGAGGGGAGGAGGCACTGAGGATGGGGAGGAGGGGAGGAGGGAGGGGAGGAGGGACTGAGGGGGGGAGGAGGGACTTAGGGAGGGGAGGAGGGACTGAGGGAGAGGAGGAGGGACTGAGGGAGGGGAGGAGGGACTGAGGGAGGGGAGGAGAGACTGAAGGAGGGGAGGAGTTCCACAGTTTTGATGGGAAAGAATGGGTTCGAGGAGATGTTTGATGATTCTTGATTTCACTACAGTGATTATAGGCGAGTGCAGTCTGAACAATGTTGATGTGAATGAGCTTCGTGTCAAGGCCAGTTAATGCACAGTGTCTGAGCCCAGACAGCTGTAAAAACCATGGGGAAATAATTCGGTATCGACCATTTCGGGGCTAACATCACCTGGGCGCTAACTTTAGCCCCGCGCGAAATTGAGTTCTAGCGCCCCTGGAGGTGATTGGAGCACTAAATCAAGAGTTACACACTTCTCTTAGGGCGCTAACGTCGGGGAGCAGGGCGCTACCTTCAGAGCGCTAATCAAGTTCCGGCATTGTCAATTAGAGAGTCCTCAGACAGACTGGCGCCTTCCAGTTCTTAAAGGGGAGGGTCCATCATGCTGCACAGCCTCACCCTGATCATTGCTGCGTGTGAACTGGGCCTGCAAGGAGCTGCAAGCCTTCACTCAAAGAAGTCATGGCTGAACAGAGGCCCAGAGAGAGAGTCCTGTTGCGAGGTCTGTCGGCCCCCCTCCTCCCTCTGGCCACATTTGGCAAACTCTGTCCCTGCAGCCGCTGCCTCCGACATAGTTGCCGGAGGGCGAGGTCGAGCGCCAGTACCGCCCCCATAAATGAGAGAAAAGAGCAGGTAGAAATGTTCAGAGCGATACAAGTGAGGAAACTGCGAGAGCAGCGACAAAGCAAAGGTGGAGAAAATGTGAATGCAGCCAAAACGCTATCTGACCTCCCAATGACCCGGTAAGTGATCCCTTTAAATCGCGCCCCGGGAGCGGCAATCCCAGGTATCGACGCCTGCTGTTTCTGTCGTTCTCAGTGCCGGGCGGTAAGTCCGGGGAAGAGACTGAATTCCACATCCGGGGCGCTAACGGGGCATTGACGTCACGGTCTGAGCGGCGCTAGAGGGCCAGGCGCTAAGTGTTAGCGCCCCGTTAGCGTCCTGCCCGGGCTCTAACAGGAGGCGCTAAGGTACCGAATTTCTAGCCCATGCATTTCTTGAGTAAATCAATGAACCAAACGCAATAAGGTCTTGACTCCACTCCCTAATAAGCACTGTGATATCCTCAGACGTTGATGCTGATTCACTGTCGCCGTTGTTACAATTTTACCAGTCTTCACACAAATCCTGCGCGTGCAGTACAGAGCTATCATGACAACATTTTATACTTAGGCGGGTCGTGGGAAGGGTTCTAATTAGTTACGGTGATAGATGCAAGAAAAAGATATAATTAATGCCAGAAAGGTCAAATAAGACAGAGAATACAGTGAAGAGCAGGGTTAACCTTTTAAACTAAATCAGTGCGAATGTTAGAAACATTCACAACAAGGTGACAGGACTCGAGGCAGTCGGGCAACCAGGAATTATGATGTAATAAGAACATGAGAAATAGGATCAGGAGTAGGTCAGACTTGATTGTAAGTATTATATTACCATACCTATACTCATTGGCATTTAGAAGAATGAGAGGTGATTTTATTGAAACATATAAGATACTGAGCGGGCTCAACAGGGTAGATGCAGAGAGGATGTTTCCCCTCGTGGGGAAATCTAGAACTCGGGGGCACAGTCTCAGAATAAAGGGTCGCCCTTTTAGAACTGAGATGAGGAGGAATTTCTTCTCTCAGAGGGTCGTAAATCTGTGGAATTCCCTGCCCCAGAGAGCCGTGGAGGCTGGGTCATTAAATACATTTAAGGTGGAGATAGACAGATTTTTGCAAGATAAGGGAGTGAAGGGTTATGGGGAGCGGGCGGGGAAGTAGCTTTGAGCCCAAGATCAGCCATGATCTTTTTAAATGGCGGAGCAGGCTCGAAGGGCCAAGTGGCCTATTCCTGCTCCTATTTCTTATGTTCTTATGTTCTTATATGGCCCCTTGAGCCTGCTCCGCCATTCAATAAGATCATGGCTGATCATCGACCTCAACTCCACTTTCCTGCCCGATCCCCATATCCCTCGATTCCCCTAGAGTCCAAAAATCTCTCGATCTCAGCCTTGAATATACTCAACGACCAGCGTCCACAGCCCTCTGGGGCAGAGAATTCCAAAGATTCACCACCCTCTGAGCGAAGAAATTCCTCCTCATCTCAGTCTTAAATGGCCGACCCCTTATCCTGAGACTGTGACCCCTGGTTCTAGACTCTCCAGCCAGGGGGAAACAACCTCTCAGCTGAGGTCGAGGATCAGCCATGATTTTATTGAATGGCGGAGCAGGCTCAAGGGGCTGCATGTCCTACTCCTGCTCCTAATTTTTGTGTTTTTTGTACTTAGCAAGGGAAACTGGTGTAGATACCAGTAGGTGTGCATGTCATACAGGGTTATGGGACAATTCAATCAAATATTTTCTCCATTTATGAATGTGCACTGATTCCACCTGAATTAATTTGGATTATATTTCAGTCTGTTTTTCAGGTTTGTGTATAGAAACATAGAAGATAGGAGAAGGAATAGGCCATTCGGCCCCTCGAGCCTGCTCCGCCATTCAATGCGATCATGGCTGATCATCTAAATTCAGTACCCTGTCCCTGCCTTCTCCCCATATCCCATGATCCCTTTAGCCTTAAGAAATATATCTTGAATATATTTAATGAATTGGCCTCTGCTGCCTTCTGTGGTAGAGAATTCCACAGGTTCACCACTTCTGGGTGAAGAAATTCCTCCTCATTTCTGTCCTAAATGGCCTGCCCCTTATCCTTAGACTGTGACCACTGGTTCTGGATTCCCCGACCATCGGGAACATCCTTCCTGCATCTAGTCTGTCCAGTCCTGTCAGAATTTTATAAGTTTCAATGAGATCCCCTCTCATTCTTCTAAACTCCAGCGAGTACAAGACCAATCGACCCAATCTCTCCTCATACATCATTCCTGCCATCCCAGGTATCAGCCTGGTGAATCTTCGCTGAACTCCTTCCATGGCAAGAACATCCTTCCTCAGATAAGGCGACCAAAACTGCACACAATACTCAAGATGTGGTCTCACCAAGGCCCTGTACAACTGCAGCAAGATATCCTTGCTCCTGTACTCAAACCCTCTCGCTACGAAGGCTAACATACCATTTGCCTTCTTAACCGCCTGCTGCACCTGCATGCTTACCTTCAGCGACTGGTGCACAAGGACACCCAGGTCTCGTTGCACTTCCCCTTCTCCCAATCTATTGCCATTCAGATAATAATCTGCCTTCCTGTTTTTGCCACCAAAGTGGATAACCTCACATTTATGCATGTTATATTGCATCTGCCATGTTTCTGCCCAGTCACCCAACCTGTCCAAATCATACTGGAGTTTTTCGGCATCCTCCTCACAGCACACATGCCCACCCATCTTTGTGTCATCTGCAAACTTGGAGATATTACATCTAGTTCCCTCATCTAGATCATTAATATATATTGTGAATAGCTGGGGTCCTAGCACCGAACCCTGCGGTACCCCACTAGTCAATGCCTGCCACTCGGAAAAAGATCCGTTTATTCCAACTCTTTGCTTCCTGTCTGCCAACCAGTTCTCTATCCAAGTCACTACCTTACCCCCAATCCCATGTGCTTTAACTTTACATGCTAATCTCTTATGCAGGACCTTATCGAAAGCCTTCTGAAAGTCCAAATACACCACATCCACTGATTCTCCCTTATCTATTCTACCAGTTACATCCTCAAAAAATTCCAGTAACTTAGTCAAGCACGATTTACCTTTTGTAAATCCATGTTGACTTTGTCCAATCCTGTCACTCTTTTCCAAGTGCTCTGCTATTATATCTGTGCCCTACTTTGTGAAGACAGAACCAAAGTATGTATTTAATTGGTGCCCCATTTCTTTGTTCCCCATTATAAATTCCCCTGATTCTGACTGCAAGGGACCTACGCTTGGCTTCACCAATCTTTTTCTCTTCACATATCGATAGAAGCTTTTACAGTCAGTTTTTATGTTCCCTGCAAGCTTACTCGCATACTCTATTTTCCTCCTCTTGATTAATCCTTGTCCTCCTTTGCTGAATCGTAAACAGCTCCCAATCCTCAGGTTTGCTGCTTTTTCTGGCCAATTTATATGCCCTCTCCTTGGATCTTATGCTATCCCTAATTTCCCTTGTTAGCCACTGTTGAGTCACCTTTTTTTTTATGCCAAACAGGTTTGAACAAATTCTGTAGTTCATCCATGCGATCTTTAAATGTTTGCCATTGCCTATCCACCGTCAACCCTTTAAGTAACTTTCCCCAATCCATCCTAGCCAACTCGCACCTCATACCATTGTAGTTTCCTTTATTTAACTTCAGGACCCTGGTCTCTGAGTCAAATATTTCACTCTCCATCTTAATGAAAAATTGTATCATATTATGATCGCTCCGCCCCAAGGGGCCTCGCACAACAAGATTGCTAATTAATCCTTTCTCATTACATAATACCCAGTCTAAGGTGGCCTGATCTCTAGTTGGTTCCTCAACATATTGGTCCAGGAAGCACTCCAGGAATTCCTCCTCCACAGTATTGTTACTAATTTGGTTAGCCCAATCTATATGTAGATTAAAGTCACCCATGATAACTGCTGTGCCCTTATTGCACGCGTCTCTAATTTCCCGTTTAATGCCATCCCCAACCTCAGCATTACTGTTTGGGGGTCTGTATACAACTCCCACTAACGTTTTCTGCCCCTTGGTATTTCTCAGCTCTACCCATACAGATTCCACATCATCAGAGCTAATATCCTTCCTTACTATTGTGTTACTCTCCTCTTTAACTACCAATGCTACCCCACCTCCTTTTCCTTTTTGCCTGTCTTTTCTGAATATTGAATACCCCTGGATGTTGAATTCCCAGCTTTGGTCACCCTAGAGCCATGTCTCCGTAATCCCAATTATATCTGTAAGAGTCATGAAAGTTTAAGAAAGAAAATACTTTAAAATATTGGTTAAATAGTATAATACAGTTAATTTACCTGACTGACTTATTGTATTGAGAAACCCCCTCTTTTCTTGTTACAATAGTATAGGCTGAGTGACCCCCTTTATTCTTGCTACAATGGTACAGTCCTTAAGCTTGTCACATGGTATCCAGCCATTTTACAGCTCAAAAGCACCACGAGGCTGGAGAAGGCAGAATCTTTGAGGGCTGGAGCAATACAGTTTTTGATCGTGTACGTTTAAACGTGTTTTGCTTTGTAATTCTGTTTGTTAGGTGTTACAGTAAACAGTTTAAAGACAAAGGTATGGTTTGGAACGTTTTATTTCGACATGCGTCTACTCGTTGCTAAAGCCTCAAAGCTCAGTGGCTGCATGTTTGGAAACTACGAAGCGCCACTACAATATCATATCCATTTACATCTATTTGCGCAGCTAATTCATCCACTTTATTACGAATGCTCCTCGCATTAAGACACAAAGCCTTCAGGCTTGTTATTTTAACACTCTTAGGCCTTTTAGAATTATTATTTACTGTGGCCATGTTTGAATTAAACCCTTGATTTCTCTGACTGCCAGTTTTGCTTTTCTCCTTCCTGTCTTTTGCTCCTATCCGTGCTTCCCTTTCCTCTGTCTCCCTGCAAAGGTTCCCAACCACCTGCCATTTTTGTTTAAACCCCCCCCAACAGCACTAGCAAACACTCCCCCTAGGACTTCGGTCCTGGTCCTGTCCAGGTGCAAACCGTCCGGTTTGAACTGGTCCCACCTCCCCCAGAACCGGTTCCAATGTCCCAGGAATTTGAATCCCTCCCCCTTGCACCATTCCTCTAGCCACATATTCATCTGAAATATCCTTCTATTTCTACTCTGACTAGCACGTGGCACTGGTAGCAATCCTGAGATTACTACGTTTGAGGTCCTATTTTTTAATTTACCTCCTAACTCCCTATATTCAGTTTTTAGGACCTCATCCCATTTTTTCCCTATATCGTTGGTACCTATATGCACCACAACAACTGGCTGTTCTCCCTTCCCCTCCAGAATGCCCTGCAGCCGCACCGAGGCATCCTTGACCCTTGCACCAGGGAGGCAACATACCATCCTGGAGTCTCGTTTGCGGCCGCAGAAACGCCTATCTATTCCCCTTACAATAGAATCCCCGATCACTATAGCTCTGCTGCTCTTTTTCCTTCCGTCCTGTGCAGCAGAACCACCCACGGTGCCAGGAAGTTGGCTACTGCTGCCTTTCCCCAATAAGCCATCTCCCCCAACAATACCCAAATTGGTATATCTGTTTGCAAGGGGGATGGCTACAGGGGACCCCTGCACTACCTGCCTGCGCCTACTACTCTGCCTGGTGGTCACCCATTCCCTTCCTGCCTGTGCAGCCTTTACCTGTGGTGTGACCAACTCCCTAAACGTGCTATCCACGATGTCCACAGCATCGCGAATGCTTCAGTATGTATCCAATCGCAGCTCCAGTGCCACAATACGGTCTGTCAGTAGGTGCAGCTGGATACACTTCCTGCACACATGCTCATCAGGGACACAGGAAGTGTCCCTGATTTTCCACATAGTGTAGGAGGAGCATGCCACGGGGCCGAGCTGTCCTGCCATGACTTACCCTTTAATAAATTTAAATTAATTTAAATCAAATCAATACCACAAATTACACTACAATTAAATGATATACTCAAGGGCCCTTGGTTACTAGCACTCCCCGATACACAACAGGGACCTTTGAAACTATAACCACAAAAATTAAGACATTCTAAATTTTATAAACTATTAATCTTAACTGTCAAACTATAAAGTAGTATAAATACTCACCCAATCAGCTGCTTCCTCTTGCCCACATCACTTTTTGAATCGGGATGTGGCTCTGGAACGCCGCCGCCGGTAAGGTAAGCCTTGTACCGCAGCTCTCTCCGCTCCCGACACTAGCCTCAATCAACTCCCTCCCCTTGTGCCGACGTCACTTTTGACTTCTGACGTCACTCTTTGAAAATTCTGCCGGTGCTGAGTTGGTATCGCTGCGCCGCCTCGCCGCTCCTCCCAGGTCCGCACTGCCGCCGCTGCTGCTGCTGCTCACACACACACTCCTTCTTCTTCTGAGGCAGTCCCTTGGAAACGAGGATGACTTGCTTCCACCTTAAAAATGAGTTCTCAGGTGACTGATGAGTCCAATGCGGGACCTACAGTCTCTGTCACAGGTGGGGCAGACGGTGGTTGAAGGGGCGGGTGGGTGGGGTGCTTGGGTTGACGTGCGCTCCTTCCGCTGCCTGCGCTTGGCTTCCACTTGCTCCCGGCGAAGAGACTCGAGGTGTTCGGTGCCTTCCCGGATGCTTCTCCTCCACTTTGTGCGGTCTTGGGCCAGGGATTCCCAGGTGTCGGTGGGGATGTTACACTTTTTCAAGGAGGCTTTGAGGGTGTCCTTGAAGTATTTCCTCTGCCCACCTGGGGCTCTCTTGCTGTGCCGGAGCTCCGAGTAGAGCGCTTGTTTTGGGAGTCTCGTATCGGGCATGTGGACAATGTGACCCGTCCATCGGAGCTGATCGAGCGTGGTCAGAGCTTCGATGCTGGGGATGTTGGCCTGAGCAAGAACACTGATGTTGGTGCGTCTATCCTGCCAATGGATTTGCAGGATCTTGCGGAGGCAGCGTTGGTGGTACCTTTCCAGTGCTTTGAGGTGCCTGCTGTACATGGTCCATGTCTCTGAGGCATACAGCAGGGCGGGTATCACTGCTGCTCTGTAGACCATGAGCTTAGTGCTGGGTTTGAGGTCCTGGTCTTCAAACACTCTCTTCCTCAGGCGACCGAAGGCTGCACTGGCACACTGAAGGCGGTGTTGGACTTCATCGTCGATGTCTGCCCTTGTTGACAGTAGGCTCCCGAGGTATGGAAAGTGGCCCATGTTGTCCAAGGCCTCATCATGGATTTTGATAATCGGTGGGGGGCAGTACTGTGTGGCAGGGGCAGGTTGGTAGAGGACCTTTGTCTTACGGATGTTTAGTGTAAGGCCCATGCTCTCGTACGCTTCGGTGAAGATGTTGACACACAGTCACACAGACAGACACACATGAACACACACACAGACACACACACACACACACAGACACACAGACACAGACTCAGACACACACCGACACAGACACAGACACACACAGACACACACACACACAGACTCAGACACACACACACACACAGACACAGACACACACAGACACACACACACACAGACACAGACAAACACACACACACACACAGACACACAGACACACACACAGACACACACACACAGACTCAGACACACACACACACACACACACACACAGACACACACACACAGACACACACACAGACACACACACAGACACACACACACACACACACACACACAGACTCAGACACACACATACACACACACACACACACATAGACACAAACACAGACACTTACACAGACACACACAGACAGAGACGCACACAGACACAGACGCACACACACACGCAAAGACGCACACACAGACACAAACACACACACACACACGCGCACACACACACAGTGACACACACAGGCACACACAAACATACACACACAGACACAGACACACACATACAGACAAACACAGACACAGACACAGATACAGACACAGACACAAACACACACACACAGACACACACACAGACGCAGAAACACACTGACAGACAGACACACACACACACACTGAGTGACATTCATTGCTCACCAGTCTGGACATTATCACTCAGTGGCGGAGACAGGCTCCTGTCTGTTAGTCTGTGAGCAGCCTCTAGGAGGTGTGCCAGACCAGCGCAGATTGAATCTCCGAGCTGGCAGCTCATCATTGCCTTGTAGCAAAAATCCGGACTGAGACACAATCACTGGGTGAATGTTGCAACAAGTGTCCAGACACGCAGTCAGGAAATCTGGAAATCTGGGGCTGCACACGTCAACATTCTTCCAGGAAAGTTTGTTCCAGGGAGACTGAAATCGGCCAACTTGCCTCTCATTTCACAACAAGACCCGCAGGATTCATCCCAAAAACCTTCAACATTCAGAAATCCACATCAGCATCAGCACTTGTCAAGATTATTATTTAAAAAATCCTCCTCTCCCCCGAAGGTGCCAACTCACACAGGGTTCAGTCCCACATTCCCTGACTCATCCCGGCCTGGGAGTGTTTGATGGGACAGTGTAGAGGGAGCTTTACTCTGTATCGAACCTGTGCTGTACCTGCCCTGGGAGTGTTTGATGGGACAGTGTAGAGGGAGCTTTACTCTGTATCTAACCCGTGCTGTACCTGCCCTGGGAGTGTTTGATGGGACAGTGTAGAGGGAGATTTACTCTGTATCTAACCCGTGCTCTACCTGCCCTGGGAGTGTTTGATGGGACAGTGTAGAGGGAGCTTTACTCTGTATCTAACCCGTGCTGTACCTGCCCTGGGAGTGTTTGATGGGACAGTGTAGAGGGAGATTTACTCTGTATCTAACCCGTGCTGTACCTGCCCTGGGGGTGTTTGATGGGACAGTGTAGAGGGAGCTTTACTCTGTATCTAACCCGTGCTCTACCTGCCCTGGGAGTGTTTGATGGGACAGTGTAGAGGGAGTGTTACTCTGTATCTAACCCGTGCTGTACCTGCCCTGGGAGTGTTTGATGGGGACAGTGTAGAGGGAGCTTTACTCTGTATCTAACCCGTGCTCTACCTGCCCTGGGAGTGTTTGATGGGACAGTGTAGAGGGAGCTTTACTCTGTATCTAACCCGTGCTCTACCTGCCCTGGGAGTGTTTGATGGGACAGTGTAGAGGGAGTGTTACTCTGTATCTAACCCGTGCTGTACCTGCCCTGGGAGTGTTTGATGGGGACAGTGTAGAGGGAGCTTTACTCTGTATCTTACCCGTGCTGGACCTGCCCTGGTAGTGTTTGATGGGGACAGTGTAGAGGGAGCTTTACTCTGTATCTAACCCATGCTCTACCTGCCCTGGGAGTGTTTGATGGGACAGTGTAGAGGGAGCTTTACTCTGTATCTTACCCGTACTGTACCTGCCCTGGGAGTGTTTGATGGGGACAGTGTAGAGGGACCTTTACTCTGTATCTAACCCATGCTCTACCTGCCCTGGGAGTGTTTGATGGGACAGTGTAGAGGGAGCTTTACTCTGTATCTAACCCGTGCTGTCCCTGCCCTGGGAGTGTTTGATGGGACAGTGTAGAGGGAGCTTTACTCTGTATCCAACCCGTGCTCTACCTGCCCTGGGGGTGTTTGATGGGACAGTGTAGAGGGAGCTTTACTCTGTATCTTACCCGTGCTCTACCTGCCCTGGGAGTGTTTGATGGGGACAGTGTAGAGGGAGCTTTACTCTGTATCTAACCCGTGCTCTACCTGCCCTGGGAGTGTTTGATGGGACAGTGTAGAGGGAGCTTTACTCTGTATCTTACCCATGCTGTACCTGCCCTGGGAGTGTTTGATGGGGACAGTGTAGAGGGAGCTTTACTCTGTATCTTACCCGTGCTGTACCTGCCCTGGTAGTGTTTGATGGGGACAGTGTAGAGGGAGCTTTACTCTGTATCTAACCCGTGCTCTACCTGCCCTGGGAGTGTTCGATGGGACAGTGTAGAGGGAGCTTTACTCTGTATCTTACCCGTGCTGTCCCTGCCCTGGGAGTGTTTGATGGGGACAGTGTAGAGGGAGCTTTACTCTGTATCTAACCCGTGCTCTACCTGCCCTGGGAGTGTTTGATGGGACAGTGTAGAGGGAGCTTTACTCTGTATCTAGCCCGTGCTGTACCTGCCCTGGAAGTATTTGATGGGGACAGTGTAGAGGGAGCTTTACTCTGTATCTAACCCGTGCTCTACCTGCCCTGGGCGTGTTTGATGGGACAGTGTAGAGGGAGCTTTACTCTGTATCTAACCCGTGCTCTACCTGCCCTGGGAGTGTTTGATGGGGACAGTGTAGAGGGAGCTTTACTCTGTATCTAACCCGTGCTGTACCTGCCCTGGGAGTGTTTGATGGGACAGTGTAGAGGGAGCTTTACTCTGTATCTAACCCGTGCTCTACCTGCCCTGGGAGTGTTTGATGGGACAGTTTAGAGGGAGCTTTACTCTGTATCTAACTCATGCTGTACCTGCCCTGGGAGTGTTTGGTGGGACAGTGTAGAGGGAGCTTTACTCTGTATCTAACCCGTGCTCTACCTGCCCTGGGAGTGTTTGATGGGACAGTGTAGAGGGAGCTTTACTCTGTATCTAACCCCGTGATGCACCTGCCCTGGGAGTGTTTGATGGGACAGTGTAGAGGGAGATTTACTCTGTATCTAACCCGTGCTCTACCTGCCCTGGGAGTGTTTGATGGGACAGTGTAGAGGGAGCTTTACTCTGTATCTAACCCGTGCTCTACCTGCCCTGGGAGTGTTTGATGGGGACAGTGTAGAGGGAGCTTTACTCTGTATCTTACCCGTGCTGTACCTGCCCTGGTAGTGTTTGATGGGGACAGTGTAGAGGGAGCTTTACTCTGTATCTAACCCGTGCTCTACCTGCCCTGGGAGTGTTCGATGGGACAGTGTAGAGGGAGCTTTACTCTGTATCTTACCCGTGCTGTCCCTGCCCTGGGAGTGTTTGATGGGGACAGTGTAGAGGGAGCTTTACTCTGTATCTAACCCGTGCTCTACCTGCCCTGGGAGTGTTTGATGGGACAGTGTAGAGGGAGCTTTACTCTGTATCTAGCCCGTGCTGTACCTGCCCTGGAAGTATTTGATGGGGACAGTGTAGAGGGAGCTTTACTCTGTATCTAACCCGTGCTCTACCTGCCCTGGGCGTGTTTGATGGGACAGTGTAGAGGGAGCTTTACTCTGTATCTAACCCGTGCTCTACCTGCCCTGGGAGTGTTTGATGGGGACAGTGTAGAGGGAGCTTTACTCTGTATCTAACCCGTGCTGTACCTGCCCTGGGAGTGTTTGATGGGACAGTGTAGAGGGAGCTTTACTCTGTATCTAACCCGTGCTCTACCTGCCCTGGGAGTGTTTGATGGGACAGTTTAGAGGGAGCTTTACTCTGTATCTAACTCATGCTGTACCTGCCCTGGGAGTGTTTGGTGGGACAGTGTAGAGGGAGCTTTACTCTGTATCTAACCCGTGCTCTACCTGCCCTGGGAGTGCTTGATGGGACAGTGTAGAGGGAGCTTTACTCTGTATCTAACCCCGTGCTGCACCTGCCCTGGGAGTGTTTGATGGGACAGTGTAGAGGGAGATTTACTCTGTATCTAACCCGTGCTCTACCTGCCCTGGGAGTGTTTGATGGGACAGTGTAGAGGGAGCTTTACTCTGCATCTAACCCGTGCTCTACCTGCCCTGGGAGTGTTTGATGGGGACAGTGTAGAGGGAGCTTTACTCTGTATCTTACCCGTGCTGTACCTGCCCTGGTAGTGTTTGATGGGGACAGTGCAGAGGGAGCTTTACTCTGTATCTAACCCGTGCTCTACCTGCCCTGGGCGTGTTTGATGGGACAGTGTAGAGGGAGCTTTACTCTGTATCTAACCCGTGCTCTACCTGCCCTGGGAGTGTTTGATGGGGACAGTGTAGAGGGAGCCTTACTCTGTATCTAACCCGTGCTGTACCTGCCCTGGGAGTGTTTGATGGGACAGTGTAGAGGGAGCTTTACTCTGTATCTAACCCGTGCTCTACCTGCCCTGGGAGTGTTTGATGGGACAGTTTAGAGGGAGCTTTACTCTGTATCTAACTCATGCTGTACCTGCCCTGGGAGTGTTTGGTGGGACAGTGTAGAGGGAGCTTTACTCTGTATCTAACCCGTGCTCTACCTGCCCTGGGAGTGTTTGATGGGACAGTGTAGAGGGAGCTTTACTCTGTATCTAACCCCGTGCTGCACCTGCCCTGGGAGTGTTTGATGGGACAGTGTAGAGGGAGATTTACTCTGTATCTAACCCGTGCTCTACCTGCCCTGGGAGTGTTTGATGGGACAGTGTAGAGAGAGCTTTACTCTGTATCTAACCCGTGCTCTACCCGCCCTGGGAGTGTTTGATGGGGACAGTGTAGAGGGAGCTTTACTCTGTATCTAACCCGTGCTCTACCTGCCCTGGGAGTGTTCGATGGGACAGTGTAGAGGGAGCTTTACTCTGTATCTTACCCGTGCTGTCCCTGCCCTGGGAGTGTTTGATGGGGACAGTGTAGAGGGAGCTTTACTCTGTATCTAACCCGTGCTCTACCTGCCCTGGGAGTGTTTGATGGGACAGTGTAGTGGGAGCTTTACTCTGTATCTAGCCCGTGCTGTACCTGCCCTGGAAGTATTTGATGGGGACAGTGTAGAGGGAGCTTTACTCTGTATCTAACCCGTGCTCTACCTGCCCTGGGCGTGTTTGATGGGACAGTGTAGAGGGAGCTTTACTCTGTATCTAACCCGTGCTCTACCCGCCCTGGGAGTGTTTGATGGGGACAGTGTAGAGGGAGCTTTACTCTGTATCTAACCCGTGCTCTACCTGCCCTGGGAGTGTTCGATGGGACAGTGTAGAGGGAGCTTTACTCTGTATCTTACCCGTGCTGTCCCTGCCCTGGGAGTGTTTGATGGGGACAGTGTAGAGGGAGCTTTACTCTGTATCTAACCCGTGCTCTACCTGCCCTGGGAGTGTTTGATGGGGACAGTGTAGAGGGAGCTTTACTCTGTATCTAGCCCTTGCTCTACCTGCCCTGGAAGTATTTGATGGGGACAGTGTAGAGGGAGCTTTACTCTGTATCTAACCCGTGCTCTACCTGCCCTGGGCGTGTTTGATGGGACAGTGTAGAGGGAGCTTTACTCTGTATCTAACCCGTGCTCTACCTGCCCTGGGAGTGTTTGATGGGGACAGTGTAGAGGGAGCTTTACTCTGTATCTAACCCGTGCTGTACCTGCCCTGGGAGTGTTTGATGGGACAGTGTAGGGGGAGCTTTACTCTGTATCTAACCCGTGCTCTACCTGCCCTGGGAGTGTTTGATGGGACAGTTTAGAGGGAGCTTTACTCTGTATCTAACTCATGCTGTACCTGCCCTGGGAGTGTTTGGTGGGACAGTGTAGAGGGAGCTTTACTCTGTATCTAACCCGTGCTCTACCTGCCCTGGGAGTGTTTGATGGGACAGTGTAGAGGGAGCTTTACTCTATATCTAACCCCGTGCTGCACCTGCCCTGGAAGTGTTTGATGGGACAGTGTAGAGGGAGATTTACTCTGTATCTAACCCGTGCTCTACCTGCCCTGGGAGTGTTTGATGGGACAGTGTAGAGGGAGCTTTACTCTGTATCTAACCCGTGCTCTACCTGCCCTGGGAGTGTTTGATGGGGACAGTGTAGAGGGAGCTTTACTCTGTATCTTACCCGTGCTGTACCTGCCCTGGTAGTGTTTGATGGGGACAGTGTAGAGGGAGCTTTACTCTGTATCTAACCCGTGCTCTACCTGCCCTGGGAGTGTTCGATGGGACAGTGTAGAGGGAGCTTTACTCTGTATCTTACCCGTGCTGTCCCTGCCCTGGGAGTGTTTGATGGGGACAGTGTAGAGGGAGCTTTACTCTGTATCTAACCCGTGCTCTACCTGCCCTGGGACTGTTTGATGGGACAGTGTAGAGGGAGCTTTACTCTGTATCTAACCCGTGCTGTACCTGCCCTGGAAGTGTTTGATGGGGACAGTGTAGAGGGAGCTTTACTCTGTATCTAACCCGTGCTGTACCTGCCCTGGGAGTGTTTGATGGGACAGTGTAGAGGGAGCTTTACTCTGTATCTAACCCATGCTGTACCTGCCCTGGGAGTGTTTGATGGGACAGTTTAGAGGGAGCTTTACTCTGTATCTAACCCATGCTGTACCTGCCCTGGGAGTGTTTGGTGGGACAGTGTAGAGGGAGCTTTACTCTGTATCTAACCCGTGCTCTACCTGCCCTGGGAGTGTTTGATGGGACAGTGTAGAGGGAGCTTTTCTCTGTATCTAACCCCGTGCTGCACCTGCCCTGGGAGTGTTTGATGGGACAGTGTAGAGGGAGATTTACTCTGTATCTAACCCGTGCTCTACCTGCCCTGGGAGTGTTTGATGGGACAGTGTAGAGGGAGCTTTACTCTGTATCTAACCCGTGCTCTACCTGCCCTGGGAGTGTTTGATGGGACAGTGTAGAGGGAGCTTTACTCTGTATCTAACCCCGTGCTGTACCTGCCCTGGGAGTGTTTGATGGGACAGTGTAGAGGGAGCTTTACTCTGTATCTAACCCGTGCTGTACCTGCCCTGGGAGTGTTTGATGGGACAGTGTAGAGGGAGCTTTACTCTGTATCTAACCCGTGCTGTACCTGCCCTGGGAGCGTTTGATGGGACAGTGTAGCGGGAGCTTTACTCTGTATCTAACCCGTGCTCTACCTGCCCTGGGAGTGTTTGATGCGACAGTGTAGAGGGAGCTTTACTCTGTATCTAACCCGTGCTCTACCTGCCCTGGGAGTGTTTGATGGGACAGTGTAGAGGGAGCTTTACTCTGTATCTAACCCCGTGCTGTACCTGCCCTGGGAGTGTTTGATGGGACAGTGTAGAGGGAGCTTTACTCTGTATCTAACCCGTGCTGTACCTGCCCTGGGAGTGTTTGATGGGACAGTGTAGAGGGAGCTTTACTCTGTATCTAACCCGTGCTGTACCTGCCCTGGGAGCGTTTGATGGGACAGTGTAGCGGGAGCTTTACTCTGTATCTAACCCGTGCTGTACCTGCCCTGGGAGTGTTTGATGGGACAGTGTAGGGGGAGCTTTACTCTGTATCTAACCCGTGCTGTACCTGCCCTGGGAGTGTTTGATGGGACAGTGTAGCGGGAGCTTTACTCTGTATCTAGCCCGTGCTGTACCTGCCCTGGGAGTGTTTGTTGGGACAGTGTAGAGGGAGCTTTATTCCGTATCTAACCCGTGCTGTACCTGCCCTGGGAGTGTTTGATGGGGCAGTGTAGAGGGAGCTTTACTCTGTATCTAACCCGTGCTGTACCTGCCCTGGGAGTGTTTGATGGGACAGTGTAGAGGGAGCTTTACTCTGTATCTAACCCGTGCTGTACCTGCCCTGTAATTGCGGAATATTTGACCTGCCGTCTCCCAATGTTTTCCAGTTCACTCGACTCAGATTTGCTCCCCTCGCACATCCCGAAATCCGGCTGAATGCCGGGAACTGGTTAAACTTCGAAATCCAGGAAACCTCTCCTTATGCCTCTACTGCTCCACTTTGCCATGTCTTCCTCCCTCACCTTCACACCGTGCCCTCCAAACCCATCCCTCGTCACAAACACTTTGAATTATTTTATCCTTCCTCGGAATGCCCTGTTAGAATAGATTGGGCCGATACTCTCTGGAGTTTAGAAGAATGAGAGGTGATCTCATTGAAACATACAAGATTCTGAGGGGGATTGACAGGGTAGATGCTGAGAGGCTGTTTCCCCCTGGCTGGAGAGTCTAGAACCAGGGGGCACAGTCTCAGGATAAGGGGTCGGCCATTTAGGACTGAGATGAGGAGGAATTTCTTCACTCAGAGGGTTGTGAATCTTTGGAATTCTCTGCCCCAGAGGGCTGTGGAGGCTCAGTCATTGAGTATATTCAAAACAGAGATCGATAGTTTTTTGGACTCTCGGGGAATCGAGGGATATGGGGATTGGGCGGGAAAGTGGAGTTGAAGTTGAAGATCAGTCGTAATCTTATTGAATGGCGGAGCAGGCTCGAGGGGCCGAATGGCCGACTCCTGCTCCTATTTGTTTTGTTCTTATGTTATTGTCCATCCCTAACTGCCCTTGAGAAGGTGGTGGTGAGCCGCCTTCTTGAACCGCTGCAGTCCGTGTGGTGAAGGTGCTCCCACAGTGCTGTTAGGGAGGGAGTTCCAGGATATTGACCCAGCGACAATGAAGGATCGGTGATATATTTCCAATATGCCAACATAATTGGACATTTGAACACCACAAAGGGTTTGCTCTGCCAAACAAGCAAATGGCTTCATTGTGACATTTAGCTGTCTGACACCAGGAATGTACATGTAGCGATTAATATTGAAGTGTATTAAGGTTTGTTTGTTACAGTTGCCTCGGGGGGAATGGCATCAAAGGGCAATTCTTATTAAAACTGTTTTCAACACTGCCAACATATTCCTGGAGTTTTGAAAGCTTTCACTTTCTACAGTCTGTCAGTTTAAGGAAAGCCGTGAACAACACGCGGGTCTGTTGGTTCGGTTTATGATTTCAAATTCCCATCTACAAACAAGGAGAGGGGTGGCAGTAACGGGCAGGTGTGTCTCTGGCTAATCACAGGGGCACCAAGTGCACCAGGTGAAATTTACCCGACTCCTGCGCGGGTAGGAGTCGGTGTGCGTTGTGCCGGTTTTGACAGCGAGCGATCGCAGGGGGATGTGATGGGTGAACGGGACTCGGTGCTAGTTAGGACACGGGCAGCAGAGTGTTGGGTGAGCTGCTGCTTCTGGAGGGTGGGAGGGGGGAGGCCGGCCCGGAGCGCGTTGGAATAGTCGAGCCCGAGCCCGTCGATGGAGTGGCGCTGGCTATGCACTAACGGAAAATCGCTGCCCCTGCCCCAGGCAACCAGTTCAAGTCACAACCAATCAGTTGAGGGTCTGCAGCCGGTTACCAGGCTGAACTTGACCAGTTAGTAACCACGGGCTGTGTAGCGAGTGGCGGGCCGGCTCTAACCCCAAATTGGAGAGAGTCGCCCGGATTCTAGCCCCCAAACCTGCTCTCTCCCCCAGCACCTGCCCAGCGCGGGGCACACGGGGGTTAAAATGTTTGGCCCCGGTTTTATTCCCAGACGGGATTGGGACAAAGCGAGAAGCAGCAAGCAGGCCGGGCAGTTGCATTCCGCTCGATGATCAGAAACGGCAGCCGCTTAAATCAGGTGGCAGAGGCAGCTTCCTGGGAACTGGGGAATGGTCCCCACACCGAGGGAAGTGGAGGGGGGATTCCCGGTGCATGGGGGATTCCCGGTCAAAGAGATTCCTGGTACAGGGGGGATTCCCGGTTGGGGGAATTCCCGGTGCAGGGGAGAATCCTGGTCGGGGAGATTCCCGGTACAGGGGAGAATCCCAGTCGGGGAGATTCCCGGTACAGGGGAGAATCCCAGTCGGGGAGATTCCCGGTACAGGGGAGAATCCCAGTCGGGGAGATTCCCGGTACAGGGGAGAATCCCAGTCGGGGAGATTCCCGGTACAGGGGAGAATCCCGGTCAGGGAGATTCGCGGTACAGGGGAGAATCCCGGTCAGGGAGATTCCCGGTACAGGGGAGAATCCCGGTCAGGGAGATTCGCGGTGCAGGGGAGAATCCTGGTCGGGGAGATTCCCGGTACAGGGGAGAATCCCAGTCGGGGAGATTCCCGGTACAGGGGAGAATCCCAGTCGGGGAGATTCCCGGTACAGGGGAGAATCCCGGTCAGGGAGATTCGCGGTACAGGGGAGAATCCCAGTCGGGGAGATTCCCGGTACAGGGGAGAATCCCGGTCAGGGAGATTCGCGGTACAGGGGAGAATCCTGGTCGGGGAGATTCCCGGTACAGGGGAGAATCCCAGTCGGGGAGATTCGCGGTACAGGGGAGAATCCCAGTCGGGGAGATTCCCGGTACAGGGGAGAATCCCGGTTGGGGAGATTCCCGGTACAGGGGCGATTTCCAGTACAGGAGAGAATTCCGGTCGGGGGAATTCCCGGTGCAGGGAAGAATCCCGGTCGGAGGGATTCCCGGTGCAGGGGAGAATCCCGGTCGGGGGAATTCCCGGTGCAGGGGAGAATCCCGGTCGGGGGAATTCCCGGTGCAGGGAAGAATCCCGGTCGGAGGGATTCCCAGTGCAGGGGAGAATCCCGGTCGGGGGAATTCCCGGTGCAGGGGAGAATCCCGGTCGGGGGAATTCCCGGTGCAGGGGAGAATCCCGGTCGGGGAGATTCCCGGTGCAGGGGAGAATCCCGGTCGGAGGGATTCCTGGTGCAGGGGAGAATCCCGGTCGGAGGGATTCCCGGTGCAGGGGAGAATCCCGGTCGGGGGGGCCAAAGTCCGGTGGGAACAGGGGGGAAGAAGTTACAATCAAAGCCTGTGGCACTAAACCTCTCTGGACTCGTGCTGTGCGGCGATTTAACCAGCGCGATCTGTACAGTGAGCCGAGGGCCTTGCTCCAATCCAAAAGTTGGGGTCTGATGATGTCGTTCAGACCCCGGAATTATTTCAGCACTCGGCAGCTGCGTTTGTCACCGATACCGAGAGCACCGGGAGCACTGAGAGCACCGGGAGCACCGGGAGCAGTGAGAGCACCGGGAGCACTGAGAGCACCGGGAGCACCGGGAGCAGTGAGAGCACTGGGAGCACCGGGAGCACCGGGAGCACCGGGAGCAGTGAGAGCACCGAGAGCACTGGGAGCACTGAGAGCACCGGGAGCACCGGGAGCACCGGGAGCACCGGGAACACCAGGAGCACCGAGCGCACCGAGAGCAGCGAGAGCACCGGGAGCACCGGGAGCACCGAGAGCACCGGGAGCACAGGGTGCACCGGGAGCACCGAGCGCACCGACAGCACCGGGAGCACCGGGAGCACCAGGAGCACCGGGAACACCAGGAGCACCGAGAGCACCGGGAGCACCGAGAATACCGGCAGCACCGAGAGCACCAAGAGCACCGGGAGCACCGGGAGCACCGGGAGCACCGAGAATACCGACAGCACCGGGAGCACCGAGCGCACCGAGAGCACCGGGAGCACCGGGAGCACCGAGAATACCGACAGCACCGAGAGCACCGGGAACACCAGGAGCACCGAGAGCACCGCGAGCACCGAGCGCACCGGGAGCACCGAGGGCACCGGGAGCACCGGGAGCACCGAGAGCACCGAGAGCACCGCGAGCACCGAGAGCACCGGAACACCGAGAGCACCGGGAGCACCAGGAGCACCGGGAGCACCGAGAGCACCGAGAGCACCGGGAGCACCGGGAGCACCGAGAGCACCGGGAGCACCAAGAGCACCGGGAGCACCGAGGGCACCGGCAGTACCGGGAGCACCGAGAACACCGGGAACACCGGGAGCACCGAGAGCACCGGGAGCACCGGGAGCACCGAGAACACCAGGAACACCGGGAGCACCGAGAGCACCGGGAGCACCAGGAGCACCGGGAACACCGGGAGCACCGGGAGCACCGGGAACACTGGGAACACTGGGAACACCGAGAGCAAGAACAAACAACAACAACTTGTATTTCTATAGCACCTTTAACGTAGTAAAATGTCCCAAGTTGCTTCACAGGAGCGATTATCAAACAAAATTTGACACCGAGCCACATAACGAGATATTAGGACAGGTGACCAAAAGCTCGATCAAAAAGACAGGTTTTAATGGGCGTCTTAAAGGAGGAGAGAGGTAGCTAGGCGGACGGGTTTAGGGGGGGAATTCCAGAGCTTAGGGCCTCGGCAGCTGAAGGCCCGGCCACCAATGGTGGAGTGATGGAAATCAGAGATTCGCAAGAGGCCAGAATTGGAGGAGCGCAGAGATCTCGGGGGGTTGTGGGGCTGGAGAAGGTTACAGAGATATGGAGGGGTGAGGCCATGGAGGGCTTTGAAAATAGGATGAGAATTTTTAAATCGAGGCATTGCCGTTCCAAACAAAGAATAAAAATTACTCATTTAGTTGGGAGCTGTTGAAGAACCCAGAAAAAGATTGTTCTAACCCAATGCCCCTTTCATAGAATCATAGGGGAAAATTTTGATTCGTTAGCGTCTCCACTTAGCGCCTCCGGGGGGCGCTAGCGGGGCACTAGCAACTCAGCGCCCGAGCGCGGCGATGTCTGCGCCGCTCGCAAAATTGACCAGTCGTTTTGCAGCGGCGCTAAACACTACCGCCATGATCTCCTGCGCCCACAGATCGCAGTGAAGCGTGCAGTGCCCCAGACCAGTTATTGAGTCGTGCCACCTGCCTTAGCGCTGCCACTAGGAACGACAGGTCGAGGGGAACAGGGAGTGGCTGGCCAGTAAGAAGGCCCCTCCCCTTTAAGAACTGGACGGCGCCAGTCTGTCTGGCTTCCATGGTAACGGACATCGCCTGAGCTTCGGTAGCGTTCCGAGGTAGTGTAATGTATATACCTTTAAGGGGGGAACTATCTTTTACAGCTCATGTATACTGCAGTACCGGCAGTGACCACACTTGTATATAGCACTGAGTAGTAATCTGTACAGATCAGTTCCCATGTGAGCCACGTTGAGTAAACACCTGTTGTACCGTTTTCCTGCAGTCTGTGTCTTATTATACACAGACACAACATTGGCGATGAGGCAAGTTCGAACCTACCTGCAACTCTGCATCACCTCCCGGGGATTCGTTCCTGGAGAAGAGTGGATTGGAGGTCAAGGCCAGAGACTCGGGCGTCGACTACGGGAAACCGCCCAGTCATCCAGCAGACACTCGAGAATGGCGGGGGAGGCTGTCGAGAGCCAGGCTTGGCTTTCCAGTCGAGGTGGTCCAGCGAAACGGGCTGGCAACAGGTAGTGCGCAGACCCTTCCCGGACAGCGGCGGGTTAGAGCCCGACCGAGCGGCACAGCAAAGGGCCGAGCAGCGTCAACGGGGGAGAGAGAGAGAGAGAGAGAGAGAGCAGAGCGCACAGGGCCCAGCCGGTGTTCAGGGCCCGAGCAGCGTCGAAGAGAGGGAGAGAGAGACGCGCAGAAACCCGCGAGGCGCCGCCATTGCCAAGAGGACAGCCAAGAGCGGCGTTGGCAGCAGCGCAGGAGAAGCGCGCGAAACCTACAGGGCGCCGCCATTGCAACATGAACCGCCAGAAGCGGCGTTGCAGCAGCGGGGGAGGAAGGAAAGCGCGGGAGACGCCATTTTAAGCCATTGGGAGAAGCCATTTTAAACCACACCCAAAATGCCGAAGAGTGGCAGTATCACCGCGTTTGACAATGAAGTAGAAGATTGGACTACATATGTCGAACGAATAGAGGTATACTGCAAGGCAAATGAGGTGTCAGATGACAAGAAAGCGTTGGTATTGTTAAATTTAATGGGTGCAAAGACGTATGGTTTATTACGAAATCCAGTAACCCCAACGAAGCCAATGGAAAAGAGTTTTGAAGACATAGTAACGATACTACAGGAACATTTAAACCCCACACCGCTGCTGATAGCAGAAAGATTCAAGTTTCACAAATGGAACCAGCATAAGGATGAAAGCAATGCTGATTATTTAACAGAACTGCGCAAACTATCGAAACACTGCCAGTTTGGAGCGGGACTGACAGATACCTTAAGGGACAAGTTTGTGTGTGGGCTTCAAAGTGAAGGAACCCAGAAACGGCTTTTATCTGAAAAGGACCTTATGCTGGAAAAGGCTTTCAGCATTGCGGTATCATATGAAGCAGCAGCACGGGGCGCTGCAGAGATACAACAGAGACCGCAAGAATATGGCACAAACGAAATGTCATATAGAACAGAGAAGTGCTATTGCTGCGGCAGAACAACACACGACCAGAATGATTGCTGGTTCAAAGACAAAGTGTGCAGGCAGTGTGGAAAAGTATGACACATAGCACGAGTCTGCATGTCGGGAAAGAAAACCAGCAATAAGAAACCTACCAAAGAAAAGTACAAGAAGGTACATAAGATGACGGAGAATAGTTCAGACGAACAAAAGAGTGATAACAACTCCGAAAGCAGGGAACTGAGTTGTCTGAAACTGCATAATGTGATCGCAACGGAGGATCACCGAACCATTTGGGTCACTCTCAAGATAGCAGGAGTCCAGGTAAAGATGGAATTGGACACAGGATCAGCCCTAACAGTCATAAACCGACAGGACAACGAGCGGCTATTCTCACACATATCCTTGAGAGACACAAAAATTGTTTTGAAGACGTACACGGGGCAAAAAGTCTACCCCAAAGGAAAAATAAGGGTGACCGTTATATATAACGGTAAGGAAAAACCAAAACTAGACCTGTATGTATTGCAAGATGGAGGACCACCATTACTGGGACGTGAATGGATCCGGAAAATACAACTGGATTGGCATTCCATACAGGCACTGACTGTAGCTCGCAAAAAGGATGATGACGTCACACCTGGGCGACTGTCAAAGATCCTAACTGACGCGAAAGAAGTGTTCCAGCAAGGACTCGGAACACTTAAAGGCATGACAGCAACGATTAAAATTGAAGAAAACGCAAGGCCAAAATTTTTTAAGGCCAGACCGCTACCTTATGCGATCTGCCCAGTCGTCGAAGCAGAGCTGGAGAGTCTGGAACATTCAGGTGTACTGTCCAAGGTAGACTGGAGCGAGTGGGCTACACCCATCGTCCCTGTGATGAAAAAGTCATTGAGCAGCACGCCTGGGGAACCAAGGAAGGTTCGCATCTGTGGGGACTTTAAGGTAACAGTGAACCCGGTCCTTCACACCGTACAATATCCACTTCCGTGGATTGAAGATATTTTCGCCTCGCTATCTGGAGGGAAACGCTTCACTAAGATTGATCTGGGCCAGGCGTATCTGCAAATGGAGGTAGAAGAAGCATCAAAAAAATACCTCACAATCAACACCCATAAAGGTCTCTACCAATACAATCGGCTGGTATTCGGGGTAGCATCAGCTCCGGCTATTTGGCAGAGGGCAATGGAACAAGTCCTGCAAGGGATCCCAGGGACCCAGTGTTATTTGGACGACATCCTGGTCACGGGCGAAAATGACAGTGATCACCTTGCCAACCTGGAGCAGGTGCTCACTAGATTGCAGGAATATGGGCTCCGAGCTAACCGCCCCAAATGCGAGTTTTTTAGAAAACAGATCTCGTATTGTGGCCATGTTATCGATAAAGAGGGGTTACATAAGTCCCCAGAGAAGATTGAGGCAGTAGTCAAGGCTCCAGCACTGGAAAATGTGTCACAACTGAGGTCGTTCCTCGGGCTGGTAAACTACTACCATAAGTTCTTGCTAAATTTGTCTACAATACTAAACCCACCGAACACCCTACTGCAAACTGGGGTGCCATGGAAGTGGAGTGACGAATGTAGACGAGCTTTCCAGAAGAGCAAAACGCTAATCACATCGAAAGAGGTATTGGCCCATTACAACCCGGCATTACCAATTCGGTTGGCATGTGATGCTTCACCCTACGGCATTGGAGCGGTGCTGTCGCTCAAATTCTCGGACGGCTCAGAGAGGCCAAAAGCCTTTGCGTCACGATCACTAACCTCAGCCGAGCGTAACTACGCCCAGATTGACAGGGAAGCCCTCAGCCTAGTGTGGGAAGTGAAAAAGTTCAATCATTATCTGCACGGGCAGAAATTCACCTTGCTGACTGATCACCAGCCTCTTGTCTCCATTTTTAATCCGAAGAAGGGCGTTCCGGTGATGACTGCGCAACGACTACAAAGATGGTCACTTTTTCTAGGGGTGCACCACTATGAGATTGAATATAACGGCACGAAACAGCATGGAGATGCTGATGGTCTATCACGCCTGCCACTGCCTACTGCGGAGGAAGCACCAGCAGTGGATCCTGTCGAAATATTCCATTCGACTAAAGTTGAATACCTACCGGTAACTAACGCTTGTATCGAAAAGGAAACCCGAAATGACCCGACACTGTCTCGGATATATGATTTGACGGCGAAGGGATGGCCAGCACATGGCGACTCACTGTTGCCAGCATTCTCGACAAGGAGGAACAGCTGTCAGTGTGCCGGGGGACCTTGATGTGTGGATCCCGAGTGGTAATTCCACCCAAGTTAAGGGATAGAGTGCTCAATGAGCTTCATGAGGGTCATCTGGGAGGGGTAAAAATGAAAAGCCTAGCCAGGGCTTATGTGTGGTGGCTGGGAATCGATAAACAAATTGAGGACCTGACCAAGAGCTGCTCAGGATGCCAGAAAGTCCAAAATGCACCACCACAGGCCCCTCTACACCCATGGGAGTGGCCCTCATCTCCATGGCAACGGGTGCATATTGATTTTGCTGGTCCATTCATGGACTCAATGTTTTTAATAGCCGTGGATGCGCACTCGAAATGGCCTGAGGTCATCAAAATGTCCTCCACCACCACGGAGAAAACTATTGCAGTCCTACGGACCATTTTTGCCAGGAATGGCTTGCCAGAACAGATTTGCTCCGACAACGGACCACAGTTTGTGTCCGAAGAGTTCCGGAGGTTCTTGAAAAGGAATGGGGTAAGGCATTACACATCCGCCCCGTATCATCCAGCCACAAATGGATTGGCTGAGAGGTTCGTACAAACCTTTAAGAAGGCAATAAAGGCTATGTACAATGATAACATTCCGCTGCAGCACAAGGTGGACAATTTCCTGTTCGCCTACCGGAATGCGACACATGCAGTCACCAACCAGGCCCCAGCCATGATGTTCTTTAACCGCAGGTTAAGATCTCGCCTGGATTTGCTCAGACCAAACGTACGAAGAAATGTTGAGAGTAAGCAATTCCAGCACATCCATGAGAAGCCAACAAGGAGCTTCAATGTAGGACAACCAGTCTTGGCCCGCGACTACCGAACAGAAAAATGGCAGCCAGGAACGATATGCACACGGCAGGGCCCACTAATGTACACAGTGGACGTTGGGGAGAACATCGTGAGACGCCATGCTGACCAGATCCTAGAGTCACAGGAACAAGTCAACCCCATGCCTCACCCATACGTACCTGGTGAAGAACCCGACGTACAGGTCGCATCTACCCCAGAAACAGTAGCATCGGAAGCTGATGAACCAACCGACGACAGGGGGCCAGAATCGTCTCCGCACCAAGAGCAAGACACTCAGGAAAGGCGCTATCCAGAAAGGATCAGGAAGCCTCCCCAAAGACTGAATATATAAATAGACTATTTTCAGCTAATGTTGCATGTTAAAAGTGTTAATTGTAATTAGTTTGATATTTAATTGTTAAATGAGTGTTATGGTACTGTTAATCTAAAAGGGGAGGAATTGTAATGTATATACCTTTAAGGGGGGAACTATCTTTTACAGCTCATGTATACTGTAGTACCGGCAGTGACCACACCTGTATGTAGCACTGAGTAGTAACCTGTACAGATCAGTTCCCGTGTGAGCCGCGTTGAGTAAACACCTGTTGTACCGTTTTCCTGCAGTCTGTGTCTTATTATACACAGACACAACAGGTAGCGCCTCGCTCCCCGACGTTTGCGCCTTAAGAGAGGTGTGTAGTGTGGTGTATGTAACCTGTTCCACCTTAAGAGAACTTAAGCCTGTTCCACCTTAAGAGATGTACTACTTTCTCTGGTTGCTGTATACGTAATACCGGTGGTGACCACCGGTATATAAGCACTGTGTAGTAAGATTGTATTTAGTATAGTCCTGACCTCCAACCAGTAAAGACCTGTTGAACTTTAATCTTGTAGTCTGTGTTAGTAATTACAACTAGAACACACAGACTTAACAGTGGCGACGAGTCCGATTCTTACCCTGCGGCAGTTTATATCCACGGCGGCTTCGTCCACAGAACGGACGTCGAAGAGAGGCTTCCACCCTCATCACCCTGCTGGAAGACACGTCGCGCGGCAGACATTGAGAACCCGGAGTGCAGAAGACATCCTGAACTCGAAGCCTCCATCAGCGGCTGTCAGCTATCTTCTTTCTACCTCGGTGGTGGGTAAGCCGGGCAGCGACGCGACCAGAAAGTCGGCCGTGTTGGCTGTACAGACGGGGAGGGAAGACGGAGGAATAAGGGCGGTGAGATCGATCGCGACCGGAGATAAGGGCCGGGCTGCATTCGGGCCGAAAGGCGCAGCACGGGGACATCGATCGCGGCTGGTGATAAGGGCCGGGCCGCATTCGGGCTAAAAAGGCGCAGCGTCTGGGGCAACTGAAGGCGCGAGAGCCGCGGTGAAGCGGAGACAGTGTCGGGGGACGGGTGAAGTCCGCCAAGCGCGGGAAAACCGCCATTTTGTAGGCGGAGGACGAAGACAAGAGCGGGAAGCCGCCATCTTGGATAAAAATAAAAATAAATTAAATTGCAATGATGCCTAAACATGGGAACATTAATACCTTTGATAGCGACATCGAAGATTGGGCCATGTATATAGAACGCATACAAAATTATTGTAAAGCAAATAAAATCCCAGATGAAGAGAAAGCACTAACATTATTAAACTTAATGGGTGCGAAGACATACGGGCAATTGAAACACCTTTTATCACCAGATGAACCGGCGGATAAGACGTTCGAGGAGCTTGTTACTGTTCTGAAAAATCATCTAAACCCCACGCCGCTGATGCTAGCGGAACGATTTAAATTTTACAGCAGAAGGCAGCTGAAGGATGAAAGCAATGCTGAATATTTAATGGAATTGCGTAAGCTAGCAAAGTACTGTCAGTTTGGAACGAGACTGACAGAGGTGCTATGAGATAAATTTGTGCGTGGTTTATTAAAAGAAGATACACAAAAGCGACTGCTCGAGGAGAATGAGCTGACGCTTGAGAAAGCGGTCACTATGGCAGCAGCACACGAAGCCGCAGCGAGAGGCACGGCAGTAATGCAGCTACGGTCACCGGAACTCAGTACAAATAAATTGGGTTTGAGTACTGTAAAATGTTATCGTTGTGGAAAGACAACGCACGATCAGAACCAGTGTTGGTTTAAAAACCAAGAATGCAGAACGTGTGGCAGGCTTGGCCACATAGCTAAAGTATGCCGGTCAGGAACGAAGACCAGCAACAAAAAGTCACCGCAAGGAAAATACATAAAGGTACACAAGGTGACAAAGAACAGTTCGACCGAACAGAAGTCAGATTCAGACGCTAGCAGTAATGAACTGGGTAGCTTAAGAGTACACAACGTTGGTAAGGATGCAGATCTCCAGACAATTTGGGTCACCCTTCAGATAGCAGGAGTCCAAGTAAAGGTGGAATTGGACACTGGATCGGCATTGACGGTCATGAATAAGAAAGATTACAAAAGGTTATTCCAACATATTCCCCTACGGGATACGGAGATTATATTGAAAACATACACGGGGCAAAGAGTGTACCCCATCGGAAAGATAGAGGGAAAAGTGGTCCACAAGGGCGAAGAAAGCCAAGTAATGGACTTATATGTGCTACCTGAAGGAGGTCCACCACTACTGGGACGGGAGTGGATTAGGAAAATGAATATGGACTGGCACTCCTTGAAGGCACTAACGGTAGATTCCGGGGAAACAGATGTCAAACCTAAACGATTGTCCAAAATATTGGATGATGCTAAAGAGGTGTCCCAGCAGGGACTGGGAACACTGAGAGGAATTACGGCAAACATCAAGATTGATGAACATGCACACCCAAAAATTTTTAAAGCCAGACCGGTACCCTATGCAATACGACCTACTGTAGAAGCGGAACTGGAAGCGCTAGAATGTTCAGGTGTACTGTCTAAGGTAGATTGGAGTGAGTGGGCTACGCCCATTGTTCCCGTTATGAAACGTCCTTCGAGCAACAAGCCAGGAGAACCAGGGAAGGTTCGCATCTGTGGAGATTTCAAAATCACCGTTAATCCGGTCCTTCACACAGTGCAGTATCCGCTTCCGCGGATTGAGGATATTTTTGCTTCGTTGTCTGGCAGGAAACACTTCACCAAGATAGACCTGGCGCAGGCGTACTTGCAGATGGAGGTTGAAGAAGAGTCATGCCAATACCTCACGATCAACATGCATCGAGGTTTGTACCGGTACAATAGGCTGGTTTTTGGAGTGGCATCGGCTCCAGCAATTTGGCAGAGGGCCATGGAGCAGGTATTACAGGGAATTCCAGGCACACACTGTTACCTGGACGATATTCTGATTACAGGTGATGGTGATGAAGAACACCTCGCAAACTTGGAACTGGTGCTCAACAGACTGAAAGAGTATGGACTTAGAGTTAATTGGCAGAAATGTGAGTTCTTCCAGAAGCGGATCTCGTACTGTGGTCATGTCATTGACCGGGAGGGGCTTCATAAGTCTCCTGACAAGATAGAGGCAGTTGTAAAGGCTCCCGCTCCGGATAATGTCTCTCAGTTGAGGTCGTTTCTAGGATTGATTAACTATTACCATAAATTTCTACCAAATCTATCCACGGTACTGCACCCGCTAAACGCTCTTTTACAGAAGTGGGTACCATGGGAATGGAGCGAAAACTGTAAGAAGGCATTTCGCAAAAGCAAAGAATTGATCACCTCAGAGGAAGTGTTGGCTCACTTCAACCCGACACTGCCTATTCGGTTGGCTTGTGATGCTTCTCCATATGGTATTGGGGCAGTACTCTCACACAAGTTGCCAAATGGCACGGAAAGGCCAGTCGCGTTTGCATCCAGATCATTGACCTCCGCTGAGCGCAACTATGCGCAGATCGATAGGGAGGCTCTCAGCCTTGTATGGGGAGTGAAGAAGTTTAATCATTACCTGCAGGGCCAAAAATTCACACTTCTGACAGACCATCAGCCGTTGGTATCCATTTTTAACCCTAAGAAGGGTGTTTCAGTGATGACAGCACAGCGTCTCCAGAGATGGTCCCTTTTCCTAGGGGCACATCAATATCAAATAGAATTCAAAGGTACGAAGCAGCATGGCAATGCTGATGGGCTGTCGTGCCTGCCACTACCTGAAGAAGAAGAAACGACGAAAGTTGACCCTGTTGAGTTATTTCATTCGACCATCATCGAGTGTTTACCAGTCACCAATGCAAGTATTGAAAGAGAAACCAGGAACGACCCGACACTGTCCAGAGTCTACGAGGTGACAGTGAAAGGATGGCCAACACGTGGTGATCCTCTGTTACCGGCATTCTCGGCAAGGCGAGACCAGCTGTCCGTCTGCCATGGTACTTTGATGTACGGGACAAGAGTGATTATTCCTCCCAAGTTAAGGGAAAGAGTTCTAAAAGAACTGCATGAAGGTCATCTGGGAGGAGTTAAGATGAAAAGTCTTGCTAGGGCTTATGTATGGTGGCCAGGTATTGACCAACAGATAGAGGAGTTGACGAAAAGCTGCGCTGGGTGCCAAAAAGTGCAAAATGCACCTCCGATCGCACCACTACACCCATGGGAATGGCCTTCAGCCCCATGGCAACGCATACATATTGACTTTGCTGGTCCATTCATGGACTCCATGTTCCTAATTGCGGTGGACGCACATTCCAAATGGCCAGAAGTGATCAAGATGAATACCACTACTTCAGAAAAGACAATTGCGGTGTTAAGAACAATATTCGCAAGGAACGGATTGCCAGAACAGATATGTTCGGACAACGGACCACAGTTCGTGTCGGAAGAATTCCAAAAATTCTTAAAGAAGAATGGGGTGAAACATTATACCTCTGCCCCATATCATCCGGCGACAAACGGGTTGGCCGAGAGATTTGTCCAAACATTCAAAAAGGCAATAAAGGCCATGAACGATGATCAGATTCCGCTACAGCACAAGGTGGACAATTTCCTAATGGCATATCGAAACGCCGCTCATGCAGTGACTAACCAAAGTCCTGCCATGATGTTTTATAACAGGAGGTTGCGGTCCAGGTTGGACTTGTTAAAACCAAATGTGCGGAGGGAAGTGGAAAACAAACAGTTCCGGCATATTAATAACAAGACCACTCGAAGTTTCGACATAGGACAACCAGTGTTGGCAAGGGGCTATGGAAACAAAAAATGGCAGTCCGGAACAATTCGGGCCAGACAAGGACCTCTGATGTACACAGTAGATATTGGTAACAATGTGATAAGGCGTCATGCGGATCAACTGGTAGAATCGAGAGCAAGGGTCGAACCCATGGTTGCGACAGAGACAACTGTGGAAGACGTTAATGAACCTGAAGCATCTACCTCGGCAGGGAATGTACCTGATGATGATAACACCCAATGCATGGGAGACCAACTAGAGGAGTCACCTCAGCAACTGGAATCAGAGACCACTGAAAGGCGTTATCCAAACCGAATCAGAAGGCCTCCTGAGAGATTGAACCTTTGAACTGTTTATACCTGAAGTTATATATGTTATTATGTTATGTTAAATGGGGATATGACTGTTAAGCTAAAAAGGGAGGATTGTGGTGTATGTAACCTGTTCCACCTTAAGAGAACTTAAGCCTGTTCCACCTTAAGAGATGTACTACTTTCTCTGGCTGCTGTATACGTAATACCGGTGGTGACCACCGGTATATAAGCACTGTGTAGTAAGATTGTATTTAGTATAGTCCTGACCTCCAACCAGTAAAGACCTGTTGAACTTTAATCTTGTAGTCTGTGTTAGTAATTACAACTAGAACACACAGACTTAACATGTAGCGCCTGATTTAGCGCTCCAATCACCTGCAGGGGCGAATTTTGCAGTCGGAGGCGATAATTAGCGCCAGGTGCTAAACTTTATGCACGGCCAATATTAGTGCCCCAAAATGGGTGATACCCAATTTTTCCCCCATAGAGTCCAATAAACCACAGAAGGAGGCCATTCAGCCCATCGTGCCTGTGCCGGCTCTTTGAAAGCACTCTCCAAATAGTCCCACTCCCCCTACTCTTTCCCCAGAGCCCTGCAAATTTTCCCCCTTCAAGTATTTATCCAATTCCCTTTTGAAAGTTACTATTGAATCTGCTTCCACCGCCCTTTCAGGCAGCGCATTCCAGATCACAACAACTCGTTGCGTAATTTCTGGATGGGATCCTTCAACAGGCGTTACAACGGCCGCTGTCAATAGCGTATTCAAGGGGCCTAGCGCCTGCATTAGGCGTCCGCCTGAGGCACCTGCAAAAAGGGCCCCCACGGGTTTGGCAGTGGGACCAACAAGAGGTTGGGCGCAGGCCACCCCATTGCTGAATTGGTATGCCAAGCGCCCACTTTACACCCGATAAAACGGGTGCAACGCCCGGCGTAGATCCACCCCAATCCATCGGCGCTCTGAGGAGTTCTGGAGGCCCACAGCTGGTGTGAAACACGAGCTCGTCCAGGAGACGTCAGACCCCCCCCAGCCCGAGTTCGCTGGGGGCAACTTCAACCCGAATGAACCAGGCTGTAATGCAATCGAGCTGTCAAATTATCAGGCTCCACTGCCTGCCCAACAACCATCTGCCTCACTCGTCAGTGTTGTCGATCAATTAACTCGTTCAAGTGGAATCCCACGTGGCCTGTAGCCCCAGCTCTGTTTGTGGCAGGGGCGGAATGGCTGGGCTGGGAGCAGCCTCCGATTACTTTCAGCTCCTTCTGTTTCTGTTTTCTGATTCCAGAGCCTGTAGCATTTCACTTCTGGTTTTTTAACACCCGGTGTATAGATAGAGAGAGAAACTGTTCCCATTGGCGGAAGGGTCGAGAACCAGAGGACACAGATTTAAGGTGATTGGCAGAAGAACCAAAGGCGACATGAGGAAAAACTTTTTTACGCAGTGAGTGGTTAGGATCTGGAATGCACTGCCTGAAAGGGTGGTGGAGGCAGATTCAATCATGGCTTCCAAAAGGGAATTGGATAAGGACCTGAAGGAAAATAATTTGCAGGGCTACGGAGAAAGGGCAGGGGAGTGGGACTAGCTGAAGTGCTCTTGCAGAGAGCCGGCACGGGCTCGACGGGCCGAATGGCCTCCTCCTGTGCTGTAACCATTCTATGATTCTATGGGTTCCCTGTTACAACATCTTTAAATTAAACCTGTTTGGACTCCTCTGCCCTGAAAGCCTGTCTAGTCACAGCACACGCCACAAAACGCTGCAATAACTAGATTGTTAAGTTCTATTTGTTATCTGCGATGTAACTTAATTAGGAATTCATTCCATGCTGGGAGGAGAAGCTGCTTCTGCTGATTGCTGGGCTGGATTGAGAGTCCCTTCAGCCAGGCTTGGTCTGATCCCAGCAGAGAGATCATTCAACCAGGACAGGAACAGGCTGACGCTTCTCCGCGAGGGCCTGCTTTTATTATGCTTCCAAATTTATCACCCGACTCGATCAGCTCTGTAGATCGGTCCCTGCACCGCTAAACCAATTGTATTAATGAGGTGAGAGTGTTGGGGCTGTTAGGCTGCCGGCTGTGCTGAGTCTGCAACCTGGTTAGTGCAACTGACATTTACACAGCGCCTGTTAACGCAGTTAAACGTCCCAGGGCGCTTCATGGGAACGTAAATCAGACAGCATTCACACCGCGCCACAGGCGGAGGACAGGCGACCAAAAGCTTGGTCAAAGTGCTAGGTTTTAAGCAGCATCTTAAAGGAGGAGAGAGGTGGAGAGGTGGAGAGGTTTAGGGAGGGAATTCCAGAGCTTAGGGCCTCGGCAGCTGAAGGCACGGCCGCCTATGGATTACATACACTGGATATACGGCACAAAAACAGGCCATTCAGTCCATGCCGGCGTTTATGCTCCACTCGAGCCTCCTCCCGTCTTTCCTCATCTAAATCTATCAGCATAACCCTCTATTCCCTTCTCCCTCACATGTTTGTCTAGCCTCCCCTTAAATGTATCCATACTATTCGCCTCAACCACTCCCTGTGGCAGCGAGTTCCACATTCTCACCGCTCTCTGGGTAAAGAAGTTTCTCCTGAATTCCCTGTTGGATTTATTAGTGATGATCGTATATTCATGCTCTTCCCCACAAGTGGAAACATTCTCTCACCGAGGTAATGGCCGCCAATAGATTTTCATAGGAGTTACCTGGTGTTGGGGATTTAAGGAGGGGGGAATGTGGGGGGAGCCAGTGTTGGGGGGTTGAAGGTGTTGTAAGGAATTAGCACACACACGCTAGCGGGGTTGGGGTTATGGTTATTGTCTCTGGCCAGTCAGAAGCCTCTGAGCTGCTCCAGGGACCCCCTTGCGGTTTCGAAGCGCTCCCCTATTCCTGAGTTCTGACCGCCGGACTTATTCGGTAGCAATGTAGACAGAAAACAATGTGACTCGTGGTTTGGGTGCAAAACAGACCAGTATTTATTGAAAACAAAAGAAAGAAACAACTTAGAAAAATCGATATGGCTCTTATGGCTGGTACAACACTTTTGCTTAAACGCAGTACACTTAGTGTCCACTAGAGGGCTCCCTGCCCAGTGCAACACTATCTTATTTTAAATACAGTACTTTAATATAGACTTTTAAAAAATAGCTACACAGCGTTCACCACAGCTCAACAGCTTGATGCAACACCCCTTTTAATACAGTTTTACATACAGTACTTTAAAACAGCTACTCCTTTTTAATACAGTTTTAAATACCGAATTCAATGTTCACTGTAGCACTTCTCTGCTAAGTGCAACACTGTCTTGCTTAAATAGGGGAGGAGAAACGGACACAACAAAGGGAATCGACTAAAATCACATTTTAAACGAAATTCCCACTTTACTCCCACCCCTATACTTATTCTAAGTTGCCTTGTGGAAGGCCAGAAAAATATATGCTCACCACTGGAAATGCCTGCTCTGTGTCCTGTGAACTTAGATCTTCACTGCCCCGAAGTGAAAAACCCCCCAGTGTTTTAAAAGTAAACTGCTGGTGTTTCGCTTCTACAGGCAGACTCCCACGCTGTAGAGGGACACGGAGGCGAGGCCAGAGAGAGAGAGAGCTTCTGGGAAGCTATCTTTTATACCCCCATTTGGGGCCCGCCCAGATCCGGATGTTTCTGGGCTAAAACAAAAGGGATCCAACTGCACCATTGTCCAGTAATGGGTTTGAATGTGTTCTCCCATTCATTTAAACGGTTTCTCCTCAGTTTGGATGTGTCCACTTGATATACAAACAAATGCTAATAGCATTCAATTTCTTTGTAAACAAAGCATTGTCCCGTGGTCATCTGGAACCGCAATTGATTGACAGTCTTGAGTGCTTAGCAAACAAATTTCCTTTGTTCATGCTGGCAGTTTCAAGCACTTGATCTTAGAGTCAACATTGTATAACGTTCTGTAAACAGGCATCGATTGTCCTGCTGCAGGGCGGGGGGAAACTCCCCTTTGATTGACAGATTTGACTGCCATTGAACCTTTCTTCACAGACACACACACACAAGCTGTTTTCCAAGTCCTTTGTCTTCGGCCATGTGGTCTGACAGCCATTTTGATCCCTGGGTTTTTTTTAAAGGTAAATCACCCAGTGATTCTTTAATCAAAAATTAATCTTCGGAGCTGTAAATTATTGCGAATTCTTACAGTGTTCTGGGAGTGCGGTGTATCAGCACCTTTCCCATTAACATCCCGCTCATCAGTTAAACAGATAAACTGTAATTCTATTTTGTTTCCTCTCAGATTGATTTGTGTTTTCCAGTTGAGGTCACCGGTTATATCCGAGCCTTGTTTACTTACCTCAATGTCAGAGATGGCCCAGAATTCATTAAATGTCTTATCTAATGACTGGATTAAGCTAACGAGGCAGCCAACCGGTCGCTCTAACCATCCAGCAATGTGCTCTGCGCTGACAGCATTTCAACCCCTGGCCCACGGATTGCCCCAAGCAATTCTCTTCTCCCTAATTGAGTCATACAATCATAACAGAAGGAGGCCATTCAGCCCATCGAGCCCGTGCCAGCTCTCTGTAGAGCAATCCAGTCAGTCCCATTCCCCCGCTCTATCCCTGTAGCCCTGCAAGTTTATTTCCCTCAAGTGCCTATCCAGTCTCCCCTTGAAAACATTGAGTGTCTCCGCTTCCACCACTTCCGTCGGCAGCGAGTTCCAGGTCCTTGCCACTCGCTGTGTTAAAAAGTTTTACCTCACATCCCCACTGTAGCATGTAAAGTTAAAGCACAAGGGATTGGGGGCAGGGTACTGACTTGGATAGAGAACTGGCTGGCAGACAGGAAGCAAAGAGTTGGATTAAACGGGTCTTTTCCGAGTGGCAGGCAGTGACTAGTGGGGTACCGCAGGGGTCGGTGCTAGGACCCCAGCTATTCACAATATATATTAATGATCTAGACAAGGGAACGAGATGTAATATCTCCAAGTTTGCAGACGACACAAAGCTGGGTGGGCGTGTGTGCTGTGAGGAGGATGCCGAGAAACTCCAGTGTGATTTGGACAGGTTGGTTGATTGGGCAGATGCAGTATAACGTGGATAAATGCGAGGTTATCCACTTTGGTGGCAAAAACAGGAAGGCAGATTATTATCTGAACGGCAATAGATTGGGAGAAGGGGAAGTGCAACGAGACCTGGGTGTCCTTGTGCATCAGTCACTGAAGGTAAGCATGCAGGTGCAGCAGGTGGTTAAGAAGGCAAATGGTATGTTGGCCTTCATAGCGAGAGGATTCGAGTACAGGAGCAAGGATGTCTTGCTGCAGTTGTACAGGGCCTTGGTGGGACCACACCTTGAGTATTGTGTGCAGTGTTGGTCGCCTTATCTGAGGAAGGATGTTCTTGCCATGGAGGGAGTACAGCGAAGATTCACCAGGCTGATACCTGGGATGGCAGGAATGATGTATGAGGAGAGTTTCGGTCGATTGGGCTTATACTCCCTGGAATTTAGAAGAATGAGAGGGGATCTCATTGAAACTTATAAAATTCTAACAGGACTAGACAGACTAGATGCAGAAAGGATGTTCCCGATGGCGGGGGAGTCCAGAACCAGAGGTCACAGACTAAGGCTAAGGGGTAAGCCATTTAGGACAGAGATGAGGAGGAATTTCTTCACCCAGAGAGTGGTGAACCTGTGGAATTCTCGACCACGGAAGGCAGTTGAGGCCAATTCATTAAATATATTCAAGAAGGAGTTAGATATATTTCTTCAGGCTAAAGGGATCAAGGGATATGGGGAGAAGGCAGGGACAGGGTACTGAATTTGGATGATCAGCCATGATCTCATTGAATGGCAGAGCAGGCTCGAGCAGCCGAATGGCCTACTCCTGCTCCTATCTTCTATGTTTCTATGTATCTCTTGCCCACAACCTTAAATCTGTGTCCTCTAGTCCTTGTACCATCAACTAGTGGGATCAGCCTTTCCCCGTCTAGTCTTTCCAAACCCGTCATAATCTTGTACACCTCTATCAAATCCCCCCTCAACCTCCTTTGCTCTAATGAAAACAAATCCAGCTTCTCCAACCTGTCCTTGTAGCTAAGACCCCCCATCCCCGGAACCATTCTGGTAAATCTCCTCTGCACCCTCTCAAGGGTCTTCACATCCTTCCTAAAGTGTGGTGACCAGAACTGGATGCAATACTCCAGTTGTGGCCTAACCAGCGCTTTATAAAGGTTCAGCATAACTTCTCTACTTTTACATAGATACATAGAGATAGGAACAGGAGTAGGCCATTCGGCCCTTCGAGCCTGCTCCGCCATTCAATGAGATCATGGCTGATCTTACCAGTTCAGTACCCCGTCCCCGCCTTTTCTCCGTAACCCTTAATCCCCTTAGCCTTCAGAAATATATCCAATTCTCTCTTGAAAAATATTTATTGAATTAGCCTTCACAGCCCTCTGTGGCAGGGAATTCCACAGGCTCACCACTCTTTGAGTGAAGAAATTCTTCCTCATCTCTGTTTTAAATGATTTGCCCGCTATTTTTTGACTGTGGCCCCTGGTTCTGTGCTCCCCGGCCATTGGAAACATTCTCTCTGAATTCAGCCTGTCCAGGCCTGCCATAATTTTATATGTTTCGATGAGATCCCCTCTCAATCTTCTAAACTCCAGTGAGTACAAGCCCAAACTATTTAATCTCTCTTCGTAGGTCATTCCCGCCATTCCAGGTATCATCCTGGTGAATCGCCGTTGCACTCTTTCCATGGCAAGAACATCCTTCCGCAGATGGGGCGACCAAAACTGTACACAATACTCCAGATGCGGTCTCACCAGCACCTTGTACAGCTGTAGTAAGGTATCCCTATTCCTATACTCGAACCCCCTTGATATGAAGGCCAACATACCATTTGCCTTCTTCATCGCCTGTTGCACCTGCATGCTCTCCTTCAGTGACTGGTGCACAAGAACACCGAGGTCCCTCTGCACTTCCCCATCTCCCAATCTATTGCCATTTAGATAATAATCTACCCTCCTGTTTTTACCCCCAAAGTGGATAACCTCGCATTTATCCACATTATAGTGCATCTGCCACGTATCCGCCCATTCCCCCAACCTGTCCAAATCGCACTGTAGCCTCCTGACATCCTCATCAGAGCCCACCCCTCCTCCTAGTTTAGTGTCGTCAGCGAATTTGGAAATATTGCATCCAATTCCCTGATCCAGATCATTTATATATATTGTGAACAGCTGGGGTCCCAGGACAGATCCTTGCAGCACCCCGCTGGTCACTGCCTGCCACTCCGAAAACGAGCCGTTTATTCCAACTCTCTGTTTTCTATCCGCCAGCCAGTTCTCTATCCACGTTAATACTTTGCCCCCAATTCCATGAGCCTTAATTTTGCATGATAATCTTTTGTGTGGAACCTTATCGAAGGCTTTCTGGAAGTCAAGGTACACCACATCCATTGGCTCTCCCCCATCTATTTTACCAGTTACTTCCTCAAAAAATTCCAGCAGATTAGTCAAACACGATTTACCCTTTGTAAATCCATGTTGACTCTGTCCGATCCTTTCCCCATTTGTCAAGTGCTCCGCTATTTTATCCTTAATAATGGACTCTAGCATTTTGCCCACAACCGATGTAAGGCTTACTGGTCTATAATTCCCTGCTTTCTCTCTACCCCCCTTTTTAAATATTGGGGTAACATTAGCTACCCTCCAATCCACGGGTACTGTTCCCGAGTCAATGGAGTTCCGGAAGATGATCCTTAGAGCATCTGCTATCTCCAGGGCCACCTCCTTAAGTACCCTAGGATGTAGTTTATCAGGCCCCGGGGATTTGTCGGCCTTCAGTCCCCTCAACTTACCCAACACCATATCCCTAGAGATATTAATTTCTGTCAGCTCCTCCCTCTCATTAGTCCCTATGTTTGCCGATATTCCTGGGAGGTTATTTGTGTCCTCCTTTGTGAATACAGAACCAAAGTATGAGTTTAATTGGTCTGCCATTTCCTTATTCTCCATTATATATTCTCCCGAATCGGACTGCAAGGGACCGACTTGGGATTTTACCAGTCTTTTCCTCCTGATATACCGATAAAAGCTTTTGCAGTCTGTCTTTATGTTTGCTGCAAGTTTACTTTCGTATTCTATTTTCCCCTTCCTGATTAATCCCTTTGTCCTCTTTTGCTGTATCCTGTACTGCCCCCAATCTTCCGGTCTGGTGCTTTTTTTTGCCAGTTGATATGCCCTTTTTTTTGATTTTATGCTGTCCCTAATTTCCCTCGTTATCCACGGTTGAGTCACCTTTTTAGGTTTATTTTTATGCCAAACCGGTATAAACATGTTCTGGAATTCTTCCATTCTATCTTTGAATGCTTGCCATTGTCTCTCTACTGTCAATCCCCCCAGAAACACCACCCAATCAATCTTACCCAATTCCCATCTCAGACCCTCGTAATTCCCTTTATTTAAGTTCTGGACCTTAGTCTCTGATTCAATTTCCTCACTCTCCATCTCGACTGAGAGCTCGATCATATTATGATCGCTCTGACCCAAGGGGCCTCGTACAAGAAGATTGCTGATAAGTCCCTTCTCATTGCACAATACCCAGTCTAAAATGGCCTGATCTCGAGTCGGCTCCTCGACATATTGGTCCAGATAACCGTCCCGAAAACATTCCAGGAATTCCTCCTCCTCAGAATTTTTACTAATTTGGGTAGTCCAATCAATATGTAAATTAAAGTCACCCATGATGACAGCTGTGCTCTTATCGCACGCTTTTCTAATTTCCCTTTTTATGCCTTCCCTCACCTCCATATTACTATTTGGAGGCCTATATATCACACCCACTAACGTTTTCCTCCCCTTGCTATTTCTCATTTCTACCCATACAGATTCCGTTTCATCCGAGTTAATATCCTTCCTTTCCATTGCATTAATCCCCTCCTTTACCAGCAATGCTACCCCACCTCCCCTACCTTTTTGCCGATCCTTCCTAAATATTGTATATCCCTGGATGTTAAGTTCCCAGCCTTGCCCACCCTGCAGCCACGTTTCTGTAATCCCAATCAAATCATACTTGTTTACCTCTATTTCCACAACTAATTCATCCACCTTGTTCCTAATGCTTCTAGCATTAAGATACAAAGCCTTCAGGCTTGCTTTTTTCACACTCTCATTATGAATTAGTTTGGCCCTTTGTGTTTCTCTCCTTTGCTTATTGCTTCTCACCTTTCTACCATCTATTTCTGACTTCATATGACTTCCCTCTTTTCCACTACCTAGGTTCCCATCCCCCTGCCAAATTAGTTTAAATCCTCCCGAACCGCCCTAGAAAATATTACCCCGAGGACATCGGCTCCCTCACAGTTCAGGTGTAGACCGTCCCCTTGGTACAGGTCCCTCCTCCCCAAGAACTGGTTCCAATGCCTCAAGAATTTAAATCCCTCTCCCTTGCACCACTGCTCAAGCCACGTATTAGCTTATCTATCTTACTCTCTCTAAACTTATTAGCTCGTGGCACTGGTAGCAATCCAGAGATTACTACCTTTGAGGTCCTACTTTTCAATTTAGCTCCTAACTCCCTAAATTCAGCTTGTAGGACCTCCTCCCTCTTTTTACCTACATCGTTGGTACCTACATGTACCACGACAACTGGCTGATTCCCCTCCCCCTTCAGAATGCTCTGCACCCGCTCCGAGACATCCTTGACCCTTACACCAGGGAGGCAACATACCATCTTGGAGTCTCGGTCTCGGCCACAGAAACTCCTGTCTATCCCCCTTACAATTGAATCCCCTATCACTATAGCCCTATCCCTCTTTTTCCCGCCCTTCTGTGCAGCAGAGCCAGTCATGGTGCCCTGAACCTGGCTGCTGGTGCCTTCCCCTGATAAGTCATCTCCCCCAACAGTACCCAAAACGGTAAACCTGTTTTGGAGGGAGATGACCGCAGGTGACTCCTGCACTACCTTCCTGCCTTTACCCTGCCTTTTGGTCACCCATTTACTGTCTGAGCTAGCCTTTACCTGCGGTGTGACCAACTCACTGAATGTGCTATCCACAAGATCCTCAGCATCGCGTATGCTCCAGAGTGAGTCCATTCGCAGCTCCAGCGCCGCCATGCGGTCCGCTAGGAGCTGCAGCTGGACACACTTCCTGCACACATAGTTGTCAGGGACAGTGTCCCTGATTTCCCACATGGCACAGGAGGAGCATGACACGGGTCTGAGCTGCCCTTCCATGACTTAACCCTTACAAGACCTTTTGTACTCAATACCTCTATTTATGAAGCCCAAGATCCCATATGCTTTGTTAACCACTCTCTCAATATGTCCCGCCACCTTCAGGGACCTATGCACATTAACTCCCAGGTCCCTCTGTCCCTGCACACTCTTTAAAACTGTGCCATTAAGTGTATATTGCCTCTCCCTGTTCCTTCTGCCAAAATGCATCACCTCACACTTCTCTGTATTAAATTCCATCTGCCACTTGTCTGCCCATTCTGCTAGCCTTTCTATGTCCTGTTGCAGTCGATTGGTATCATCCTCACTGTTTGCCACACCCCCAAGTTTGGTGTCATCAGCAAATTTAGAAATTCTACTCTGTATTACAATATCCAGGTCATTTATATATATCAAAAAAAGCAGTGGCCCCAGCACTGACCCTTGGGGAACACCACTGTCTACCATCCTCCAGTCTGAAAAACAGCCATTTACCATAACTCACTGTTTTCTGTCCTTAAGCTAATTCCTTACCCAAGCTACCACTGACCCACCTATTCCATGAGTCTCAATTTTGTTAACCAGCCTTCTGTGTGGTACTTTGTCAAACACCTTCCTAAAATCCATGTAGACAACATCCATTGCATTCCCTTCATCAATCCTCTCTGTTACTTCATCAAAAAATTCAATTAGATTAATCAAGCACGATCTGCCTTTGACAAATCGGTGTTGGCTCTCCTTAATTAGCTTAAACCTCTCCAAGTGCCCGTTAATTTTTTCCTTGATTATTGTTTCTAAAACTTTACCCACCACTGATGTTAAACTGACCGGTCTGTAGTTACTAGGATTGTCCTTACACCCTTTCTTAAGCAATGGTGTCACATTTGCCACTTTCCAATCCTCAGGCACCTCCCCCACATCTAGGGAAGATTGGAAAATTATGGCAAGCCCTTCCGCTATCTCCTCCCCCAATTCCCTTAACAACCTGGAATGCAAGCCATCTGGACCAGGCGACTTATCCACTCTAAGCATACCCAACCTTTTTAGTACATCCTGTCTATCAATTTTCACCCCTTCCATTGCTTCTACCTTTTCCACTTCTACCGATATTTTGTCAGCATCCACCTCCTTAGTAAACACCGATACAAAGTACTCATTGAGTATTCTAGCCTTGCCCTGCACCTCTAAGCATATATCACCTTCTTTGTTGCTAATAGGCCCCACCCCGCCTCTTACTACCCGCTTACTGTTTACATGCCGGTAGAAGATTTTGGGTTTCCCTTTTATGTTAACTGCTATTCTACTCTCATATTCTCTCTTTGCCAATCTTACTTCCATCTTCACATCCCCTCTCAACTTATTGTATTTGGTCTGGTTCTCCCTTGAAGAATTCACCTGACATGCATCATACACCCTCGTTTTTTGTTTCATCATCTTCTCTATCTCCCTCGTCATCCAAGGAGCCCTTGCATTGGTTCCCTTACCCTTCCCTCATGTTGGAATGTACCTAGCCTGTACTTGGAACATCTCCTCCTTAAAGATCACCCATTGTTCTGTTACAGTTTTTCCTGTCAGTGTTTTCTTCCATTTTACCCTGGCTAGATCCTCTCGCATCCCATTGACGTTAGCCCTATTCCAGTTTAGAAGATCAGCCACTGCTCCTCCCGATTTTATTTCCCCCTCTCTCGACCCCAGGTAATGGGTAACGATGAGAGTCATTGTCAGGAAGAGGTTTATTCCTGGATCGCTAACCTCTCGACACGAGAGACAGCGGGCTAGAGTTTCCGCGTTGTGCTCAATCGTGACATTGCGCTGGTTAGTTTACAGTTCAAATAGCTAATGAAAAATCATTTCCATAATCACCAACGTAAAACCTTCCATCAACCGACACAATCAGGCAGTGTAATCGAACCTCATCCGATCGCCCCCCGACTTCCCCCTCCAAGGCCTCTGATCCCCCCTCTGACCTGCCGACCTCCCCTTCCAGCCCCGATTCTCCTCTGGGCTCGATCCACCAGCCTCCAACCACCCGCCGGCCCCCCGATCTCTCCCGTCCTCCTCTCTGCAGCCTCGTGCCACAAGCCTGCCCGCCGGACAGCCAGCCTCTCCATCTGGCTGGCTGCGGGTGGGACACAGGGCCTGCAAGAAACCCATTCTCCCGGGTTTCCCCACCATATTCCAGCCCCCCTCATCCCCAACCTGTCTCCTGATTATAATTCTAGCCTGAGTCTTTCTGCCTGCAAACATCATTCTGTCTCTCTGTCTCTGTCTCTCTCTCTCTCTCTCTCTGTCTCTCTCTCTCTCTGTCTCTCTCTGTCTCTCTCTCTCTCTGTCTCTCTCTCTGTCTCTCTCTCTCATAGAGTCATAGAGTCATAGAGTAATACAGCACAGATAGAGGCCCTTCGGCCCATCGTGTCCATGCCGGCCATCAAGCCCTGTCTAATCTAATCCCATATTCCAGCATTTGGCCCGTAGCCTTGTATGCTATGGCATTTCAAATGCTCATCCAAATGCTTCTTAAATGTTGTGAGGGTTTCTGCCTCCACAACCCTTTCGGGCAGTGAGTTCCAGACTCCAACCACCCTCTGGGTGAAAAAGTTCTTTCTCAAATCCCCTCTAAACCTCCCTCCCTTTACCTTGAATCTATGCCCCCTAGTTATTGACCCCTCTACTAAGGGGAAAAGCTCCTCAGCATCCATCCTATCTATGCCCCTCACAATTTTGTACACCTCAATCATGTCCCCCCTCAGCCTCCTCTGCTCCAAGGAAAACAAACCCAATCTGCCCAGTCTCTCTTCATAGCTGAAGCGCTCCAGCCCTGGTAACATCCTGGTGAACCTCCTCTGCACCCTCTCTAACGCGATCACATCTTTCCTGTAGTGTGGCGACCAGAACTGCACACAGTATTCCAGCTGTGGCCTAACCAGTGTTTTATACAGCTCCATCATAACCTCCTTGCTCTTATATTCTATGCCTCGGCTAATGAAGGCAAGTATCCCATATGCCTTTTTTACCACCTTATCCACCTGTTCCGCCGCCTTCAGGGATCTGTGTACCTGCACACCCAGATCCCTCTGACCCTCCGTCTTGCCTAGGGTCTTACCATTCATTGTGTATTCCCTTGCCTTGTTAGACCCCCCAAAGTGCATCACCTCGCACTTTTCCGGGTTAAATTCCATTTGCCACTGTTCCGCCCATCTGACCAACCCATCTATATCGTTCTGCAGACTGAGGCTACCCTCCTCGCTATTTACCACCCTACCAATTTTAGTATCATCCGCGAATTTACTGATCATACCCTTTACATTCATATCCAAGTCATTAATGTAGACCACAAACAGCAAGGGACCCAGCACCGATCCCTGTGGTACCCCACTGGCCACAGGTTTCCAGTCACAAAAACAACCTTCGACCATCACCCTCTGCCTTCTGCCACTAAGCCAGTTTTGTATCCAATGTGCCAAGGCACCCTGGATTCCATGGGCTCTTACCTTCTTGACCAGTCTCCTGTGCGGGACTTTATCGAAGGCCTTACTGAAATCCATGTATACCACATCCACTGCGTTACCCTCATCCACACACCTAGTCACCCCCTCAAAAAATTCAATCAAATTAGTCAGACATGATCTTCCCTTGACAAAGCCATGTTGACTATCCCTGATTAATCCTTGCCTCTCCAAGTGGAGACAAATTTTGTCCCTCAGGATTTTTTCCAGTAATTTTCCTACCACTGATGTTAGGCTCACTGGCCTGTAGTTCCCCGGTTTTTCCCTACTACCCTTCTTGAATAATGGTACTACATTAGCGGTTCTCCAGTCCTCTGGCACATCCCCTGTGGCCAGAGAGGTCCTGAATATATGTGTTAGAGCCCCCGCAATCTCCTCCTTTGCCTCACACAGCAGCCTGGGGTACATTTCATCGGGGCCTGGGGATTTATCCATTTTTAGGCCAGCTAAAACCGCCAATACCTCCTCCCTCTCGATGTTAATATGTTCGAGCATATCACAGTCCCCCCGCCCTATTTCTATGTCTACATCGTCCTTCTCCATAGTGAAAACAGATGCAAAAAATTCATTTAGAACCCCTCCTACATCTTCCGGCTCCACACACAGATTGCCACTTTTGTCCCTAATGGGCCCTATTTTTTCCCTAGTTATCCTTTTACCCTTAATATACTTATAAAACATCTTCGGATTTTCCTTTATTTTGCTCGCCAGTGTTATTTCATGGCCCCTCCTTGATCTCCTAATTTCTTTTTTAAGTATCCCCCTGCACTTTTTGTACTCCTCTAGGGCTTCCTCCGTCTTTAGCCTTTTGTATCTACCAAAAGCCCTCCTTTTTTTCCTAATCCATTCCCGTATATCCCCTGACATCCACGGTTCCCTGTGGTTTTTGGAACCACTCTTGACCTTTATGGGAACATGTTGCCCTTGTATGATCTCAATCTCCCTTCTGAAAGCCTCCCATTGCTCCGATGCGGATTTTTCTACAAGTAGCTGATCCCAGTCCATTTTGGCCAGATCCTGCCTTATCCTATTAAAATCAGCCTTCCCCCAATTTAGAACCTTTATTTCCGGCCCATCCCTGTCCTTTTCCATGACCACCTTAAATCTTACCATATTATGGTCACTATCACCAAAGTGCTCACCTACTAGCACTTTTTCCACTTGGCCGGCCACATTCCCTAGAATTAGGTCCAGTACCGCCCCCTCTCTTGTAGGACTTTCTACATGCTGGCTCAAAAAGCTCTCCTGGATGCACTTTAAGAATTCTACACCCTCTGAGCCTTTCACACTTTGACTATCCCAGTTAATATTGGGGAAGTTGAAATCCCCCATTATTATTACCCTATTATTTGCACATTTCTCTGAGATTTGCCTACATATCTGTTCCTCTATCTCCCCCTGACTGTTTGGAGGCCTATAGTACACTCCCAGCAAAGTGCTTGCCCCCTTTTTGTTTTTAAGCTCCACCCATATGGCCTCATTAGAGGACCCAGCTAATATATCATCCCTCCTTACTGCAGTAATTGACTCCTTAATTAATATTGCGACACCCCCTCCTCTTATACCTCCCCCTCTGTCTCGCCTGAAGATTCTGTACCCCGGAATATTGAGCTGCCAGTCTTGCCCCTCCCTCAACCATGTCTCAGTGATAGCAACAATATCATACTCCCATGTGTTTATCAACACCTTCAGTTCATCCACCTTATTTGCAAGGCTCCTTGCATTAAAATAGATGCCATCCAGCCTTGCCCTTATATATTTGCCCTGCCTACCAAGCTGACTTGTTTTTTCCTCCATAATTGGCAGCACATCCCCCCCTACTTCAGCTCCCCCCTGTATCCCATCCCCCTGCCAAGTTAGTTTAAACCCCCCCCGACAGTGCTAGCAAACCTCCCCGCAAGGATATTTGTCCCGCTCTGGTTCAGGTGCAACCCGTCCGACTTGTACAAGTCCCACCTTTCCCAGAAGCAGGCCCAGTGATCCAGGAAAGTAAAACCCTCCCCCCTACACCAACTCTTTAGCCACGCATTCATCTGCTCTATCCTCCCATTCCTATACTTACTAGCACGTGGCACTGGGAGTAATCCAGAGATTACACCCTTTGAGGTCCTGCCCTTTAATCTGTTACCTAGCTCCCTAAATTCTTGATGCAGGACCTCATCCCTCTTTTTACCTATGTCGTTGGTACCAATGTGGACCACGACCACTGGCTGTTCACCCTCCCCCTCCAGAATGCCCTGCAGCCGCTCAGTGACATCCTTGACCCTGGCACCAGGGAGGCAACAAACCATCCTGGAGTCACTCTCTGTCTCTGTCTCTCTCTCTGTCTCTCTCTCTGTCTGTCTCTCTCTCTCTGTCTCTCTCACTCTCTCTCTCTGTCTCTCTCTCTCTCTGTCTCTCTCTCTCTCCCTCTGTCTCTCTTTCTCTCTGTCTCTCTGTCTCTCTCTCTCTCTCTCTCTCACTCTCTCTCTCGCTGTCTCTCTGTCTCTCTCTCTGTCTCTCTCTCTGTCTGTCTCTCTCTCTCTGTCTCTCTCACTCTCTCTCTCTGTCTCTCTCTCTCTCTGTCTCTCTCTCTCTCACTCTGTGTCTCTCTGTGTGTCTCTCTCTCACTCTGTCTCTCTCTGTCGCTCTCTGCCTCTGCCTCTCTCTCCCTGCCTCTCTCTCTCTCTACCTCTCTCTCTCTCTGTCTCCCTCTGTCTCTCTCTGTGTCGCTCTCTCTCTGTGCCTCTCTCGCTCTGTCTCTCTCTTTGCCTCTCTCTCACTCTGTCTCTCTCTGTGTCGCTCTCTCTCTGCCTCTCTCGCTCTGTCTCTCTCTCTGCCTCTCTCTCACTCTGTCTCTCTCTGTCTCTCTCTGTGTCGCTCTCTGACTCTGTCTCTCTCTGTCTCTCTCTCTGCCTCTCTCTCACTCTGTCTCTCTCTGTCTCTGTGTCGCTCTCTGTCTCTGTCTCTCTCTCTCTGTCTCTCTCTCTCTGTCTGCCTCTCTCTCACTCTGTCTCTCTCTCTGCCTCTCTCTCACTCTGTCTCTCTCTGTCTCTCTCTGTGTCGCTCTCTGACTCTGTCTCTCTCTGTCTCTCTCTCTGTCTCACTCTCACTCTGTCTCTGTGTCACTCTCTGTCTCTCTCTCTCTGTCTCTCTCTCTCTCTGTCTGCCTCTCTCTCACTCTGTCTCTCGCTCTATGTCTCTCTCCATTTCTCTGCCATTCTCTATGTCTCTCGCTTAGCCTGTATGTCTTTGTCTTTATATCTCTGTGTGTTTGTCTAGCTCAATCACAGTTTCTATGTCTGTGTGTGTCTCTGTTGGTCTCTCTGTCTCTCTGTTTGAGTGTCTGTCTCTCACCTTCATTTCCAATTAGATTTTTCGAGCTACATCAGGGAACTCATTGAACAAATCCTGCCGCCACTCGATATCAGTGATGTGAGTGCACAATGTTCTTATTTTGCACGCTGATATAATCAGTCAATACAGCAAGCTGTTAATGGACATCATCTGTCTGCTCTTATCCCGATCCGCAGTCAAGTTGCCTGTAAAATTAATTCATTTCTCTGGTTCATTCTCGGACCTTGCTCGAAGTGACTGCCTGCCTACCAGTGGCAGTCTTGGAGCAGCTGCAGGGCATTCTGGAGGGGGAGGGTGAACAGCCAGTTGTCGTGGTGCATATAGGCACCAACGATATAGGTAAAAACCAGGATGAGGTCCTAAAAGTTGAATATAGAGAGTTAGGAGGTAAATTTAAAAATAGGACCTCAAAGGTAGTAATCTCAGGATTGCTACCAGTGCCACGTGCTAGTCAGAGTAGAAATAGAAGAAAATTTCAGCTGAATATGTGGCTAAAGGAATGGTGCATGGGGGAATGATTCAATTCCTGGGACATTGAAACCGGTTCTGGGGGAGGTGGGACCAGTACAAACTGAACGGTTTGCACCTGGGCAGGACTGGGACTGATGTCCTAGGGGGAGTGTTTGCTGGTGCTGTTGGAGAGGGTTTAAACTGGCAGGGGGTTGGGAACCTGAGCAGGGAGTCAGAGGAAAGGGAAGCAAGGATAGAAGCAAAAGACAGGAAGGAGAAAAGCAAATCTGGCAGTCAGAGAAATCAAGGGTTTAATCAAACATGGCCACAGTAAATAATAATTCTAAAAGGTCTAAGAGTGTTAAAAAAACAAGCCTGAAGGCTTTGTGTCTTAATGCGAGGAGCATTCGTAATAAGTTGGATGAATTAGCCGCGCAAATAGATGTAAACGGATATGATATAATTCGGATTATGGAGATATGGCTCCAGGGTGACCAAGGCTGGGAACTCAACACCCAGGGGTATTCAATATTCAGGAAAGACAGGCAAAAAGAAAAAGGAGGTGGGGTAGCATTGCTGGTTAAAGAGGAGATTAACACAATAGTAAGGAAGGATATAAGCTCTGATGATGTGGAATCTGCATGGATAGAGCTGAGAAATAACAAGGGGCAGAAAACGTTAGTGGGAGTTGTATACAGACCCCCAAGCAGTAATGCTGAGGTTGGGGATGGCATTAAACGGGAAATTAGAGACGTGTACAATAAGGGCACAGCAGTTATCATGGGTGACTTTAATCTACATATAGATTGGGCTAACCAAATTAGTAACAATAATGTGGAGGAGGAATTCCTGTAGTGTATACGGGATGGTTTCCTGGACCAATATGTCGAGGAACCAACTAGAGATCACGCCATCTTAGACTGGGTATTATGTAATGAGAAAGGATTAATTAGCAAACTTGTTGTGCGAGGCCCCTTGGGGCGGAGCGATCATAATATGATAGAATTCTTCATTGAGATGGAGTGTGAAGTGTTTGACTCAGAGACTAGGGTCCTGAATTTAAATAAAGGAAACTACGATGATATGAGGCGCGAGTTGGGTAGGATGGATTGGGGAACATTACTTAAAGGGTTGACGGTGGATAGGCAATGGCAAACATTTAAAGATTGCATGGATGAACTACAGAATTTGTTCACCCCTGTTTGGCATAAAAATAAAACAAAAAAGGTGACTCAACCGTGGCTAACAAGGGAAATTAGGGATAGCATAAGATCCAAGGAGAGGACATATAAATTGGCCAGAAGAAGCAGCAAACCTGAGGATTGGGAGCAGTTTAGGATTCAGCAAAGGAGGACAAAGGGATTAATTAAGAGGGGGAAAATAGAATATGTGAGTAAGCTTGCAGGGAACATAAAAACTGACTGTAAAAGCATCTATAGATGTGTGGAGAAAAAGATTGGTGAAGTCAAGCGTAGGTCCCTTGCAGTCAGAATTTATAATAGGGAACAAAGAAATGGCAGACCAATTAAATACATATTTTGGTTCTGTCTTCACAAAAGAGGACACAAATAACCTCCCAGAGATGTCGGGGAACATAGGGTCTAATGAGAGGGAGGAACTGAATGAAATCAGTATTTGTAGGGAAATGGTGTTAGGGAAATTAATGGGATTGAAGGCCGATAAATCCCCAGGGCCTGATAATTTACATCCTAGGGTACTTAAGGAAGTGGCCCTAGAAATAGTAGATGCATTGCTGGTTATCTTCCAAAATTCAATAGACTCTGGAGCAGTTCCCATGGATTGGAGGGTAGCTAATGTAACCCCACTATTCAAAAAAGGTGGTAGAGTGAAAACGGGGAATTATAGACCGGTAAGCCTGACATCGGTTGTGGGGAAAATACTAGAGTCCATTATAAAAGATGTAATAGCAGAGCACTTGGAAAACAGTGACAGGATCGGACAAAGTCAACATGGATTTACAAAAGGTAAATCGTGCTTGACTAATCTACTGGAATTTTTCGAGGATGTAACTGGTAGAATAGATAAGGGAGAACCCGTGGATGTGGTGTATTTGGACTTTCAGAAGGCTTTCGATAAGGTCCCGCATAAGAGATTAGCATGTAAAGTTAAAGCACATGGGATTGGGGGTAAGGTACTGACTTGGATAGAGAACTGGTTGGCAGACAGGAAGCAAAGAGTTGGAATAGACGGGTCCTTTTCCGAGTGGCAGGCAGTGACAAGTGGGGTACCGCAGGGGTCGGTGCTAGGACCCCAGCTATTCACAATATATATTAATGATCTAGACAAGGGATGATTTGGACAGGTTGGGTGATTGGGCAGATGCATGGCAGATGCAGTATAATGTTGATAAATGCGAGGTTATACACTTTGGTGGCAAATACAGGAAGGCAGATTATTATCTGAATGGGATAAGATTGGGAAAAGGGGAAGTGCAATGAGACCTGGGTGTCCTTGTGCACCAGTCGCAGAAGGTAAGCATGCAGGCGCAGCAGGCGGTTAAGAAAGCCAATGGTATGTTGGCCTTCATAGCAAGAGGATTTGAGTACAGGAACAAGGATGTCTTGCTGCAGTTGCACAGGGCCTTGGTGAGACCGCACCTTGGGTATTGTGTGCAGTTTTGATCGCCTTATCTGAGGAAGGATGTTCTTGCCAAGAAGGGAGTGCAGCGGATTCACCAGACTGATACCTGGGATGGCAGGAATTACGTATGAGGAGAGATTGGGTCGATTGGGCTTATATTCGCTGGAGTTTAGAAGAATGAGAAGGGATCGCATTAAAACTTATAAAATTCTAACAGGACTAGACAGACTAGATGCAGGAAGGATGTTCCCGATGGCGGGGGAGTCCAGAGCCAGGGGTCACAGCCTAAGGATAAGGGGGAAGCCATTTAGGACAGAGATGTGGAGGATTTTCTTCACCCAGAGAGTGGTGAACCTGTGGAATTCTCCACCACAGAAGGCAGTTGAGGCCAATTCATCAAATATATTCAAGAAGGAGTTAGATATATTTCTTCAGGCTAAAGGGATCAAGGGATATGGGGAGAATGCAGGGACCGGGTACTGAGTTTGGATGATCAGCCATGATCGCATTAAATGGCGGAGCAGACTCGAGGGGCCGAATGGCCGACTCCTGCTCCTATCTTCTATGTTTCTATGTTTACCAGACCTTCCCTGCTGGAGTTTCACAAACTCTCCACCGTTTCATCCCACCCCACCGGCATAACCTTCCCCGTCTTTTTGTCAAAATTCTCACCCCGCATGACGGCCCTTGAGCTGCAGATGGACTCACTTTGGAGCATCCACGATTCTGAGAGGGGTGTGGATAGCACATTTAGTGAGTTGGTCACACCGCAGGTTAAGGCCAGCGTAGACAGTACATGGGTGACCAAAAGGCAGAGCAAGGGCAGGAAGGTAGTGCAGAAATCCCCTGGGGTTGTCTCCCTTAGCAACAGGTTCACCGTCTTAGGTACTGTTGTCGGGGGGGGTGACGCATCGGGGGAAGGCACCAGCAGCCAGGCTCATGGCACCATGACTGGCTCTGTTGCAAAGAAGGGAGGGAAAAAGAGTGGCAGGGCTATAGTAATAGGGGATTCGATTGTAAGGGGAATAGATAGGGGTTTCTGTGGTCGCGACCGAGACTCCAGGATGGTATGTTGCCTCCCTGGTGCAAGGGTCAAGGATGTCTCGGCGCGGGTGCAGAACATTCTGGAGGGGGAGGGGGAACAGCCAGTTGTCGTGATACATGTTGGTACCAACGACGTAGCTAAAAAAAGGGAAGAGGTCCTACAAGTAGAATTTAGGGAGTTAGGAGCCAAGCTAAAAAGTAGGACCTCGAAGGTAGTAATCTCTGGATTACTACCAGTGCCACGTGCTAGTAAGAGTACAGAGAACAGGATAGTTAGGCTAAATACGTGGCTTGAGCAGTGGTGTAAGAGGGAGGGTTTTAAATTTTTGAGGCATTGGAACCAGTTTTGTGGTAGGTGTGACCTATACAAAAGGGACGGTCTACACCTGTGCAGAGATGGAACTGATGTTCTCGGGGTAATTTTTGATAAAGCAGTTCGGGAGCATTTAAACTAGTATGGCAGGGGGCTAGAAACCTATGTAGTGAAATAGAGGAAAGTGAAAGGCAGACAGAAATAAATGGTAAAAGGGTGAGGAACAAAAAACAAAGGGCCAAACTAATTCATAAAAAATGTGAGCATAAAAAAAGCCTGAGGGTTTTATACCTTAATGCGAGAAGCATCAGGAACAAGGTAGATGAATTAGCTGTGGAAATAGAGGTTAATAATTATGATCTAATTGGGATTACGGAAACATGGTTGCAGGGTGAGCAGGGCTGGGAGCTTAACATACAGGGGTATTCAGTATTTAGGAAGGATCGACAAAAAAGAAAGGGAGGAGGGGTAGCATTGCTAGTAAAAGAGGGGATAAATGCAATTGAAAAGAAGGATATTAACTCAGTTAATACAGAATCTATATGGGTGGAGCTAAGAAATAGCGAGGGGCGAAAAACATTAATAGGAGTGGTATATAGGCCTCCAAATAGTAAAATAGAGGTTAGGGAGGGCATCACGAGGGAAATTAGAGAAGCGTGCAATAAGAGCACAGCTGTCATCATAGGTGACTTTAACTTACATATAGATTGGACTAGCCTAATCAGTAAAAATAATGAGGAGGAGGAATTCCTTGAGTGTTTAAGGGATGGTTATCTGGATCAATATGTCGAGGAACCAACTCGGGAACAGGCTATATTGGACTGGGTACTGTGCAATGAGAAGGGACTAATCAGTAATCTTGTTGTACGGGGACCCTTGGGTCAGAGCGATCATAACATGATCGATTTCTCACTCGAAATGGAGAGCGAAGAAATTGACTCAGAGACTAAGGTCCTGAATTTAAACAAGGGGAATTATGATGCCATGAGACGGGAACTGAGTAGGTCTGATTGGACAACGTTCCTGGGAGGACTGGAGGTAGATAAACAATGGCAAACATTTAAAGATAGAATGACAAAATTGCAAAAATTGTTTATACCAATCTGGCATAAAAGGAAATCTAAAAAGGTGACTCAACCGTGGATAACAGGGGAAATTAGAGACAGCATAAAATCCAAAGATAGGGCGTATAAAATAGCCAAAAAAAGCGCCAGAGCGGAAGATTGGGAACAGTTTAAGATAGAGCAAAGGAGGGCAAAGGGCATGATCAAGAGGGGCAAAATAGCTTACGAAAACAAGCTGGCGGAAAATATAAAAACTAACTCCAAAAGCTTTTATAAATATATCAAAAGGAAAAGACTGGTGAAAACCAAAGTTGGTCCATTGCAGTCAGATACGGGGGAATATATAATGGGAAATAAGGAAATGGCAGATCAACTAAATGCATACTTTGGGTCAGTCTTTACGAAGGAAGACACAAAAAACCTCCCTGGGATATCGGGAAAAATAGGGACATTGGCAAAGGAGGAACTGACGCAAATCAATATCTCTAAGGATATGGTGTTAAGGAAGCTAAAGGGATTGAAGGTGGACAAATCCCCAGGGCCTGATAACATGCATCCTAGGGTACTGAAGGAGGTGGCCCTAGAGATAGCGGATGCACTAAGGATGATTTTTCAGAATTCATTAGACTCGGGAACAGTGCCGATGGATTGGAGGGTAGCTAACGTTACCCCACTATTCAAAAAGGGGGGTAGGGAAAAAGCAGGTAATTACAGACCTGTAAGCCTTACATCAGTTGTGGGCAAAATGCTGGAGTCCATCATTAAGGATGAAATAGCGGAGCACTTAGCAAATGGGGACAGGATAGGACAGAGTCAACATGGATTTACAAAGGGTAAATCGTGCTTGACTAATCTATTGGAATTTTTTGAGGGAGTAACTGGTAGAATAGATGGGGGAGAGCCAGTAGATGTGGTGTACCTGGACTTCCAAAAGGCCTTCGATAAGGTCCCACATAAAAGATTAGCATGGAAAATTGAGGCTCATGGGATAAAGGGGAAAGTTTTGGCGTGGATAGGGAACTGGCTGTCAGATAGAAAACAGAGAGTTGGAATAAACGGCTCATTTTCTGAATGGCAGGCAGTAACAAGTGGGGTACCACAGGGATCTGTCCTGGGCCCCCAGCTGTTCACAATTTACATTAATGACCTGGATCAGGGAGTCGGATGCAGCATTTCCAAATTTGCAGACGACACTAAACTAGGAGGGGGGGTGGGCTCAGAGGAAGAGACCAGGAAGCTCCAGAGCGATTTGGACAGACTGGGCGATTGGGCGGATAAATGGCAGATGCACTATAATGTGGACAAGTGCGAAGTTATCCACCTTGGGTGTAGGAACGGGAGGGCAAATTATTATTTAAATGGCAATAGATTGGGAGAGGGGGAAGTACAGAGAGACCTGGGTGTTCTTGTACACCAGTCACTGAAGGCGAGCATGCAGGTGCAACAGGCGGTCAAGAAGGCAAACGGTATGCTGGCCTTCATAGCAAAAGGGTTAGAATACAGGAACAGGGATACCTTGCTGCAGCTGTACAGGGCACTGGTGAGACCACACCTCGAGTACTGTGTACAGTTTTGGTCGCCTCATCTGAGGAAGGATGTTCTTGCCATGGAGGGGGTGCAGCGGCGATTCACCAGGCTGATACCAGGAATGGCGGGAATGACCTATGAGGAGAGACTATGTAGTTTAGGGATGTACACACTGGAGTTTAGAAGATTGAGAGGGGACCTCATAGAAGTGTATAAAATTCTGACAGGTCTAGACAGACTGGATGCAGAAGGAATGTTTCCCTTGGCGGGTGAGAACAGAACTAGAGGACATAATTTAAGGATAAGGGCTAAACCATTTAGGACAGAGATGAGGGGGAATTTCTTCACTCAGAGAGTGGTGAACCTGTGGAACTCATTGCCACAGAGGGCAGTGTACGCCAGCTCATTAAATATATTTAAGAGGGAATTAGATATATTTCTACGGGTAAAAGGGGTTAAGGGTTACGGAGAGAAGGCGGGGACGGGATACTGAATTAAAGGATCAGCCATGATCTCATCGAATGGCGGAGCAGGCACGAAGGGCCGAATGGCCTACTCCTGCTCCTATCTTCTATGTATCTATGTATCTATGTATCTCTGTAATCTCCTCCATCCCCACAATCCCCCGAGATACCTGCGCTCCTCTAATTCTGCCCTCTTGAGGATCCTTGATTATAATCTCTCCACCATTGGTGACCGTGCCTTCTGTTGCCGAGGCCCTAAACTCTGGAATTCCCTGCCTAAACCTCTCCACCTCGCTACCTCTTTCCTTATTTAAGATGCTCCTTAAAACCCACCTCTTTGACCAAGCTTTTGGTCACCAGACCTAATTGCTCCTTATGTGGTTCAATGTCAAATGTTTGTCCTAAAATATGCCTGTGAAGCACCTTGGGACATTTTACTACATTAAACACGCTATATAAATACAAAATATTGTCCTGTCCTGGACCCTCGCACTTCAGATTACTGCTCAAGCCACTCACCAAACCCCAGCTTACTCCCAACCCCTGCTCTCCCCACTCATCAAACCCCAGCTTACTCCCAACCTCTGCTCTCCCCACTCATCAAACCCCAGCTTACTCCCAACCCCTGCTCTCCCCACTCATCAAACCCCAGCTTACTCCCAACCCCTGCTCTCCCCACTCATCAAACCCCAGCATACTCCCAACCCCTGCTCTCCCCACTCATCAAACCCCAGCTTACTCCCAACCCCTGCTCTCCCCATTCATCAAACCCCAGTTTACTCCCAACCTCTGCTCTCCCCACTCATCAAACCCCAGCTTACTCCCAACCCCTGCTCTCCTCACTCATCAAACCCCAGCTTATTCCCAACCCCTGCTCTCCCCACTCATCAAACCCCAGCTTACTCCCAACCCCTGCTCTCCCCACTCATCAAACCCCAGCTTACTCCCAACCCCTGCTCTCCCCACTCATCAAACCCCAGCTTACTCCAAACCCCTGCTCTCCCCACTCATCAAACCCCAGCTTACTCCCAACCCCTGCTCTCCCCACTCATCAAACCCCAGCTTACTCCCAACCCCTGCTCTCCCCACTCATCAAACCCCAGCTTACTCCCAACCCCTGCTCTCCCCACTCATCAAACCCCAGCTTACTCCCAACCTCTGCTCTCCCCACTCATCAAACCCCAGCTTACTCCCAACCCCTGCTCTCCCCACTCATCAAACCCCAGCATACTCCCAACCCCTGCTCTCCCCACTCATCAAACCCCAGCTTACTCCCAACCCCTGCTCTCCCCATTCATCAAACCCCAGTTTACTCCCAACCTCTGCTCTCCCCACTCATCAAACCCCAGCTTACTCCCAACCCCTGCTCTCCTCACTCATCAAACCCCAGCTTATTCCCAACCCCAGCTCTCCCCACTCATCAAACCCCAGCTTACTCCCAACCCCTGCTCTCCCCACTCATCAAACCCCAGCTTACTCCCAACCCCTGCTCTCCCCACTCATCAAACCCCAGCTTACTCCCAACCCCTGCTCTCCCCACTCATCAAACCCCAGCTTACTCCCAACCCCTGCTCTCCCCACTCATCAAACCCCAGCTTACTCCCAACCCCTGCTCTCCCCACTCATCAAACCCCAGCTTACTCCCAACCCCTGCTCTCCCCACTCATCAAACCCCAGCTTACTCCCAACCCCTGCTCTCCCCACTCATCAAACCCCAGCTTACTCCCAACCTCTGCTCTCCCCACTCATCAAACCCCAGCTTACTCCCAACCCCTGCTCTCCCCACTCATCAAACCCCAGCTTACTCCCAACCCCTGCTCTCCCCACTCATCAAACCCCAGCTTACTCCCAACCCCTGCTCTCCCCACTCATCGTACCCCAGCTTACTCCCAACCCCTGCTCTCCCCACTCATCAAACCCCAGCTTACTCCCAACCCCTGCTCTCCCCACTCATCAAACCCCAGCTTACTCCCAACCCCTGCTCTCCCCACTCATCAAACCCCAGCTTACTCCCAACCTCAGCTCTCCCCACTCATCAAACCCCAGCTTACTCCCAACCCCTGCTCTCCCCACTCATCAAACCCCAGCTTACTCCCAACCCCTGCTCTCCCCACTCATCAAACCCCAGCTTACTCCCAACCCCTGCTCTCCCCACTCATCAAACCCCAGCTTACTCCCAACCTCTGCTCTCCCCACTCATCAAACCCCAGCTTACTCCCAACCCCTGCTCTCCCCACTCATCAAACCCCAGCTTACTCCCAACCCCTGCTCTCCCCACTCATCAAACCCCAGCTTACTCCCAACCCCTGCTCTCCCCACTTATCAAACCCCAGCTTGCTCCCAACCCCTGCTCTCCCCACTCATCAAACCCCAGCTTACCCCCAACCCCTGCTCTCCCCACTCATCAAACCCCAGCTTACTCAAATTCAAATTCAAATTCAAATTCAAATCGCTTTATTGGCATGATAAGGTACATCTTATGTTGCCAAAGCATCGGAAAACATTTATGGTTGAGCACATAAACGCAGATCTCTTCATACAGTGTATAAACAGATATATCCCAGAGTGTATAAATATACATTCGTATTATTTGTATATACTCTTTTCTTAGGTTTACTGGTTGTCCCTCTGATTATGGCAAGCTGTAACATAGTGTGCCGCTAAGGTTACACAGTTTCTCTGTTGCCCTAGTAGGTATGGGAGTTTTTGGTCGTCATTCAAATTTCTGAATTCAGGGCATATTTGTGAGAATTTTTGGTAGAAATTCTCCCTGGTGCCCTGATATATTCCACAAGCTGTGAGGAAGTGCATCTCTGTCTCCACCAGTCCCTGACTGCAGTGAGAGCATATCCTGTCCTCTCTTGGCAGCCGGGTCTGTCTGTGTCAGCCTTTTTCGATCGCCAGGCTGTGTTCACTAAGCCTGTACCTTGTCAAGGTTTTTATCTGCTTGCTATCCTTTACCATGGTCAGGTTTTCAGCCATGTCGTATTGTCTGTTTAGGGCCAAGAAGCAATTGAGTTTGTTTTGGGTTTTTGTTGTTTCTCCCCAATATGACATGTATTTTTCCTTTTGCTTAGTGACAATTGAGTTGGGTCGAATTGTCTGTGTAACGATGTCACTGTCCTGGGGCTGGTTATTGTTAGTAGTGTTACTGGTTGCTTCACTGAGTCCCAGGACTAGTTGACTGAGGGTACTCTTCTTTATGGTCCTCTCTTGGCAATTCAAGGCTTCGTAATGATAGCAGTGGGGGTTACTCATTTTAGGTGTTTCCAAAATTTGGTGGCTCTTTTTTGGATAGTAATTATTACTCCCGACCCCTGCTCTCCCCGCTCACCAAACCACAGCTTACACCCAACCCCTGCTCTCACCACTCATCAAACCCCAGCTTACTCCCAACCCCTGCTCTCCCCACTCATCAAACCCCAGCTTACTCCCAACCCCCGCTCTCCCCACTCATCGTACCCCAGCTTACTCCCAACCCCTGCTCTCCCCATTCATCAAACCCCAGCTTACTCCCAACCCCTGCTCTCACCACTCATCAAACCCCAGCTTACTCCCAACCCCTGCTCTCCCCACTCATCAAACCCCAGCTTACTCCCAACCCCCGCTCTCCCCACTCATCGTACCCCAGCTTACTCCCAACCCCTGCTCTCCCCATTCATCGTACCCCAGCTTACTCCCAACCCCTGCTCTCACCACTCATCAAACCCCAGCTTACTCCCAACCCCTGCTCTCCCCACTCATCAAACCCCAGCTTACTCCCAACCCCTGCTCTCCCCACTCATCGTACCCCAGCTTACTCCCAACCCCTGCTCTCACCACTCATCAAACCCCAGCTTACTCCCAACACCTGCTCTCCCCACTCATCAAACCCCAGCTTACTCCCAACCTCTGCTCTCCCCACTCATCAAACCCCAGCTTACTCCCAACCCCTGCTCTCCCCACTCATCGTACCCCAGCTTACTCCCAACCCCTGCTCTCCCCACTCATCGTACCCCAGCTTACTCCCAACCCCTGCTCTCCCCACTCATCAAACCCCAGCTAACTCCCAACCCCTGATCTCCCCACTCATCAAACCCCAGCTTACTCCCAACCCCTGCTCTCCCCACTCATCAAACCCCAGCTTACTCCCAACCCCTGCTCTCCCCACTCATCAAACCCCAGCTTACTCCCAAACCCTGCTCTCCCCACTCATCAAACCCCAGCTTACTCCCAACCCCTGCTCTCCCCACTCATCAAACCCCAGCTTAACCCCAACCCCTGCTCTCCCCACTCATCAAACCCCAGCTTAACCCCAACCCCTGCTCTCCCCACTCATCAAACCCCAGCTTAACCCCAACCCCTGCTCTCCCCACTCATCAAACCCCAGCTTACTCCCAACCCCTGCTCTCCCCACTCATCAAACCCCAGCTTACCCCCAACCCCTGCGCTCCCCACTCATCAAACCCCAGCTTACTCCCAACCCCTGCTCTCCCCACTCATCAAGCCCCAGCTTACTCCCAACCCCTGCTCTCCCCACTCATCAAACCCCAGCTTACCCCCAACCCCTGCTCTCCCCACTCATCAAACCCCAGCTTACTCCCTGATGCGCTATCAATTACTCATAAAAGACTGAGAGTTAAGAGAGTAACTAAAGGCTTTTATTAACAAAAGAATGAAGGTCTGCCTCGGGTGGTCGACCGGTCCAGAAATACAAAGGGCTGGGGAGCAGTCACCTTTATACTAGGACTTGTGGGAGGAGTCAGCCGAGGCATGTCCAGGCATGTACACAGTGGAATACAAACAGTGGTTTACCACATTCACCCCTTGTTTAAAATTGAGTCCGGCGGGGTGAAGTGTATTAAAAGTTAGTGTATTGGAGTCTCTCCGGAGGTCCTGTCTGCCGCTGTGATCGGCGTGGCGACGGCAGGGGTAGTGGAGCTTCCGGCGTCGAGTCCTGCGTGGGCTGTGGCACAGGCGTATCCTCCTCGTAGATGTCGAGCGGGTCGCGGGGCCCAGGCCTGCCATCTGCTGGGGCTGGATATCGGATCGTGGGGAGGGGGGTGGTAGTGAGTAGTGGGTTACTGCGGCCCCCGAGGGTGCAAGGTCTCTTATGGAGACTGTGTCCTCCCGCCCGTCCGGGTATGCAATGTAAGCATACTGGGGGTTGGCGTGGAGGAGGTCGACCCTCTCGACCAGGGGGTCCGTTTTATGGGTCCTCACGTGCCTTCTCAGTAGGACCGGACCTGGGGACGTCAGCCATGGCGGTAGCGATGTCCCCGATGTGGACTTCCTTGGGAAGACAAACATTTTCTCATGAGGGGTGGCGTTAGTGGCAGTGCAGAGCAGTGACCGAATAGAGTGGAGCGCATCGGGGAGCACATCCTGCCAGCGGGAGGTTGGAAGGCCCCTAGACTTTAAGGCTAGCAGGGCGGCCTTCCAAACTGTCGCATTTTCTCTTTCCACCTGTCCGTTTCCCCGGGGGTTGTAACTGGTGGTCCTGCTTGTGGCAATACCCCTAGTTAGCAGGTACTGACGGAGTTCGTCGCTCATAAACGATGAGCCCCGGTCGCTATGGATATAGCTGGGGAAACCGAACGGGGTGAAGAGGTCGTTCAGACATTTAATGACCGTGGCACTGGTCATGTCCGGGCAGGGGATGGCGAACGGGAAACGGGAGTACTCATCAATAATATTGAGGAAGTACACGTTACGGTCGGAGGAGGGGAGAGGCCCTTTAAAATCAACGCTCAGGCGCTCGAAGGGGCGAGTGGCTTTTATCAGGTGGGCCCTGTCTGGTCTATAAAAGTGCGGTTTGCACTCAGCGCAGACTTGGCAGTTCCTGGTCATGGTCCTGACCTCCTCAATAGAGTAAGGCAGGTTGCGGGCCTTGATGAAGTGGAAGAACCTGGTGACCCCCGGGTGCCAGAGGTCATTGTGGAGGGCCCACAGTCTATCGATCTGCGCGCTGGCGCAGGTGCCACGCGATAGCGCATCCGGGGGTTCATTGAGCTTCCCGGGCCGGTACAAGATCTCGTAATTGTAGGTGGAAAGTTCGATTCTCCACCTCAAGATCTTGTCATTTTTGATTTTGCCCCTCTGCTTGTTGTTAAACATGAAAGCAACTGAACGTTGGTCAGTGAGCAGGGTAAATCGTTTTCCGGCCAGGTAGTGCCTCCAATGACGCACAGCCTCCACAATCGCCTGGGCCTCCTTCTCAACAGCGGAGTGTCTGGTCTCTGGGCCTTGGAGGGTTCATGAAAAGAAGGCCACGGGTCTCCCCGCCTGATTGAGGGTAGCGGCCAGGGCAAAGTCGGACGCGTCGCTTTCCACCTGGAAGGGGATGGATTCGTCCACTGCGTGCATGGTGGCTTTGGCAATGTCCTCCTTGATACGGTGGAAGGCTAAGCGGGCCTCTGCCGTCAAGGGAAAAGAGGTGGACTTGATCAGCGGATGGGCCTTGTCCGCATAGTAGGGGACCCACTGGGCATAATAGGAGAAAAACCCTAGGCACCTCTTCAGGGCCTTGAGGCAGTGGGGCAGTGGGAGTTCCATAAGGGGACGCATCCGGTCGGGGTCGGGGCCGATGACTCCGTGTTCCATAACACAGCCAAGGATGGCGAGGCGGTTTGTGCGGAATATGCACTTCTCCTTGTTATATGTCAGGTTCAGGAGTTGGGCGGTGCGGAGGAATTTTTCGAGGTTTGCGTCATGGTCCTGCAAGTCACGGCCGCAGATGGTCACATTGTCCAGATATGGTAAAGTGGCCTGCAACGCATTTTGATCTACCATCCGGTCCATCTCCCTTTGGAAGACGGAGACCCCGTTGGTGACGCCAAAGGGAACCCTAAGGAAGTGGTAGAGGCGGCCGTTTGCCTCAAAGGCAGTATACTGGCGGTCCTCAGGGCGGATAGGGAGCTGGTGGTACGCTGATTTCAGGTCAATGGTCGAGAAGACGTGGTACTGCGCGATCTGGTTGACCATATCAGCTATGCGGGGGAGTGGGTAGGCGTCCAGCAGGGTGTAGCGATTTATTGTCTGGCTGTAGTCGATGACCAGGCGCTGCTTCTCGCCGGTCTTAACGACCACAACCTGGGCTCGCCAGGGGCTGGTGCTGCCCTCAATAATCCCTTCCTTCAGGAGCCGCTCCACTTCGGTTTTAATGAAAACCCTGTCCCCTGCACTGTATCGCCTGCTCTTTGCGGCGATGGGCTTACAGTCGGGGGTGAGGTTAGCAAACAGTGGGGGGGGGGGTGACTCTGAGTGTGGAGAGGTTGCACCTGGTGCGCGGCGGGCAATTTGGGAGCTGCTGGCTGTGAACTGAGTGGGGGTAGGGGTCCACCGTACGCCATCGTAACACTTTTTAGGTGGCACTGAAAATCTAACCCCAGCAGGACGGCAGCGCAGAGGTCGGGCAGGACCAGAAGTTTAAAATGATCGTACACGGTCCCGTCTACTATGAGTGTCACTACGCAGTAGCCGCCGATGTCCGCCGACTCGGACTCGGAGGGCATAGAAATCCGCTGGTGCGCAGGCAGGACTGGGAGAGAGCAACGCCGCACCGTGTCGGGGTGGATGAAGCTCTCCGTGTTCCCAGAGTCAAAAAGGCAGATTGTATCGTGGCCATTTACCTTAATGGCCATTGTGGAACTGGCCAGCTGGTGCGGTCTCGCTTGGTCCAGTGTAACGGATGCCAGCGTAGGGGTCGGTGTGTCGCTGCGGGTATCAGATGAGGCGGTGTTGGGGGCCTGCTGCGTTCCGGCTGTCATCAAAGATGGCGGCGTCCATGATCCCCATGTGGCTGGAGGCGTCCAAAATGGCTGCTGTACCGGTGGTTCGCACATGGCCGGGGAGGCCCAAGATGGCGGCCCGCATGGCCCACACGCGGCGCTGCTGGGGTTCGGGGTGGCTTTGGCCCTGCAGACGTTAGCGTAGTGTCCCTTCTTCCCGCAGCCCGAGCAGATCGCGTTTTTCGCCGGGCAGCGCGCTCTGGGGTGTTTTGCCTGGCCACAGAAGTAGCATTTCTGGCCTTGGGGCACTGCTGTCTGGCCTTCGGACACTGCTGCAGTAGTTGGGCCGTTGCTGGGGTGTGGCTGGGGTGGCACGGCGCTATGAGGCGGTCCTACCGTGTCCCAGGCTGTCATTCCTCGCGGCGTCCACGGTGCAGAGGAGTAGGCATCCATGCCCCGGTAGGCTGCATCCAATGATAGTGCGAGTTCAGAGGCCTTGTTGGGGTCGAAGTCACTCTGCTCCAACAGTCGCTGTCGGGTGTAATTGGATCTGTGGCCCGCTACAAAAGCGTCCCGGATAAGTTCCTCTGTGTACACGGCGGCCTTTACATCCTTACAACCACAGGCCCGGCCAAGCACAGACAGTGCCTGAAGGTATTCCACGGTCGATTCCCCAGGTTGTTGTTTACGACTCCCCAGAAGGTGCCTGGCATACACTTCGTTCACTGGGCGCGTGTACTGGTCCTTGAGGAGCTTGATAGCGTCCGCGTACGAGGTCGCGTCTTGGATGACCGAGTACACTCGCTGGTTCACTTTGGAGGTCAGGACATCCAGTTTGTCCTCGTCCGATTTGATTACTGCGGAGGCGGTCAGGAATTTTTCAAAACACTTAAGCCAGTGAGTAAACTTGGTGGATGAGTCCGCCTCCCGATGATCTAAGTCCAGGCATGCTGGTGTGAGGATCTTCTCCATTATAAAAATTTTGTTAATAAAATTGATGCGCTATCAATTACTCATAAAAGACTGAGAGTTAAGAGAGTAACTAAAGGCTTTTATTAACAAAAGAATGAAGGTCTGCCTCGGGTGGTCGACCGGTCCAGAAATACAAAGGGCTGGGGAGCAGTCACCTTTATACTAGGACTTGTGGGAGGAGTCAGCCGAGGCATGTCCAGGCATGTACACAGTGGAATACAAACAGTGGTTTACCACACTCCCAACCTCTGCTCTCCCCACTCATCAAACCCCAGCTTACTCCCAACCTATGCTCTCCCCACTCATCAAACCCCAGCTTACTCCCATCCCCTGCTCTCCCCACTCATCAAACCCCAGCTAACTCCCAACCCCTGCTCCCCCCATTCATCAAACCCCAGCTTATTCCCAACCCCTGCTCTCCCCACTCATCAAACCCCAGCTTACTCCCAACCCCTGCTCTCCCCACTCATCGTACCCCAGCTTACTCCCAACCCCTGCTCTCCCCACTCATCAAACCCCAGCTTACTCCCTTCCCCTGCTCTCCCCACTCATCAAACCCCAGCTTACTCCTAATCCCTGCTCTCCCCACTCATCAAACCCCAGCTTACTCCCAACCCCTGCTCTCCCCACTCATCAAACCCCAGCTTACTCCCAACCCCTGCTCTCCCCACTCATCAAACCCCAGCTTGCTCCCAACCCCTGCTCTCCCCACTCATCAAACCCCAGCTTACTCAAATTCAAATTCAAATTCAAATTCAAATCGCTTTATTGGCATGATAAGGTACATCTTATGTTGCCAAAGCATCGAAAAACATTTATGGTTGAGCACATAAACGCAGATCTATTCATACAGTGTATAAACAGATATATCCCAGAGTGTATAAATATACATTCGTATTATTTGTATATACTCTTTTCTTAGGTTTACTGGTTGTCCCTCTGTTTATGGCAAGCTGTAACATAGTGTGCCGCTAAGGTTACACAGTTTCTCTGTTCCCCTAGTAGGTATGGGAGTTTTTGGTCGTCATTCAAATATCTGAATTCAGGGCATATTTGTGAGAATTTTTGGTAGAAATTCTCCCTGGTGCCCTGATATATTCCACAAGCTGTGAGGAAGTGCATCTCTGTCTCCACCAGTCCCTGACTGCAGTGAGAGCATATCCTGTCCTCTCTTGGCAGCCGGGTCTGACTGTGTCAGCCTTTTTCGATCGCCAGGCTATGTTCACTAAGCCTGTACCTTGTCAAGGTATTTCTCTGCTTGCTATCCTTTACCATGGTCAGGTTTTCAGCCAAGTCGTATTGTCTGTTTAGGGCCAAGTAGCAATTGAATTTGTTTTGGGTTTTTGTTGTTTCTCCCCAATATGACAGGTATTTTTCCTTTTGCTTAGTGACAATTGAGTTGGGTCGAATTGTCTGTGCTACGATGTCACTGTCCTGGGGCTGGTTATTGTTAGTAGTGTTAGTGGTTGCTTCACTGAGTCCCAGGACTAGTTGACTGAGGGTATTCTTCTTTATGGTCCTTTCTTGGCAATTCAAGGCTTCGTAATGATAGCAGTGGGGGTTACTCATTTTAGGTGTTTCCAAAATTTGGTGGCTCTTTTTTGGATAGTAATTATTACTCCCAACCCCTGCTCTCCCCATTCATCAAACCCCAGCTTACTCCCAACCCCTGCTCTCACCACTCATCAAACCCCAGCTTAATCCCAACCCCTGCTCTCCCCACTCATCGTACCCCAGCTTACTCCCAACCCCTGCTCTCACCACTCATCAAACCCCAGCTTACTCCCAACACCTGCTCTCCCCATTCATCAAATCCCAGCCTACTCCCAACCCCTGCTCTCCCCACTCATCAAACCCCAGCTTACTCCCAACACCTGCTCTCCCCACTCATCAAACCCAAGCTTACTCCCAACCCCTGCTCTCCCCACTCATCAACTCCCAGCTTACTCAAATTCAAATTCAAATTCAAATTCAAATCGCTTTATTGGCATGATAAGGTACATCTTATGTTGCCAAAGCATCGAAAAACATTTATGGTTGAGCACATAAACGCAGATCTATTCATACAGTGTATTAACAGATATATCCCAGAGTGTATAAATATACATTCGTATTATTTGTATATACTCTTTTCTTAGGTTTACTGGTTGTCCCTCTGTTTATGGCAAGCTGTAACATAGTGTGCCGCTAAGGTTACACAGTTTCTCTGTTCCCCTAGTAGGTATGGGAGTTTTTGGTCGTCATTCAAATTTCTGAATTCAGGGCACATTTGTGAGAATTTTTGGTAGAAATTCTCCCTGATGCCCTGATATATTCCACAAGCTGTGAGGAAGTGCATCTCTGTCTCCACCAGTCCCTGACTGCAGTGAGAGCATATCCTGTCCTCTCTTGGCAGCCGGGTCTGACTGTGTCAGCCTTTTTCGATCGCCAGGCTATGTTCACTAAGCCTGTACCTTGTCAAGGTATTTCTCTGCTTGCTATCCTTTACCATGGTCAGGTTTTCAGCCATGTCGTATTGTCTGTTTAGGGCCAAGTAGCAATTGAGTTTGTTTTGGGTTTTGTTGTTTCTCCCCAATATGACAGGTATTTTTCTTTTTGCTTAGTGACAATTGAGTTGGGTCGAATTGTCTGTGCTACGATGTCACTGTCCTGGGGCTGCTTATTGTTAGTAGTGTTAGTGGTTGCTTCACTGAGTCCCAGGACTAGTTGGCTGAGGGTATTCTTCTTTATGGTCCTCTCTTGGCAATTCAAGGCTTCGTAATGATAGCAGTGGGGGTTACTCATTTTAGGTGTTTTCAAAATTTGGTGGCTCTTTTTTGGATAGTAATTATTACTCCCAACCCCTGCTCTCCCCATTCATCAAACCCCAGCTTACTCCCAACCCCTGCTCTCACCACTCATCAAACCCCAGCTTACTCCCAACCCCTGCTCTCCCCACTCATCAAACCCCAGCTTACTCCCAACCCCTGCTCTCCCCACTCATCGTACCCCAGCTTACTCCCAACCCCTGCTCTCACCACTCATCAAACCCCAGCGTACTCCCAACACCTGCTCTCCCCATTCATCAAACCCCAGCTTACTCCCAACCCCTGCTCTCCCCACTCATCAAACCCCAGCTTACTCCCAACCCGTGCTCTCGCCACTCATCAAACCCCAGCTTACTCCCAACCCCTGCTCTCCCCACTCATCGTACCCTAGCTTACTCCCAACCCCTGCTCTCCCCACTCATCAAACCCCAGCTTACTCCCAACACCTGCTCTCCCCACTCATCAAACCCAAGCTTACTCCCAACCCCTGCTCTCCCCACTCATCAACTCCCAGCTTACTCCCAACCCCTGCTCTCCCCACTCATCAAACCCCAGCTTACTCCCAACCCCTGCTCTCCCCACTCATCAAACCCCAGCTTACTCCCAACCCCTGCTCTCCAAACTCATCAAACCCCAGCTTACTCCCAACCCCTGCTCTCCCCACTCACAAACCCCAGCTTACTCCCAACCCCTGCTCTCCCCACTCATCAAACCCCAGCTTACTCCCAACCCCTGCTCTCCCCACTCATCAAACCCCAGCTTACTCCCAACCCCTGCTCTCCCCACTCATCAAACCCCAGCTTACCCCCAACCCGTGCTCTCCCCACTCATCAAAACCCAGCTTACTCCCAACCCCTTCTCTCCCCATTCATCAAATCCCGGCTTACTCACAACCCCTGCTCTCCCCACTCATCAAACCCCAGCTTACTCCCAACCCCTGCTCTCACCACTCATCAAACCCCAGCTTACTCCCAACCCCTGCTCTCCCCACTCATCAAACCCCAGCTTACTCCCAACCCCTGCTCTCCCCACTCATCAAACCCCAGCTTACTCCCAACCCCTGCTCTCCCCACTCATCAAACCCCAGCTTACCCCCAACCCCTGCTCTCCCCACTCATCAAACCCCAGCTTACTCCCAACCCCTGCTCTCCCCACTCATGAAACCCCAGCTTAATCCCAACCCCTGCTCTCCCCACTCATCAAAACCCAGCTTACTCCCAACCCCTGCTCTCCCCACTCATCAAACCCCAGCTTACCCCCAACCCGTGCTCTCCCCACTCATCAAATCCCAGCTTACTCCCAACCCCTGCTCTGCCCACTCATCACACCCCAGCTCACTCCCAACCCCTGCTCCCCCATTCATCAAACCCCAGCTTACTCCCAACCTCAGCTCTCCCCACTCATCAAGCCCCAGCTTACTCCCAACCCCTGCTCTCCCCACTCATCGTACCCCAGCTTACTCCCAACCCCTGCTCTCCCCACTCATCAAACCCCAGCTTACTCCCAACCCCTGCTCTCCCCACTCATCGTACCCCAGCTTACTCCCAACCCCTGCTCTCACCACTCATCAAACCCCAGCTTACTCCCAACACCTGCTCTCCCCATTCATCAAACCCCAGCTTACTCCCAACCCCTGCTCTCCCCACTCATCAAACCCCAGCTTACTCCCAACCCCTGCTCTCCCCACTCATCAAACCCCAGCTTACTCCCAACCCCTGCTATCCCCACTCATCAAACCCCAGCTTACTCCCAACCGCTGCTCTCCCCACTCATCAAACCCCAGCTTACTCACAACCCCCACTCTCCCCACTCATCAAACCCCAGCTTACTCCCAACCCCTGCTCTCCCAACTCATCAAACCCCAGCTAACTCCCAACCCCTGCTCTCCCCACTCATCAAACCCAGCTTACTCCCAGCCCCTGCTCTCCCCACTCATCAAACCCCAGCTTACTCCCAACCCCTGCTCCCCCATTCATCAAAGCCCAGCTTACTCCCAACCCCTGCTCTCCCCATTCATCAAACCCCAGCTTACTCCCAACCCCTGCTCTCCTCACTCATCGTACCCCAGCTTATTCCCAACCCCTGCTCTCCCCACTCATCAAACCCCAGCTTACTCCCAACCCCTGCTCTCCCCACTCATCAAACCCCAGCTTACTCCCAACCCCTGCTCTCCCCACTCATCAGACACCAGCTTACTCCCAACCCCTGCTCCCCCCACTCAACAAACCCCAGCTTACTCCCAACCCCTGCTCTCCCCACTCATCAAACCCCAGCTTACTCCCAACCTCTGCTCTACCCACTCATCAAACCCCAGCTTACTCCCAACCCCTGCTCTCCCCAGTCATCAAACCCCAGCTTACTCCCAACCCCTGCTCTCCCCACTCATCAAACCCCAGCTTACTCCCAACCCCTGCTCTCCCCACTCATCAAACCCCAGCTTACTCCCAACCCCTGCTCTCCCCACTCATCAAACCCCAGCTTACTCCCAACCCCTGCTCTCCCCACTCATCAAACCCCAGCTTAATCCCAATCCCTGCTCTCCCCACTCATCAAACCCCAGCTTACTCCCAACCGCTGCTCTCCCCACTCATCAAACCCCAGCTTAATCCCAACCCCTGCTCTCCCCACTCATCAAACCCCAGCTTACTCCCAACCCCTGCTCTCCCCACTCATCAAACCCCAGCTTAATCCCAACCCCTGCTCTCCCCACTCATCAAACCCCCCTTGCTCCCAACCCCTGCTCGCCCCACTCATCAAACCCCAGCTTACTCCCAACCTCTGCTCTCCCCACTCATCAAACCCCAGCTTACTCCCAACCTCTGCTCTCCCCACTCAACAAACCCCAGCTTACTCCCAACCCCTGCTCTCCCCACTCATCAAACCCCAGCTTACTCCCAACCTCTGCTCTCCCCACTCAACAAACCCCAGCTTACTCCCAACCTCTGCTCTCCCCACTCATCAAACCCCAGCTTACTCCCAACCTCTGCTCTCCCCACTCAACAAACCCCAGCTTACTCCCAACCCCTGCCCTCCCCACTCATCAAACCCCAGCTTACTCCCAACCCCTGCTCTCCCCACTCATCAAACCCCAGCTTACTCCCAACCTCTGCTCTCCCCACTCAACAAACCCCAGCTTACTCCCAACCCCTGCTCTCCCCACTCATCAAACCCCAGCTTACTCCCAACCCCTGCTCTCCCCACTCATCAAACCCCAGCTTACTCCCAACCCCTGCTCTCCTCACTCATCAAACCCCAGCTTACTCCCTACCTCTCCTCTCCCCACTCAACAAACCCCAGCTTACTCCCAACCTCTGCTCTCCCCACTCATCAAACCCCAGCTTACTCCCAACCGCTGCTCTCCCCACTCATCAAACCCCAGCTTACTCCCAACCCCTGCTCTCCCCTCCCATCAAACCCCAGCTTACTCCCAACCCCTGCTCTCCCCACTCATCAAACCCCAGCTTACTCCCAACCCCTGCTCTCCCCACTCATCAAACCCCAGCTTTCTCCCAACCCCTGCTCTCCCCACTCATCAAACCCCAACTTACTCCCAACCCCTGCTCTCCCCACTCATCAAACCCCAGCTTACTCCCAACCCCTGCTCTCCCCTCCCATCAAACCCCAGCTTACTCCCAACCCCTGCTCTCCCCACTCATCAAACCCCAGCTTACTCCCAAACCCTGCTCTCCCCACTCATCAATCCCCAGCTTACTCCCAACCACTGCTCTCCCCACTCATCAAACCCCAGCTTACTCCCAACCCCTGCTCTCCCCACTCATCAAACCCCAGCTTACTCCCAACCCCTGCTCTCCCCACTCATCATACCCCAGCTTACTCCCAACCCCTGCTCTCCCCATTCTTTTAACCCCAGCTTACTCCCAACCTCTGCTCTCCCCACTCATCAAACCCCAGTTTACTCCCAACCCCTGCCCTCCCCACTCAATTCAATTCAATTCAATTCAAATCGCTTTATTGGCATGATAAGGTACATCTTATGTTGCCAAAGCATCGAAGTATATTTATGGTTGAACACATAAACGCAGATCTATTCATACAGTGTATAAACAGATATATCCCTGAGTGTATAAATATACATTCGTATAATTTGTAAATACCCTTTTCTTATGTTTACTGGTTGTCCCTCTGTTTATGGCAAGCTGTAACATAGTGTGCCGCTAGTGTTACACAGTTTCTCTCTTCCCCTAATAGGTATGGGAGTTTTTGGTCATCATACAAATTTCTGAATTCAGGGCATATTTGTGAGAATTTTTGTTAGAAATTCTCCCTGATGCCCTGATATATTCCACAAGCTGTGAGGAAGTGCATCTCTGTCTCCACCACTCCCTGACTGCAGTGAGAGCATATCCTGTCCTCTCTTGGCAGCCGGTTCTGCCTGTGTCTGCCTTTTTCGATCGCCAGGCTATGTTCACTAAGTCTGTACCTTGTCAAGGTTTTTCTCAGTTTGCTATCCTTTACCATGGTCAGGTAATCAGCCATGTTTTATTGTCTGTTTAGGGCCAAGTAGCAATTGAGTTTGCTTTGGGTTTTTGTTGTTTCTGCCCAATATGACAGGTATTTTTCCTTTTGCTTAGTGACAATTGTGTTGGGTCAAATTCTCTGTGCTGCGATGTCACTGTCCTGGGGCTGGTTATTGTTAGTAGTGTTAGTGGCTGCTTCACTGAGTCCCAGGACTAGTTGACTGAGGGTGTTCTTCTTTATGGTCCTCTCTTGGCATTTCAAGGCTTCGTAATGATAGCAGCGGGTGTTGCTCATTTTTAGGTGTTTCCAAAATTTGGTGGCTCTTTTTTGGATAGTAATTATTAGTGAATATTGGCCTAGTTCTGCCCTGCATGCATTGTTTACGGTTTTCCTTTGAGTCCGGAGGATACTTTTACAGAATTCTGCATGTAGGATCTCAATTGGGTGTTTGTCCCAGTTTGCAAATTCTTGTTGTGTTAGCGGTCCCCACACCTCACTGCCATAGAGTGCAATTGGTTCAATTACTCATTTGAAAATTTTGAGCCAAATGCTAATTGGGATTTCTATTTGGATTGATCTTTTAATGGCATAGAAAGCCCTTCTAGCTTTCTCTTTCAGTTCATTCACAGCCATTTTGAAATTTCCCGTAGAGCTGATTTTTATGCCCAAGTATGTGTACTTAGTGGTTTGTTCGATTTTAGTTGTTCCTAGTGTGAGATTTATTTTGGGTCCCTGATGTCTGGATCTTTGCTGGAACACAAGGACTTTGGTTTTTTGGGGGTTTATTGTCAGGGCCCAGGTCTGACAGAACGACTCCAGCAGATCCAGTTTCTGCTGTAGACCCTCCTTAGTTGGTGACAGCAGAACCAGGTCGTCTTCATAGAGGAGGAATTTAACCTTGGATTCATATAGGGTGAGGCCGGGTGCTGTAGATTGTTCAAGTAGTTTTTCCAGTTCATTTATGTAAATATTAAAGAGTGTCAGTGAGATTGGCGAGCCCTACGTCACCCCCCGCCCCTGTGGGAAATATTTTGTTTGTTTGTCTCCAATTTTAACTGCACATTTGTTCTCATCAAACCCCAGCTTACTCCCAACCCCTGCTCTCCCCACTCCTCAAACCCCAGCTTACTCCCAACCCCTGCTCTCCCCACTCATCAAACCCCAGCTTACTCCCAACCCCTTCTCTCCCCACTCATCAAACCCCAGCTTACCCCCAACCCCTGCTCTCCCCACTCATCAAACCCCAGCTTACCCCCAACCCCTGCTCTCCCCACTCATCAAACCCCAGCTTACTCCCAACCCCTGCTCTCCCCACTCATCGTACCCCAGCTTACTCCCAACCCCTGCTCTCCCCACTCATCAAACCCCAGCTTACTCCCAACCCCTGCTCTCCCCATTCATCAAACCCCAGCTTACTCCCAACCCCTGCTCTCCCCACTCATCATACCCCAGCTTACTCCCAACCCGTGCTCTCCCCATTCATCAAACCCCAGCTTACTCCCAACCCCTGCTCTCCCCACTCATCGAACCCCAGCTTACTCCCAACCCCTGCTCTCCCCACTCATCAAACCCCAGCTTACTCCCAACCCCTGCTCTCCCCACTCATCAAACCCCAGCTTACTCCCAACCCCTGCTCTCCCCACTCATCAAACCCCAGCTTAGTCCCAACCCCTACTCTCCCCACTCATCAAACCCCAGCTTACTCCCAACCCCTGCTCTCCCCACTCATCAAACCCCAGCTTACTCCCAACCCCTGCTCTCCCCACTCATCAAACCCCAGCTTACTCCCAACCCCTGCTCTCCCCGCTCATCAAACCCCAGCTTACTCCCAACCCCTGCTCTCCCCACTCCTGCATCAGAGGCCGACCCTTCAGTCAGTACGACCTGACTTTCCCTGAAACTCTCCACCTGCCTCCCTTCCAAATCATCCTGAAAATCGATCTCTTCGCCAGTCATGTGATCTGAACAACTTCCTGTTACTCGGTGCCCTGTTCTCTGTACAGTGTGATGATCCATATCTATCTGTGAGGGGCCCCTCTATAAATACAGGTCGTGTTACCACACTGCAGTCACCCACTCCACTCTTAGACTACGTATGAACATGGAAACGTACCAAATTGATGGGCGGGCAAAGACTAGCTGATCCATCAAGCTTGCCCCACACACCATGATGGCTGGGCCACCGTGACTAGACACTTCATCTCCCCACTCCCCCATCTCCCACCCCCCCACCCCGCATCTCCCCCACCCCACATCCCCCCCACATCCCCCCACATCCCCCACCCCCACAACCCCCCCACATCCCCCCACCCCCACAACCCCCCCACATCCCCCCACCCCCACAACCCCCCACAACCCGCCACCCCACATCCCCCCCACATCCCCCCACATCCCCCACCCCCACAACCCCCCACATCCCCCCACCCCCACAACCCCCCACAACCCCCCACCCCCACAACCCCCCCACATCCCCCCACCCCCACATCCCCGCACATCCCCCCCACATCCCCCCCACCCCACATCCCCCACCCCCACATCCCCCACATCCCCCCACATCCCCCACCCCCACAACCCCCCCACATCCCCCCACCCCCACAACCCCCCACATCCCCCCCCACCCCCACAACACCCCACATCCCCCCCACCACCACAACACCCCACATCCCCCCACCCCCACAACCCCCCCACATCCCCCCACTCCCACATCCCCCCCACATCCCCCCCACCCCACATCCCCACCACATCCCCCCACCCCCACAACACCCCCACAACCCCCCACCCCACTTCCCCCCGCCCCCACAGCCCCCCCACATCCCCCCACCCCCACAACCCCCCACCCCACATCCCCCCACCCCCACAACCCCCCCACATCCCCCCACTCCCACATCCTCCCACCCCACATCCCCCCACCCCACAACCCCCCACATCCCCCCACCCCCACATCCCCCCACCCCCACACCCCCCCACCCCACATCCCCCACCCCCACATCCCCCTCACATCCCCCCCACATCCCCCCTGTTGTGTATGTACCTTTAAGAGAGAACTGCTTTTATACTGCAGTACCGGCAGTGACCACACCTGTATATAAAGCCGTAGCAGGCTTCTGTACTTTCAGTTCCAGCATACCCTCTGTTCAGTAAACACCTGTTATTACCGTTCTCCTGCAGTCCGTGTGTTATTGATACGCGGACACTACAGTGGCGACGAGCAGGTTCAAACTCACCTGCAGTACTGCATCACCTCAGGGGGTCCATCCCTGAAAAGAAGCTTCTTGGAGGTCGAAGCCAGAGCAACGGGCATCGACCGTGGGCAACCGCCCAGTGATCCATCGGAGTTCAGAGAATCGCAGGGGAAGCTGTGGAGAGCTGGGCTTGGCTCCCCAGTCAAGGTGTTACAGCAAATCGTGCTGGTAGCAGGTAGTGCGCTGACCCTTCCGGACTGCGGCGGGCTAGAGCTCGATCGAGCGGCTCTGCAAGGGGGCCGTGCAGCGTCGTCGGGAAGGAAAAGAGAGAGAGAGGGTGGAGCGCACAGGGCGCGGTCGGTGCTCAAGAGCCGGGCAGCGTTAAAGAAAATAAAAAGGGGGACGGAAAAGAGACGCGCAGTGGACAGCGTCGAAGAAGAATAAAACTAAGAAAATTAATTAACAAAAGAGAGACGCGCAGAAGCCGCGGTGCGCCGCCATTACTATTTAGAATGCTAGGAGCAGCATTGGCAGCAGGGGGAAGAAGGAAAAGCGTGGGAGGCGCCATTTTAATCCATTGGGGAAGAAGGAAAACTGCAGGAGGTGCCATTTTAAACCACCCAAGATGCCAAAGAGTGGCAGCATCACTGCTTTCGACAACGAAATAGAAGACTGGACCACGTATGTGGGAAGAATTGAAGTGTACTGCAAGGCAAATGAGGTGGCCAATGAAAAGAAGGCGTCGGTATTATTGAATTTGATGGGCGCGAGAACGTACGGCCTATTGCGGAATTTAATTACCCCAGCTAAACCAATGGAGAAAAGCTTTGAAGAGATTGTCAATATCTTACAGGAACATCTAAACCCTACACCGCTGCTGATAGCAGAAAAATTCAAGTTCCATAAAAGAAACCAGCACAAAGATGAGAGTAATGCTGACTATCTTACGGAACTACGCAAGTTATCGAAACACTGCCAGTTCGGAGCAGGACTGGCAGATACCTTAAGGGATAAGTTTGTCTGCGGGCTCCAGAGTGAAGGAACCCAGAAACGGCTACTTTCGGAAAAGGACCTTACGCTAGAAAAGGCTTTCAGCATGGCAGTATCCTACGAAGCAGCAGCACGGGGAGCTGCGGAAATACAACAGAAACCGCAAGAATATAGCACCAATGAAATGGCATATGGAGCAGAAAAGTGCTATCGCTGCGGCAGAACAACCCATGACCAGAAGGATTGCTGGTTTAAGGACAAAGTATGCAGGCAATGTGGAAAAGTGAGACACATAGCACGAGTCTGCAGGTCGGGAAAGAAAACCAACTCTAAAAGAACTATTAAGGAAAAGTACAAGAAAGTACAAAAGATGACGGACAGTAGTTCAGAAGATCAGAAGAGTGATAATGACTCCGGGAGCAGGAGACTAAGTTGTCTAAAGTTACACAACGTGATCGCAAAGGAGGATCACCGAACCATTTGGGTCACCCTCATGATAGCAGGGTCCCAAGTAAAGATGGAATTGGACACAGGATCAGCCCTAACAGTCATGAATCGATGAGACTACGAGCGGCTATTCTCACACATAACCTTGAAGGACACGTCCATTGTCTTGAAGACATATACGGGGCAAAAAGTCTACCCCAGAGGAAAAATAAGGGTGCCCGTTAAATACAACGGCAAGGAAACACAGAAACTGTATCTATATATACTACAAGATGGAGGACCACCATTATTGGGAAATGAATGGATCCGAAAAATACAATTGGATTGGCATTCCATTCAGGCGCTAACTGTGGCTGACAAAAAGGATGACGACATCACACCTGGACGACGGTCAAAAATTCTAACTGACGCGAAAGAGGTGTTCCAGCAAGGACTTGGGACTCTAAAAGGCGTAACGGCAACGATAAAAATTGAAGATAACGCAAACCCAAAATTTTTTAAGGCCAGACCGGTAGAATATTCGATCCGCCCAGCCGTCGAAGCAGAGCTGGAGAGTCTGGAGCGTTCGGGTGTGCTGTCCAAAGTGGACTGGAGCGAGTGGGCCACACCCATCGTTCCTGTAATGAAGAAATCATTGAGCAGCACGCCTTGGGAGCCGAAGAAGGTTCGCATCTGTGGGGACTTTAAGGTAACTGTGAATCCAGTCCTGCACACAGTACAATATCCACTTCTGCGGATAGAAGATATTTTCGCCTCACTTTCTGGAGGGAAACGCTTTACGAAGATTGATCTGGCCCAAGCGTATCTACAAATGGAGGTAGAAGAAGCATCTAGTAAATACCTCACGATAAACACTCACAAAGGTCTTTACCAGTACAACCGACTGGTATTCGGGGTAGCATCAGCTCCGGCTATTTGGCAGAGGGCGATGGAACAAATCCTGCAAGGGATCCCGGGGACCCAGTGTTATTTGGACGACATCCTGGTCACGGGCGAAAACGACAGTGAACACCTTGCCAACCTGGAGCAGGTGCTCACTAGATTACAAGAATATAGGCTACGAGCCAACTGCCCCAACTGCGAGTTTTTCAGGAAACAAATCTCGTATTGTGGCCACGTGATTGATGAAGAGGGGTTACATAAGTCCCCAGACAAGATTGAGGCAGTAGTCAAGGCTCCAGCACTGGAAAATGTGTCGCAACTGAGGTCGTTCCTCGGGTTGGTGAACTACTACCATAAGTTCTTGCCAAATTTGTCTACAATTCTGCACACACTGAACGCCCTGCTGTAAACTGGAGTAGCATGGAAATGGAGTGATGAGTGTAAGCGTGCCTTTCAGAAATGTAAATGTCTAATCACTTCAAAAGAAGTATTGGCCCACCACAATCCAACACTACCGATTCGGTTGGCATGTGATGCGTCTCCCTACAGCATTGGAGCGGTGCTGTCGCACAAATTCCTTGACGGTTCAGAGAGGCCAATAGCCTTTGCGTCGCGCTCGTTAACCTCAGCCGAGCGTAACTACGCCCAGATTGACAGGGAGGCCCTCAGCCTGGTGTGGGGGGTGAAGAAGTTCAATCACTATCTGCACAGGCAGAAATTCACCTTACTGACTGATCACCAGCCTCTTGTCTCCATTTTTAACCCAAAGAAGGGCGTTCCGGTGATGACGGCGCAACGGCTGCAAAGATGGTCCCTTTTTCTAGGGGCACATCAATACGACATAGAGTATAAGGGTACGAAACAGCATGGAAATGCTGATGGGCTGTCGCGCCTGCCGCTGCCTACGGTGGAGGAAGCACCTGCAGTGGACCCTGTTGAGATATTCCATTCGACCATAGTCGAATGTCTATGTGGTAAACCACTGTTTGTATTCCACTGTGTACATGCCTGGACATGCCTCGGCTGACTCCTCCCACAAGTCCTAGTATAAAGGTGACTGCTCCCCAGCCCCTTTGTATTCTGGACCGGTCGACCACTCGAGGCAGACCTTCATTCTTTTGTTAATAAAAGCCTTTAGTTACTCTCTTAACTCTCAGTCTTTTATGAGTAATTGATAGCGCATCAGTCTACCTGGTACAAACTCAAGTATAGAGAAGGAAACCCGAAATGACCCGACACTCTCTCGGGTCTATGATTTGACGGTGAAGGGATGGCCAGCACATGGCGACTCACTGTTGCCAGCATTCTCGCCAAGGAGAGAACAGCTGTCAGTGTGCCGGGGGACCTTGATGTTTGGATCCCGAGTGGTAATTCCACCCAAGTTGAGAGATAGAGTACTCAATGAGCTTCATGAGGGTCATCTGGGAGGGGTAAAAATGAAGAGCCTAGCCAGGGCGTTTGTGTGGTGGCCGGGAATCGATAAAGAAATCGAGGAAATGACCAAGAGATGCACAGGATGCCAGAAAGTCCAAAATGCTCCACCACAGGCCCCGCTACACCCATGGGAGTGGCCCTCATCTCCATGGCAATGGGTACACATTGATTTTGCTGGTCCATTTATGGACTCAATGTTTTTAATCGCCGTGGATGCACATTCGAAATGGCCAGAGGTCATCAAAATGTCCTCCACCACCACGGAGAAAACTATTGCAGTCCTACGGACCATCTTCACCAGGAATGGCTTGCCAGAACAGATTTGCTCCGACAATGGACCACAGTTTGTGTCCGAGGATTTCCGGAGGTTTTTGAGGAATAATGGGGTGAAACATTACACATCTGCCCATATCATCCAGCTACAAATGGATTGGCTGAGAGGTTTGTTCAGACCTTTAAAAAAGCAATAAAGGCGATGTATAACGACAACATACCACTGCAACACAAGATGGATAATTTCTTGTTTGTTTACCGGAATGCGACACATGCAGTCACCAACCAAGCTCCAGCCATGATGTTCTTTAAGCGAAGGTTAAGATGTCCCCTGGATTTGCTCAAACCAAACATAAGACGAGATGTTGAGGATAAGCAATTCCAGCACATCAATGAGAAGCCAACCAGGAGCTTCAAGATAGGGCAACCAGTCTTGGCCCGCGACTACCGAACAGAAAAATGGCAGCTAGGAACGATATGCACACAGCAGGGACCACTAATGTACACAGTGGACGTTGGAGAGAGCATCGTGAGACGCCATGCTGACCAGATTCTAGAGTCACAGGAACAAGTCAAACCCATACCACGAGCATGCGCACCTGGTGATGAACCCGAAGTATAGATTGCGTCTACCTCAGAATCAGTGGTATTGGAAGCTGACGAACCAACCAATGACAATGAGCCAGAATCGACTCCGCCGCAAGAACAGGATACTCGAGAAAGGCGCTATCCAGACAGGATCAGGAAGCCTCCTCAAAGACTGAATTTATAAATGATTACTTTCAGCTGATGTATATAGTACAGAGAAAATTGTAATTGTAATTAGTTATTATTTAATTGTTAAATGAATGTTATGTACTGTTTATCTAAAAGGGAAGGAATTGTTGTGTATGTACCTTTAAGAGAGAACTGCTTTTATACTGTAGTACCGGCAGTGACCACACCTGTATATAAAGCCGTAGCAGGCTTCTGTACTTTCAGTTCCAGCATACCCTCTGTTCAGTAAACACCTGTTATTACCGTTCTCCTGCAGTCCGTGTGTTATTGGTACGCGGACACTACATCCCCCACATCCCCCCCCACCCCCACATCCCCCCCACCCCACATCCCCCACCCCCCATTGTTCTTTCCAGCAGATTTGATGTACAGGTCTCTCCAGGCCGAGATTCAAAGCTCCAATGAGCAGGGTGTGGATGGAGAGCAAGATCGACCCTCCCCTTTAAGAACTGGCCGGATCCAGTGTGTCTGTATTCCATTGCTGACTGACATCACATGAGCTCCGCCAGCGCTCTGAGGTAGCGCCTCGCTCCTCGGCGTTAGCGCCTTAAGTCCAGGATTTCATATGGACTCAGTGTTGTCTATAAAGACACTGACCTTCTCTATGATGCGATCTCGGCTCCGGTCAGGAACCGCTCCAGCCCCCTCTCGAAGGCCGAGAGTCAGCACCCACCGCACCAGCCGGCAACATGCTCCAGAGGCTCGCTGCTCGGTGGGGAAAGAAGAACCGCCCAACACCCAGGCCTAGAAATTCAGTGCCCTTAGCACCGATTTTGCGGCGCTAGAGGGCCTAGCGCTGCAATTGGCGCCGGTTCCTAAATTGCCTGGGGCCCTTCCGCGGCGGTAGACCGGTAGCGCTGCGCCGGCACCGATGACGTCATCGGTGTGCGCAGCGTCCCGGTTGCCGTGGTAACCCGGCCCCAAGCCGAAATTCAGTTGCGCCCGCCTCGCCCGTGGCAGGCGCAACTAAGACTCTGGCAACAGAGTCTTCCCCCAGTGTGCGCCGGCGCATAAAGGTGGAGCGGCGGCCGGCCGCGTTCCCGGCGGCCGCCTGCCCGCACCTCCCTTCCCGGACTCCTGCATTCCCCCCCCGCGGCCCTGATCAGTGTCTCATGCGAGCCCGGCACTTCCCCGAGGTGCCGGGCTCAGATGTCGGGTCAATCCGCCGGACAGTTGTCGGCTGCAGGCAGCTCCTCCTTAACAGGAGGAGGAGGCCTGCAGTTCCCCCGCCTGCCGCACCGCATCGGGTGCCGCAGCGGGGGATTAGCGCCGGGAAACCCAAGTTGACGCCCGTTTTGAGGCGCTAAAGGAGGGTTTTAGCGCCCGCCGCCGTCTGGGCCCGGCGCACCCGAATTTTCGTCGGGCGCTGGCGCAAACTTTCTGGCGCTACAGCCCTGGCAAGACCAGAACCCAATTTCTAGGCCCCAGTCTATTCCCACTCTTACACAGTTTAAACTCGAGTCCTCGGTCGACCCTGATCTGGAATAATCTCTCAATAGGGCCGCTATCCAGCCCTTTCATTACTTTACAGACCTCTATCAGGTCACCTCTAAGTCTACAAAAGCAAAATACTGCGGATGCTGGAAATCTGAAATTAAAACAGAAAATGCTGGGAATAGTCAGCAGGTCAGGCAGCATCTGTGGAGAGAAAAACAGAGTTAACGTTTCAGATCGATGACCTTTCATCAGAACTGGGAAAGGTTGGAGATGTGACAGGTTTTAAGCAAGTGCAGAGACAGGGGGGGAGGGGAGGAAAGAACAAAAGGGAAGGTTCTGTGATAGGATGTAAGGCAGGAGAGATTAAATGGCAAAAGGGATGATGGTGTGAGGCAAAAGGAGAGGTAATGGGACAAGTAAAGAAACAAAAGATGGGTCTAGAAGAGGTGTAAATGGCAATGGCAGAATCATCAACAGCTGCCGTCCGAAAAAATGGGGGCAGTAGTTATGATCTGAAATTGTTGAACTCGATGTTGAGTCTGGAAGGTTGTAAAGTGCCTAATCGAACGATGAGGTGCTGTTCCTCGAGCTTACGTTGAGCTTCATTGGAACAGTGTAAGAGGCCGAGGGCAGAGAGGTCAGAGTGGGAGTGGAGCGGAGAATTAAAGTGACAGGCCACCGGAAGCTCGAGGTCACCCTTACGGACTGAACGGAGGTGTTCCGCAAAGCGGTCGCCCAATCTGCGTTTGGTCTCCCCAATGTAGAGGAGACCCCATCGTGAGCAGCAAATACAGTATACTAAATTGCAAGAAGTATAAGTAAATCGCTGTTTCACCACTAAGTCTACGTTGCTCTAAAGTAAATAAACCCGGGGTACTGTGGCATAGTGGGTATGTTACTGGACTGGAATAATGATCCAGAGACTGGAATAATGATCCGGAGATGTGAGTTCAAATCCCACTATAGTAACCGGGGAATTTAAATTCAGTTAATTTAAATAAATCTGGAATAAGAGGCTAGTATCAGTAATGGTGACCATGAAACTACCGGATTGTTGTAAAAACCCGTCTGGTTCACTAATGTCCTTTAGGGAAGGAAATCTGCCGTCCTTACCCGGTCTGGCCGATATGTGACTCCAGACCTACAGCAATGTGGTTGACTCTGAAATGGCCGAGCGAGACACTCCGTTGTAGTAAACTGCTACTGCAGTGGTTCCAGAAGACTGCCACCTTCTCAGCGTAATTAGGGATGGCCAATCAATGCCGGCCTTGCCAGCGACGCCCACATACCAAGAATGAATTTAAAAAGGTCCTGGAGCCTGTCGGAGTAGCTGAGGTTCTTTAAGCTCGGAATCATCCTCGTAGACTGAGAGAAACAGATTTCAAACTCTTGTATAAAGTAATGGTAACTGTAGAAATCTAAACTATGCGGGCATCTTTGTCCCTGATCTCCCAGGTCCCTGCACACAGACCCAATTTGGTTTAGAATCATAGAAATTTAAGGCACAACAAAGAGCTCTCCAGCCTAATCCCACGTCCCAGCTCTTGGTCCGTAGCCCTGTAGGTTACGGCACTTCAAGTGCATATCCAAGTACTTTTTAAATGTGATGAGGGTTTCTGCCTCTACCACCCTTTCAGGCAGTGAGTTCCAGACCCCCACCACCCTCTGGGTGAAAAAAATTCTCCTCAATTCCCCTCTAATCCTTCTACCAATTACTTTAAATCTATGCCCCCTGGTTAATTCCTTCCTATCCACTCTATCGAGGCTCCTCATAATTTTATACACCTCAGTCAAGTCTCCCCTCAGCCTCCTCTGTTCAAAAGAAAACAACCCCAGCCTTTCCAATCTTTCCTCATAGCTAAAATTCTCCAGCCCAGGCAACATCCTGGTAAATCTCCTCTGCACCCTCTCTAGTGCAATCACATCCTTCCTGTAATGTGGTGACCAGAACTGCACGCAGTACTCTAGCTGAGGCCTAACTAGTGTTTTATACAGTTCAAGTATAACCCCCCTGGAGGGTGGGCAATGATTGGAGCTGAGGATGCTGGTGGAATTCAGCACCGGTCTGAAGCCACATAGTCTGCCCGCATTTTTGTAATTCCATTATCAATGCTGGAATCTATTATTAAGGATGTGTTAACAGGGCACTTAGAAAATAATAATAGGATTGGGCAGACAACACGGATTTATGAAAGCGAAATCGTGTTTGACAAATCTGTTAGAATACCTCGGGAGCCTACTGTCAACAAGGGCAGACTTCGATGACGAAGTCCAACACTGCCTTCAGTGTGCCAGTGCAGCCTTCGGTCGCCTGAGGAAGAGAGTGTTTGAAGACCAGGACCTCAAACCCGGCACTAAGCTCATGGTCTACAGAGCAGCAGTGATACCCGCCCTGCTGTATGCTTCAGAGACATGGACCATGTACAGCAGGCACCTCAAAGCACTGGAGAGGTACCACCAACGCTGCCTCCGCAAGATCCTGCAAATCCATTGGCAGGATAGGTGCACCAACATCAGTGTTCTCGCTCAGGCCAACATCCCCAGCATCGAAGCTTTGACCACACTCGATCAGTTCCGATGGATGGGTCACATCGTCCGCATGTCCGATACAAGACTCCCAAAACAAGCGCTCTACTCGGAGCTCCGACATGACAAGAGAGCCCCAGGTGGGCAGAGGAAATACTTCAAGGACACCCTCAAAGCCTCATTGAAAAAGTGCAACATCCCCACCAACACCCAGAAATCCCTGGCCCAAGACCGCACAAAGTGGAGGAGAAGCATCCGGGAAGGCGCCAAACACCTCGAGTCTCTTCGCCAGGAGCAAGTGGAAGCCAAGCGCAGGCAGCGCAAGGAGCGCACGTCAACCCAAGCACCCCACCCACCCGCCCCTTCAACCACCGTCTGCCCCACCTGTGACAGAGACTGTAGGTCCCGCATTGGACTCATCAGTCACCTGAGAACTCATTTTTAATGTGGAAGCAAGTCATCCTCGGTTCTGAGGGGCTGCTTAAGAGAGAGAGAGAATTTTTTGAAGTTGTAACTAGCGGCATAGATAAGGGGGAACCAGTGGATGTGGTGTATTTAGATTTTCAGAAGACATTAGATAAGGTGCCACACAAGAGGTTATTAAACAAAATTAGGGTTCATGGGATTGGGGAAAATATACTAGCATGGATTGAGGATTGGTTAACGGACAGAAAACAGAGAGTAGGAATAAACAGGCCATTTTCGGGTTGGCAGGCTGTAACTAGTGGGGTACCGCAAGGATCAGTGCTTGGGCCTCAGCTATTCACAATCTATATCAATGATTTGGTGAGGGGACCAAATGTAATATATCCAAGTTTGCTGCTGGTACAAAGCTGGGTGGGAATGTAAGTTGTGAGGAGGATGCAAGGAGGCTTCAAGGGGACATAGACAGGCTAAGTGAGTGGGCAAGAACATGGCAAATGGAATATAATGTGGAGAAATGTGAAGTTATCCACTTTGGTAGGAAACATAGAAAAGCAGAGTATTTTTAAATGGTGTGAGATTGGGAAATGTTGGTGTTCAGAGGGACCTGGGTGTCCTTGTACACGAATCACTGAAAATTAACATGCAGGTACAGCAAGCGATTAGGAAGGCAAATGGAATGTTGGTCTTTATTGCAAGGGGGATGGAGTATAAAAGTAGGGAAGTCCTGTTACAACTGTACAGGGCGTTGGTGAGACCACACCTGGAGTACTGCGTACAGTTTTGGTCTCCTTATTTAAGGAGGGATATACTTGCATTGGAGGCAGTTCAGAGAAGGTTCACGAGGTTGATTCCGGAGATGAAGGGGTTGACTTATGAAGAAAGGTTGAGCAGGTTGGGTCTATACTCATTGGAGTTTAGAAGAATGAGAGGGGATCAGCACGGGTCAGAGCGCCTTCAGGAAAGGAGGGCAGGAAATTGGGAGACATGGAATAAAAGGGGCTTTCAAAATGTATTGTTATAGAATAAAATAGTACAGTTTGGTGTTTTACTGATAAACAGTAACGCAAAATGTCATTAGAAAACCTTTTCTCCAAACTGCACCATTTTATTTAATAATATATAAGTTTTATGAGACTGACATAATTTGGACGAGTTCCCCCAGGAATGAATGTTTCCCTGGTGCCTGCAGAGTTGACATTCTTGAAGCTCTCTGTCAGGATTACTTGCTGAGTTTCCAGTTTTTTGAGGCAGTGGCCTTTACAGATTCAAAACACTGAAATGTAAATTTAATCAACTCCATTTCCTATCGAGCACATGAGAAAATAGAAACCTGTTAAAGGCTGTTGGGAAGAGTCACTGTCACTGGTAACCGACCCGTGTATCAGAATGAATAAAAGGGGCCCTTCACAGAATCACACATCACAGGAGGAGGCCATTCAGCCCATCGTGTCTGTGCCGGCTCTTTGAACGGGCTCTCCAATTAGTCCCACTCCCCCCCGCTCTTTCCCCACAGCCCTGCAAATCGTTCCTTTTCAAGTATTTATTCAATTCCCTTTGGAAAGTTATTATTGAATCTGCCTCCATCGCACTTTCAGGCAGCGCGTTCCAGATCACAACAACTCGCTGCGTCTAAAAACATTCTCCTCATCTCCCCTCTGGTTCTTTTGCCAATCACCTTAAATCTGTTTGTGACGACTCCAGCACTCGCAATCTAGACTCACGTGTGCATGAGGACCATTTGGGTGAGGTAGCAGAGGGCAATCAGCACCCGAGGGACTGGACCCCAGCGACTGTTAACCCCCTCAGGGGAGGAGGAGGGGAGAGGACTGTGAGGAAGCAAACAGAGGCTGATTTTACAATAAAGGAATAATCTATATATAACATATTCAAATCCTTACACCTGCACACTCTCATTCTAAATTCCTATGTCCGGATTTATAATGGACACTATCCTTGTAAACATGTCAGATTTTTGAACGATAAGGGAGTCGAGGGTTATGGGGAGCGGCAGGGAAGTGGAGTTGAGGCCAAGATCAGATCAGCCACGATCTTATTGAATGGCGGAGCAGGCTCGAGGGGCCAAATGACCGACTCCTGCTCCTACGTCTTATGTTCTTATGTTCTTATGACAGGGTAGATGCAGGGAGGATGTTTCCCCCTGGCTGGGGAGTCTAGAATCAGGGGTCACAGTCTCAGAATAAGGGGTCGGCTATTTAGGAATGTGATGACGAGAAATTTCTTCACTCTGAGGGTGGCGAATATTTGGAATTCTCTACCCCAGAGGGCTGTGGAGGCTCAGTCGTTGAGTATATTCAAGACAGAGATCGATAGATTTTTGAATATTGAGGGAATCAAGGGATATGGGGATAGTGCAGGAAAGTGGAGTTGAGGTAGAAGATCAGCCATGATCTTATTGAATGGTGGAGCAGGCTCGAAGGGCCAAATGGCCGACTCCTGCTCCTAATTCTTATGTTCTTACCTATATCCCCATTTATAATGTAAACTCGTCACGCTGTAATTATACACTCTCACCAGTGGTGGCGCTTTAACATGACATGTTTACAAGGATAGTGTCCATTATAAATCCGGACATAGGAATTTAGAATGAGAGTGTGCAGGTGTAAGGATTTGAATATGTTATATATAGATTATTCCTTTATTGTAAAATCAGCCTCTGTTTGCTTCCTCACAGTCCTCTCCCCTCCTCCTCCCCTGAGGGGGTTAACAGTCGCTGGGGTTCAGTCCCTCGGGCGCTGATTGCCCCCTGCTGCCTCACCCAAATGGTCCTCATGCACACGTGAGTCTAGATTGCGAGTGCTGGAGTCGTCACAAACAGATTTAAGGTGATTGGCAAAAGAACCAGAGGGGAGATGAGGAGAATGTTTTTAGACGCAGCGAGTTGTTGTGATCTGGAACGCGCTGCCTGAAAGTGCGATGGAGGCAGATTCAATAATAACTTTCCAAAGGGAATTGAATAAATACTTGAAAAGGAACGATTTGCAGGGCTGTGGGGAAAGAGCGGGGGGGAGTGGGACTAATTGGAGAGCTCGTTCAAAGAGCCGGCACAGACACGATGGGCTGAATGGCCTCCTCCTGTGATGTGTGATTCTGTGAAGGGCCCCTTTTATTCATTCTGATACACGGGTCAGTTACCAGTGACAGTGACTCTTCCCAACAGCCTTTAACAGGTTTCTATTTTCTCATGTGCTCGATAGGAAATGGAGTTGATTAAATTTACATTTCAGTGTTTTGAATCTGTAAAGGCCACTGCCTCAAAAAACTGGAAACTCAGCAAGTAATCCTGACAGAGAGTTTCAAGAATGTCAACTCTGCAGGCACCAGGGAAACATTCATTCCTGGGGGAACTCGTCCAAATTATGTCAGTCTCATAAAACTTATATATTATTAAATAAAATGGTGCAGTTTGGAGAAAAGGTTTTCTAATGACATTTTGCGTTACTGTTTATCAGTAAAACACCAAACTGTACTATTTTATTCTATAACAATACATTTTGAAAGCCCCTTTTATTCCATGTCTCCCAATTTCCTGCCCTCCTTTCCTGAAGGCGCTCTGACCCGTGCTGACCCGTGCTGAACTGTGCTGACCCGTGCTGACCCGCTCTGACCCGTGCTGACCCGCGCTGACCCGCTCTGACCCGCGCTGACCCGTGCTGAACCGTGCTGACCCGCTCTGACCCGTGCTGACCCGCTCTGACCCGTGCTGACCCGTGCTGACCCACGCTGACCCGCTCTGACCCGCGCTGACCCGTGCTGAACCGTGCTGACCCGCTCTGACCCGTGCTGACCCGCTCTGACCCGTGCTGACCCGCTCTGACCCGTGCTGACCCGTGTTTATTCTCCACACGAGCCTCCTCCCACCATACTTCATCTCACCCCATCAGCAAATATTTCTATTCCTTTCACCCTCTCTGGGTAAATAATTTTCACCTGAATATCTTATATTGATGGCCCCCGAGTTCTGGTCTCCCCCACAAGTGGAAACACCTTCTCTGCATCTACCCTGTCAAATCCCGTCATAATTTTAAAGACGTCTGTGAGGTCACCCCTCAGTCTTCTCTTTTCTAGAGAAAAGAGCTCCAGTCTGTTCAATCTTTCCCAATAGTTAGAACCTCTCGGTTCTCGTGTCATCCTTGTAAATCTTTTTTGCATCCTCTCCAGTGCCTCCATATCCTTTTTATAATATGGAGCCCAGAGCTGTGCGCAGTGCTCCAAGTGTGGTCTAACCAAGGTATATGGAGCCCAGAACAGTGCACGGTGCTCCAAGTGTGGTCTAACCAAGGTATATGGAGCCCAGAACTGTGCACAGTGCTCCAAGTGTGGTCTAACCAAGGTATATGGAGACCAGAGCTGTGCACAGTGCTCCAAGTGTGGTCTAAACAAGGTATATGGAGCCTGGAACTGTGCACAGTGCTCCAAGTGTGGTCTAACCAAGGTATATGGAGCCCAGAACAGTGCACAGTGCTCCAAGTGTGGTCTAACCAAGGTATATGGAGCCTGGAACTGTGCAGAGTGCTCCAAGTGTGGTCTAACCAAGGTATATGGAGCCCAGAACAGTGCACGGTGCTCCAAGTGTGGTCTAACCAAGGTATATGGAGACCAGAGCTGTGCACAGTGCTCCAAGTGTGGTCTAACCAAGGTATATGGAGCCCAGAGCTGTGCACAGTGCTCCAAGTGTGGTCTAACCAAGGTATATGCAGCCCAGAACTGTGCACAGTGCTTCAAGTGTGGTCTAACCAAGGTATATGGAGCTCAGAGCTGTGCACAGTGCTCCAAGTGTGGTCTAACCAAGGTATATGGAGACTGGAACTGTGCACAGTGCTCCAAGTGTGGTCTAACCAAGGTATATGGAGCCTAGAACTGTGCACGGTGCTCCAAGTGTGGTCTAACCAAGGTATATGGAGCCCGGAACTGTGCACAGTGCTCCAAGTGTGGTCTAACCAAGGTATAAGGAGACCAGAACTGTGCACAGTGCTCCAAGTGTGGTCTAACCAAGGTATATAGAGACTGGAACTGTGCACAGTGCTCCAAGTGTGGTCTAACCAAGGTATATGGAGACTGGAACTGTGCACAGTGCTCCAAGTGTGGTCCAACCAAGGTATATGGAGACCAGGACTGTGCACAGTGCTCCAAGTGTGGTCTAACCAAGGTATATGGAGACCGGAACTGTGCACAGTGCTCCAAGTGTGGTCTAACCAAGGTATATGGAGACCGGAACTGTGCACAGTGCTCCAAGTGACTATGTTTGGTCCGTTTCTTTTTACAAGCGGTGCATGCTGCTATTCCCCATCCTATAGCCATGACTAACTGTACTATCACTAATATATGAGAAATGATGTGGATCCATGGGTGTATGTTGACATTCATTCCCCAATCCCACAGCTTCTCATACCACGGGACTTCCTGTAGCTTTACCTCTATGTCCCTTTCTAATTCCCCGAGATTCATTTCCTTTGCAACACTATGGCCCAGAAATTCCAGAATGGGGCTTGCAGCGCGTGCAAGCCCCGTATTTGCACTTACCCCGCGCTCGTGCCGATCAGCTTCTGGGACGCCTGAACTTGTAGAAATAGAAAGCACATTCCCGGGCAGCGTATGACGTCACGCCGCCCAGGAGTGCAGCCAGCGCGAAGCCAGGAGCGTGCAGTGTAAGTGAGACACGCCCCTTGAGGTCTCAGTTTCACTGGACACGCCCCCAATGTTTCTGTCAAGCTGCTAAGGATTTTTACATGCAAAGCAGCAGTTTAAATAGGTTTTTGGAAGTTTTTTGAAGATTTTGGTAACTTTTATAAACTTTTTAAAATGTTTACATTATTTTGAGTAATCTGAAGTAGTTTTAAAGAGAATTAAAGCAATTTAAAGACTTTTAAAAGCCCTAAAAGAATTTTTTTAATTCCATTTATTTATTTAGCAATGTCGTCGTCATACGTGTCTTCACACTGTTCCCTTTGGGGAACTGTATGAAGTGGTGGAAGGATTTATGGCCATGATTAACGCTCATTCCGTGACCGTAACCATCTTTGAACCAGCCATTAGGGCGGTTAGTCCTATGGCGGGAGGGTTTTACGGGCTCCCACAAGCTATACAAGGAGGGGGGGCCACCCACACCCACGGACGCAAATATCCCACTGGATGTCAACCCAGAATTTAGAGCCGGAGCTCCGACTCCACTTGCCGGGACTGTCTGGAGCGGGGTTCGAAACCCTACCCTGATCTGGCCCAGCGGCGGGGATCCTACCACTATGACAAAGGCCCAATCCAATTAGCAACGTGAAATGGCAGCATAGGGCTCCAGTCACGGGGAGGGAAAAGGCGCAGGAAACGTATGGGTGTCACCTTTTGTGCGGAGTGGGCCTTTTGCGTAGCAGTAAGCATCCCCGCCGCTGGGCCAGAAGGAGTAGGGTTTTGAACCCCACTCCAGACAGTCCCGGCAAGTGGAGTCGGAGCTCCAACTATAAATTCTGGGTGGACATCCAGCGGGATACTTGCGTCCGTGGGTGTTGGTGGCCCCCCCCCCCTCAGATGGGTTGTGGGAGCCCGTAAAACCCTCCCGCCATAGGACTAACCACCCTAATGGCTGGTTCAAAGATGGTTACGGTCACGGAATGAGCGTTAATCACGGCCATAAATCCTTCCACCACTTCATACAGTTCCCCAAAGGGAACAGTGTGAGAATACGTACGATGATGACCTCTTGCGCAATGCACCTCCTTGGGCCCTCAGTCGCAGATGCGAGGGGGCAAGTTGTGCAATTGTTAAAGTTTTTATTTTGTTGACATGTAAAATGTTGGCCCAGTAATTCCCTTCCAAATGCGCTAGTACGGTCGGGGTACTTACGCATCTGGCCGGATGAAATGCCGGTTTTCAGCATGCACAGTGCATGTGGGGAAAACCGGCATTTCCTGTCCTCTGAACGAAGGGGTTCAGAGGCAGAACGCGTGCGACTGCACATGCAGCGCGTGCGCAGTATAATTCGCCGCTTTCATTAATGCTTTCAGTGAGGTCCAGTCATTACAACTTACACATGAAAAAAGCATGGGTACAGTTGCTCCAGAGGCTGCGGAGGAAGATATTTCTTATCGTGGAGCTTCTGAAAGTATGTATGTCTGTATATATTCCTTTGCGTGTTATGTATATATTCCTTTACTTATGTGTATGAATGTATTATTTAATTATGACTTTCAGAGAAAGTAACTTATTGGAAAATCATAATTAAAAATATACATTCATACACATTAGTAAAGGAATATAAAACATACATACATATACGTAACGGAATATATGTGGACATACATACATAACTCATTCTCACATTCCATTCACACAGCCACAATTGCTCCTTCTACCTACCGTTCTGAAAACCCGTTTAAAAAAAAAATTAAAGTTTAAAACTTACTTAAAATTTTTTTAAATAACTTCCCTCCCTTTCCCAAACAAAAATATTGCATTTCATTAGCTCCTCCATAAAATATATCTCCTTCCCCAGCCAATGAACAACTTTACACTTGCTTTTTTCACGTGTAAGTTCTAGAGACTTACCCTCACTGAATCCATCAGTGAAATCTACAAAGTTCACTGCGCAAGCGCTGCCTGTGCAGTCGCACGCGCTGTGAATAGACCTCGGGTCTGGAAATGCCGGCGTTCCCCGCATGCGCTGTTCCTGCTGAACGCCGGCATTTCCAACGGCCAGATGCGTGAGTAACCCGACCGTACTCACGCTTCTGGCCTGGAATTTCTGGCCCTATGTATTGTTTCACCATCTTACTTAAATCCTCTTTCATTTCTTGCAGATCCTCTTGCAGGCAGGGTATTGGGGCCCCTACCGGATCTTCATAATTAACCAACTCATCCTTTAGACTATCTGACACATTTAGTTTTATCTCCTCCCTTGAATGTACATACACCAATCTGGTGTGTCCAATTGTCACAGGGATCTTTGGCGTAAAGCAGAAGTTAGGCATTGTGATTGCCCATACAAGGTTACTATATTGGTACTCAGTCTCTGTGGTGGCTATACAATACCCCCCTTCGCCTCTATATCCTGACCTGGTGTGATGGTGATCAACATATGATAATTCCAACACGCACCCCTCTGTCTTATTATAGTCGCACTCATCCTTAGGGCCTTCTCCTACCGGATGTGGGCATATCGTAAGTGTGCCTTTCCCGTGGCATCGTTTAGGGAGACTCCTCTCATAGTACCATTCTTCCTCATGGCATAGGTATCAATTGGATAGTATTGGAGGTATGTCTCACCCCTCACTATGCCTACGTTTGTTACCTGGCACTGTGGGTATGAAGTCATGTCTAGTCCTACCACTGGTATCAGGAGTACCATGCCTATCATTGCTGCCACTTCTGCTTTACATTTTTGTATCACTGGATATACTCTGGTTATCCCTTTGAGGATGCAAGCACTCAGAGGGCCTGGATTATGGCTCTGGCCATAGAGCTGTATGCTGTTAATCCAGTCTGGTACCTCTATAACCTTGATTCCCTCGAGTAATTTTCTTATCGTGTGTTCTCCTAACTCTGATCCTTGTTGAACCAGACCAGTTTCCTTCTCTAAAATCTGTTGTATTACCCCTTGTAGTTGTTCCACACTACTTTGGACTCCTTGTATATCTAGGGCATTAATGAATGATGTCCCCGTGTTTATTCCCGTGAGTATATCGGTTCCTAAGCTCCTCTTAATCCTTTGGTGGAATGCAGCATGTCCCCTAAAATTAGTAGCCCCTGTCGCATCAGCAGCTTGTTTAATTACATTCTTCATCACATATGCTTACAATTCTCTAGTTTTAGTAAACCTTTCACAATATCCTGGCCATTGTAACATAGTTAAGTTCATTAGCACTGGTACAATTTCATGTCTCATGTTACCATATAATTGTTCTCTCTCGGTAAATAATACGAGTCCATTCATAGGTCCAGGTTTCATATCTGGACATTGTAGCATCCTCGGTTCGCTTGTCTCTTCTTTCTGTGTATTGGGACATGGTGCTTCTTCATCATGTACTTGTCGTGTAATGTGGGATGTCCCTTCGCTTATTTCATGATGCATACGATTCCCAGCAGTAATCCCACCTTTGTGGTGAAGTTTCCCTGTAAATTAAACAGAAGCCTGGTCGTCACCAGAGGTTAGTTTATCTCCGGTGTTTATTCCATTGTTCCTGTGGGATTTAAGATCAGATGGGTTATTGCTATATCATTTTAATTGGGTCCAATGTTTCTATCTACCCTTTCCCCTCATATCTATACATGCACACATATCGCTGGTCATGATAACCTCAAATGGTCCAGTCCATCTAGGTGAGAATCCCGATCTCTCTGTCAATATTTTAACAAATACCTGCTCGCCCACCTTGGGTAGGGGCACCAAGGCCCCCTGCTTTTGTGTATTGATTATCCAATGTTTGTACGTATTTCCTAATTTTATCTTTTAAGGGTCCTAGTCCCTCGCTACCAGATGCTACTCCTTCCGGCAGACACATTGCTCGTCCAGTCATGAGTTCATATGGTGTCAGTCCGCTCACCCTGTTTGGGGTGGCTCTCAGCCTCATCAGGATACACGGAAGGACATCCACCCATCCCTGTCCGGTTTCGGCTATGGCCTTGCTTAAGGCTGTTTTCAGGGTTCTGTTCATTCGCTCGACCATGCCTGAGCTTTGCGGATGATAGGGGGTGTGGAACTTCTGTCTTACTCCCGGTAACTTACAAGCTTCTTTCATTACCTTTCCTGTAAAGTGGGTACCTTGATCTGAATCTCTTTGCAACGGAACCCCCCATCTCGGTATCACGTCGTATGCAAATATTCGGGCCATAGTCTGAGCACTACAGTCTCTGGTGGGGAATGCTCCCACCCACCTTGTAAACTGGTCTATGATCACTAGGCAGTATTTCTTCCCTCTGCTGTTATTCTACCTACTGCTATTGGTGTAGGCATCTCTGTGTCCGCTGCTGCTCTTGCTGCCTGATCAGCTAACCTATTTCCTTTTTGTTGCTCGCTCACTATCTTGTGGTGTGCCTTTATTTTAATCACTGCTACCTCTTCTGCTCCTTTTACCGCTTCTACTAGGTCTCTCACTACCTCCTCATGCTGTATTTGTCCTCCTCCGGAGGTTACACATCCTCTCCTATTCCACGCTGTCATATAATCATGCACTACCCCAAATGCATATCTACTGTCTGTGTATATTTACTCATTTTCCTTTTGCCAATTTCAATGCTTCCGTGAGAGCCACTAGTTCTGCTACCTGCGCTGAGGTGCCTCCTTCAAGCCCTCCCTTTGCGACTGTTTCTCCATTCTCGGATACTACTGCCCAACCGTGTGTGGCTCCCCATTTATATATAGACGAGATCCATCTACATAAAAGGCGTTTTCAGGATTTTCAAGGGGCGATTCTGATACGGTTCCTCTGACCTCTTCTTTGATTACTAACTGACACTTGTGTGCCTCACCCTCTGATAGCATTCCCTCTGCGGAGTTGACTCTATGTTCCCTTATGATCTGGACTGCTCTGTCCTTGGGTCTCAATACTGCTTCCCAAGCTGCCCTCCTCCTGCCTGATACAGCCTTCATTTTGCCTGTGTTTAGCAGGTCCACACTGTGTTGCATGTGTAATATCAGCTGTCCTGACATAGTGACTGGCTCGCATATCCGCACCGCCCATGCGGCGCAGTCGAGGGCCGCCACGTATCTCGCCATTCCTTTAGCCACGGGGGTTTGTTGGGTGGAGTAATAGGCAATTGGCCTCATATCTCCCCCGTACTCTTGGATGACTACAGTGTTATAGAAATTACCATCTATACTATAATATATATGGAATGGTTTGACTAGATTTGGCAATCCTAGTGCGGGTGCGGACGTCAGGGCTGCTTTTAATTTCATCTCATCGAAACCTATAAAATTCTGTCAGGTCTGGACAGACTAGATGCAGGAAGGATGTTTCTGATGGTCGGGGAGTCCAGAACCAGGGGTCATAGTCTAAGGATAAGGGGTAAGCCATTTAGGACTGAAATGAGGAGGAATTTCTTCACCCAGAGAGTGGTGAACCTGTGGAATTCTCTGCCACAGAGGGCGGTGGAGGCCAATTCATTAAATATATTCAAGAAGGAGTTGGATATATTTCTTGAGGCTAAAGGGATCAAGGGATATGGGGAGAAAGCAGGGAAACGGTACTGAATTTGGATGATCAGCCATGATCTCATTGAATGGCGGAGCAGGCTCGAGGGGCCGAATGGCCGACTCCTGCTCCTATCTTCTATGTTTCTATAAGCCTCGTCCTGCTCCGATTCCCATTCTATCTGATCAGTGGCGGGTCTCCCCCTTTAACTAACCGTTGAATCGGCTCTGCTTTCCCTGCATAGTCTGATATAAAATTCCTGCAGTAATTAAACAGTCCCAACACTTTCCTCACTCCCCGGACGGTCACTGGCCTGGGCATGTCCTTTATGGCTGCCTTTTGTTCCTGCGGGAGTGCCTTATACCCTTGGCTAATTTTGTGCCATGGATACTTTACTTTGGACAGTCCAACCTGTGCCTTTTTGGGGTTCAATTTAAAGTCAGCTTTCTTAAGTGTCTGGAGGGTGGCTAGTACTGCTCCCATGTGTCCTTTGGTGTCCTCTGATGCAATCATTATGTCATCGACATATTGGAGTAGGGCGCTCTGGTACTTTGATAGGTCTAACTCGTCTAAGGCTTGACTCAGTACACGGTGGAATATATTTGGACTATTGTGGAACCCCTGCGGGACCCTGGTCCATGTATATTGTCTATCCCCGACAGTAAAGGCGAAATTTCCCTTTGTGATTCCTCTGGTATGGACCAGAACCCGTTCGCTATATCCAAGACTGTAAATATTTTAAAGTCTGGTTTCAGACCATTAAATATCTTATTCAATGCGGTCTACACAAATTTACACCAACCAGAATTTCACCTTGGCCGCAATAAAATTCTGGTTTTAATAGGTTAATTAACCTCAATAACTCCAATTCAATCCAGATCAAATTATTTTTTTTTACCTAACCAGTTTCACTTGAAAAAGAAAGAAACCATAGCTTCATTAACAAACATAAACATTCAAATTCATTTTCTTCCAGGCACATTGGCGACTGTGATTTCAAGGCTGAAGCTTATCTTTTGTAAAACAATTAACAAACTTAAAACAACACACGCTTGTCCATCATTCAAGACAAGTCTTTAAAGGGTTAAACAGCTTTCAGCTCTCTGTACAAAAGAGTGGGTGGAGCTAAAACAAACACAAGAGACATTGGCCCCGATTTTCGGGCAGCTGTCGGGCGGCTTTTCATGCGGCCGTGGTCCGAAAATCGCGGAAAAAGCGGGTCGGGACCCCCCCCCGCCTGATTCCCCGCCCCGTCCAACTTTCGGACTGCCGTTTCCCCGCGCCCCGCTTCAGTCCCGCCCACCGCTGGCGGGACTGCTCGTCGGAGCGCTAATCACCAATGATCACCTTGTTAAGTACGATTTTCCGGCGCCGTTGCGACTTTGGGGCTTTCCCCACGTGAAACACGCCTGCGAGGAACCCCGCCGATGAGAGCTGGCATGAAACCAGCTGGCTTGCTGAGGGCTGAAGACATTTAAATAGGCAGCCTTTGCAGGCTGCAGGATCTTGTTGATCAAGGCTTGGGGGAACTTTTTGAAGCCTTAGGAGCAGCTGCAGAAAGTTGGAGCCTCACACACTTCTCCAGTGTGAGCTCCTGGGAAGCCCCTTTCACCACTGTAACTCAGGACCTCCTCAACCAAGGCATCTGCCAGAAGCATGGGAGGCCTTTGGTACCTTCCCTTCCTGGCATTAGAGGATCTCCAACAGCAGAGGACACTGGAGCAACTCCAGCAACAGCAGCACCAGCCGCACCAGCAGGAGTGGCAGGTTGCGGCTCAGCCACCTGGGGCAGCAAAGGCCAGAAGGGGCCAGCGCATGGAAGGCCGTCGGCGCAGGAGATACACCCACAAACAGGGTCTACAGACACAGGGTCAGCTACCTCAACATGACTGAGCAGCAGTGCCAGAGGCGGCTCCGACTTTCGCGAGAGGTTGTGACTGACATCTGCGCAATGCTGCAGCAAGACCTGGAGCCCAGAGCACCAGGTCCACACTACTTGCCAGTGGCCATCAAAGTCACCACCGCACTCAACTTTTATGCCTCAGGCTCCTTCCAGGGATCAGCAGCAGACATCAGCGGCATCTCACAGGCGGCTGCACACACTTGCATCACGCAGGTAACCAATGCCCTCTTTGCCCTCGCGCACAATCACATCCATTTCACCCGGGATCGCGCAAGTGTGAGGGAGCGAGCGCGTGGATTAGCTCAGCTGGCAGACTTTCCAAGGGTGCAGGGCGTCATTGACTGCACACATGGGGCCCTTAGGGCACCCCACCGCAATCCAGGAGCTTTTGTCAACCGCAAGGGCTTCCACTCCCTTAACGTTCAGCTGGTGTGTGACCACAAGAAGGTGATTTTGTATGTTTGTGCCAGGTTCCCTGGCAGCTGCCATGACTCCTTCATACTGCGCCAGTCTACTGTGCCTCCGCTATTCAGTCCGCCAAACGAACTTCAAGGATGGCTGCTTGGAGACAAGGGATATCCCCTGCGCACTTGGGTAATGACGCCATTGAGGAGACCAGTCAGCGAAGCTGAGGAGCGCTACAACTCCAGCCACATGACCACCAGATGCATAATCGAGCAAACCATCGGTTTGCTGAAGATGCGCTTCAGATGCCTCGCTAGATCAGGTGGAGCCCTACAGTACTCATCAGCCAGGGTCTCCAAAATCATTGTGGTATGCTGTGTGCTTCACAACATGGCACAGCGTCGTGGCTTGCAGATTCCGCAGGACCAAGAGGCTCCTCACAGAGCCGCCTCGGATGAGGATGATGCTGAGGATGATCCTGAGGAGGAGGAGGAGGTCAGAAACGAGCATCCTGCAGAGGCCCGCCAACCAGCGGCACCAGTGCGCGAGAACATTGCTGGGCGGAATGCAAGGAACGCACTCATCCTGGCCAGATTTGCGTAGCCTGATACATCAAACACTGCAGTCTCACTGCTTCTGAACTGACCATGGACATTGGCCCATGCCTGCACTTACCAACAACTTTGACCAGCTTGCAGTCATCTTCAATTTATCCTAAGGCCTCTATGTGATATCCCCATTCGCCAAATGACAGACGCCATAACTGCAGCAGCTGGCACCAGATTTTTTATGTACAGGAAAATGATGCCATTAAAACTATTTACAAGACTGGATGGTGGAATAATGATGTGAATGTGAGCATAGAGAGAGATGGAATGGGTAAGGGTGCATGGATGTGACTGTGAAGTGGGATGTGGAAGAAGAGATTGCTGAAGCTGAGTGCTGTTGGGGAAAGGCAATGGGGATGAGGTTGAGGGTGATGGAAACTTCATACTTGCTTTCCCTGTGCGGTGAAGGTCATGGAAGCGCTTCCTGCACTGCAGCCAGGCGCGACGGGTGACACCCAGAGAGTTTACCCCTGCTGCCACCTCCATCCAGGCAGCCGTGGATTCTTTGGGAGGCCTCTTCCTCCCTGAGCGAGGGTAGAGGACCTCCCTGTGGGCCCTTACCCCATCCACCAATGTCTGCAATGACGTCTCGTTGAATTTGGCCGCAGCTCGGCCTCTGCCGCTGGCAGCAGCTGGTGCAGGTTCCTCTGCCATTGTGCAAGAGTGGTTGAGAAGCCTGCAGAGGTGGAGAAGCTTGCTGGACACTTTGAAAGCACCACGAATGATGACATCATACTGTGGGGATTTCTGACTCGATTTAAACAATTACCAAGGCTTCCCACATGCTGGGAATTAATTGGCCAATTGAGGGAAAATTGCGTGGGGCTGGCTGACACTTTTTTATGTGTGTCAGAAACCCCACATTCGGGGAAATCCGACCATTCCCCACACAAGCCGAAAATCAGGGCCAAAAGACAGAAAACTTCCACACTTTTAACACAGACTTTCACACAAACTGAGACTCCAGCATTCCTTTTAAGATTCCTTTCACTCAGCAAATCCTGGATTTTATTTGTTTGGACAGAAACTGATATCATCTGTGTCGATAAAACTTTAATTTTTTCCTTATTCCCTTTCTTAAATTACTGGTACTCGGGTGCAATTTTGGCTCCCGTTTTTGGTCCAAATTCGAGTCCGTCTACTCAACTCATAATATGCGCGAGCCACTAAAATAATGGCTTCTTCTTCCATTAATTTTGTTTCTTTAGCCCACCATTCTCTTTGGTTTACCGGTGGGTCGTTCGGTTGCCAATCGTTTTTAACCATTTTGTCAATGAATCTTTTATTTTTGTCAGAGACCCCACCGGTCCCCACTCGAGTTTTTCACTTCCCGTGGTTAACTGTTGTCAGTGGTACGTCCCTTACTTTACTCTCGCAGAGTGAGACCGTACTTGCAGCAATTTTGTTCTGGCGAATTGTTGTCAGAGGTATGCTTAGCACTACTTGCAACTGGAGTTGTCAGAGGTATGCTTTAGACTTTTACTCCAAATTTAACGCACTACTTGCAACTCATACCCCGCCTATACTTCTGCGCGTTTCATCCTAACCCCAAGGCCACTTGACTTATCGATTCAAACCTTTTAGTTCTTTGATTCCAAAGGGGGCGGTAGACACGAGACGGTGTTGCCTTGCCCTAACTGTACGTGGTATTTAAAAGTACTCACGTTTTTGGCTCACCTTCACTTGCCCGTGCCTCCCGTCCGTGTAGATCCTGTTTGTGGCGCCAATTGTTGTGGAGTATTTTAAACCAACACTTGACACAAGGTTTTAGATCGAGAGTCAAATTGTCTTTATTGCACCGGTGGGGAGACAGTCTGCTCTATCTTAGCCAGACCTTTCAAAATTGTTACAGAAAACATTACATTTTTATACATTACAATAAGCATGGCCACCTCATGCACAATTCATTCCTACCACCTGATTGGATCTTGGCCCACATGCACCTTCACGGATTGGTTACGAATCTTAATACAAACATGTATAAGCTGCCTCCTCAATCAATCACTCAAACTGCTGAATGCTGATTAAAAGATATCTTGGAATGTAACCTAGGTAATAAAGTTCTTACGGACAGTTGAAATGCTGGACATGCTGGCCTAGAAATTGAGTGGGCTTTGCGCCCATTTTGCGGCGCTAGAGGTCATTGCGCTGGACTTACAGCCGGTTCAGAAATTCCCTGGGGCCCTACCATCGACGGTAGACCGGTTGCGCTGCGCCGGCACCGATGACGTCATCGGTGTGCGCAGCGTCCCGGTTGCCGTGGTGACGGGCCCCAGCGCCGAAATTGAGTTGCGGCCGCCTCGCCCGTGGCAGCCGCAACTAAGACTCTGGCAACCGAGTCTTACAGGAGTTTGCGCCGGCGCATTAAGGTCGCGCGGCGGCCGGCCGCTTTCCCGCCGGCCGCCTGCCCGCACCTCCCTCCCCGGACTCCTCCACCCCCCCCCGCGGAACAGATGCTTCTGGGCTGCGAGCCCGGCACTTCCCCGAGGTACCGGGCTCATTTTTGTGAAGATTTTACTGGCCAGCGGGCGGGTGCAGGCAGCTCCTCCTTAACTGAAGGAGGAGGCCTGCACTTCCCGAGCCTGCCGCACCGCATCGGGCGCCGCAGCGCCGGAATAGCGCCGCAATGCGGCAGGTAGCGCCCATTTTCAGGCGCAAACACCCTTCAGTAGCGCCGGCAGCCGTTTGGGCGCGGCGCTACTGAATTTTTGGCGCGCGCAGGGGGACTTAGCGCCGGCGCTAACTTTCCGGCGCTAAAGCCCTGGCGCGGCGCCAACTGAATTTCTAGGCCGCTGTCTCCATTTAATTGTTTTATATCTCTCCAAAGGTCAGCTATCTTTGACCGCATCTTTATGGATGTGGCCTTTCATGGCAGTCCCTGTCTTCACACTATTCAGTGAAACTGCCAGCGGTGTCAGTTTAACTCTTTCCCCACTGCACACCGATATTAAGCTGACTGGTCTATAATTCCCTGGACATGTTCTATCCCCCTTCTTAAATATCAGTATTACATTAGCTGTCTGCCAGTCCTCTGGCACTACACCTTTTTCTAACAAATTATTAAATATGTGTAGAAATGCCTCTGCTATCTCTTCCCTAGATCCTTTAAAATGCATGGATGCAATCCATCTGGACCAGGGGTTTTATCCTCTTTGAGTTTGATTAGTTTATTTAATATATCCCCTTTTTTATTTTAAATGCACTTATCTCATTACTAATCTCATCATCCAATGTCATGTCCACCTGTTCTAACTCCCTGGTAAATACTAAAGCAAAATAATTGTTTAATACTTCTGCCATCTCTCTATCGTTACCTGTGGTATTATCCTTTCTATCCTTTAATGACCCTATTCCCATCCCAACCTTCCTTTTTTTTATTGATGAGCCTATAAAATATTTTACTACTGTATTTTGTTTTATGTTCCTTGATAATTTAATTTCATAGTTCCTCTGTGCCTCCCTAATTGTTTTTTTGACTTCTTGTATGTTGTTGCAGTCCTCCTCAACATTAACTATCTTCTTCTTCTTAGGCAGTCCCTTGGAACCGAGGATGACTTGCTTCCACATTCAAAATGAGTTCTCAGGTGACTGATGCGGGACCTACAGCCTCTGTCACAGGTGGGGCAGATGGTGGTTGAAGGGGCGGGTGGGTGGGGTGCTTGGGTTGACGTGCGCTCCTTCCGCTTGCTCCCGGCGAAGAGACTCGAGGTGTTCGGCGCCTTCCCGGATGCTTCTCCTCCACTTTGTGCGGTCTTGGGCCAGGGATTCCCAGATGTCGGTGGGGATGTTACACTTTTTCAAGGAGGCTTTGAAGGTGTCCTTGAAGCGTTTCCTCTGCCCACCTGGGGCTCTCTTGCTGAGCTGGAGCTCCGAGTAGAGCGCTTGTTTTGGGAGTCTCGTGTCGGGCATGCGGACAATGTGACATGTAATAAAAAATGTCCTAGTAAAGGATCCCCTTGGAATGAGTGACCATAATATGGTTGAATTCCAAATTCAGTTTGAGGATGAGAGAGTTGGATCTCAAACCAGCGTACTGAGCTTAAATAAAGGAGACTATGAAGGTATGAGACTAGAATTGACTAAAGTGGACTGGGAAAACAGATTAAAGTGTAAGATGGTACAAGAGCAGTGGTCTACATTCAAGGAGATATTTCACATCTTTCAAGATAAATATATTCCACTGAGGAAAAAGGGGAATAAAAGAAAAGACAGCCATCCGTGGCTTAGTAAAGTAATAAAGGATAATATCCGACTGAAAACAAGGGCATATAAAGTAGCCAAATCTAGTGGGAGGATAGAAGATTGGGAAGCATTTAAAAGCCAGCAAAGAATAACTAAAAGATTAATTAAGAAAGGGAAGATAGATTATGAAAGTAAACTAGCAAAAAATATAAAAACAGATAGCAAGAGTTTCTACAGCTATATAAAAAGAAAAAGGGTGGCTAAAGTGAACATTGGTCCCTTAGAGGATGGGACTGGGAAACTAGTGGTGGGGAACATGGAAATGGCAAAAACGCTGAACAAATATTTTGTATCAGTCTTTACAGTAGAGGACACTAAAAATATCCCAACACTGGACAAACAGGGGGCAATGGGGGGGGAGGAGCTAAACACGATTAAAATCACTAAGGAGATGGTACTCAGTAAAATAATGGGGCTTAAGGCGGATAAATCCCCCGGACCTGATGGCCTACATCCTAGGGTCTTGAGAGAAGTGGCGGTAGGGATTGTGGATGCATTGGTGATTATTTTCCAGAACTCCCTGGACTCAGGAAAGGTCCCGGCAGATTGGAAAACTGCTAATGTAACACCCTTATTTAAGAAGGGAAGTAGACAAAAAGCTGGAAACTATAGAGCAGTTAGCCTAACATCTGTGGTTGGCAAAATGTTGGAGTCCATTATTAAGGAAACAGTAACAGAGCATTTGGATAAACATAATTTAATAGGACAGAGTCAGCATGGTTTTATGAAGGGGAAGTCATGTTTGACAAATTTGCTCGAATTCTTTGAGGATGTAACATACAGGGTGGATAAAGGGGAACCAGTGGATGTAGTGTATTTGGACTTCCAAAAGGCATTTGACAAGGTTCCACACAAAAGATTACTGCTCAAGATAAGAAATCACGGGATTGGGGGTAATATACTGGCATGGGTGGAAGATTGGCTATCTAACAGAAAACAAAGAGTTGGGATAAATGGTTCATTCTCGGGCTGGCAATCAGTAACTAGTGGTGTTCCGCAGGGGTCAGTGCTGGGACCCCAACTCTTTACAATCTATATTAACGATTTGGAGGAAGGGACCGAATGCAACATATCCAAGTTTGCCGACGATACAAAGATGGGAGGGAAAGCAGTGAGTGAGGAGGACATAAAAAACCTGCAAAAGGACATAGACAGGCTAAGTGAGTGGGCAGAGATTTGGCAGATGCAATATAATGTTGGAAAGTGTGAGGTTATGCACTTTGGCAGAAAAAATCAAAGAGTAAGTTATTATCTAAATGGAGAGAAACTGCAAAGTGCTACAGTACAAAGGGATCTGGGGGTCCTGGTGCATGAAACACAAAAAGTTAGTATGCAGGTGCAGCAGGTGATCAGGAAGGCCAATGGAATCTTGGCTTTTATTGCAAGGGGGATGGAGTATAAATACAGGGAAGTCTTGCTGCAGTTATACAGGGTATTGGTGAGGCCACACCTGGAATACTGCGTGCAGTTTTGGTTTCCATATTTAAGAAAAGATATACTTGCTCTCGAGGCGGTTCAGAGAAGGTTCACTCGGTTGATTCCGGAGATGAGGGGGTTGACGTATGAGGAAAGGTTGAGTAGGTTGGGACTCTACTCATTGGAGTTCAGAAGAATGAGAGGCGATCTTATCGAAACATATAAGATTGTGAGGGGGCTTGATCGGGTGGATGCGGTGAGGATGTTTCCACTGATGGGTGAGACTAGAACTAGGGGGCATAATCTAAGAATAAGGGGCTGCCCTTTCAAAACTGAGATGAGGAGAAACTTCTTCACTCAGAGGGTAGTAAATCTATGGAATTTGCTACCCCAGAGAGCTGCGGAAGCTGCAACATTAAATAGATTTAAAATGGAGATAGACAGTTTTCAAGCTGATAAGGGAATTAGGGGTTACGGGGAGAGGGCAGGGAAGTGGACGTGAGTCTAGATTCGGATCAGCCATTATCCTATTGAATGGCGGAGCAGGCCCGAGGGGCCGTATGGCCTACTCCTGCTCCTATTTCTTATGTTCTTATGTTCTTAAGTCCATTGGAACTGATCGAGCGTGGTCAAAGCTTCGATGCTGGGGATGTTGGCCTGAGCGAGAACACCGATGTTGGTGAGCCTATCCTGCCAATGGATTTGCAGGATCTTGCGGAGGCAGCGTTGGTGGTACCTCTCCAGTGCTTTGAGGTGCCTGCTATATATGGTTCATGTCTCTGAGGCATACAGCAGGGCAGGTATCACTACTGCTCTGTAGACCATGAGCTTAGTGCTGGGTTTGAGGTTCTGGTCTTCAAACACTCTCTTCCTCAGGCGACCGAAGGCTGCACTGGCACACTGAAGGCGGTGTTGGACTTCGTCGTCGACGCCTGCCCTTGTTGACAGTGGGCTCCCAAGGTATGGAAAGTGGTCCATGTTGTCCAAGGCCATGTCGTGGATTTTGATAATCGGGGGACAGCACTCTGTGGCGAGGGCAGGTTGGTAGACATTAACTATACCCCCAATTTGGTGTCATTTTGGTGAAATAATTTCTCTGATATTAAAAATGAACTGGAGCTGCGAACCTGGGAACAGATGGTGAGCCCGGCCAGTGTAGCGTGGTTTCTCGTATCGTGTCACAACTGTAAGATTTGGATTGCAGGTCACACAGATTACCCAAAGGGTCTTAGGAGTTGTATGGCTTTTTATTAAAGAGCTACAGTTTAAAGCATAATCAGATATTACTTCATGCGATTGAAACAGATATAGTAGACATACAACCCGTGACAGATGAGGGCGATCTACGGCCCTGGAATGGAACGAAATGACCGGACAGATGGTGAGGCAGTACGGTGGTCTCGGAGTGGGTGGATTCCTGCAGTCTGCTGCAGCGGTCACTTCCGTTGGGCCGTCCCTCGAGCTGTTGGAGGTGTTAGGCCGTCAGCCACCTCAGAGGCTAAACTTGACCATGGTGTTAGGCCGTAGCCACCTCGGGGAAGCCTTCGCCCCTGACTGCCTGATTCCCTCTCTCAATCGTCTATATTTATAGTTATTTCGGTGGGCTGGTAATCACCTGGTTTCAATCATTTGATCCCCATCCTATTGTCCAATTGTGAAGCGGGAAGTCATCCCTCTGTAGGATTCACAAAATTGAACTTTATATTATAAAGGGTCGAATGGCAGAAGAGGCCATGATTTTAAAGACTGTTTTAAAAGAAGCCCAGGAAAAAGGGGCATTCAAAATGGCCGCCAGACCCCGTGACCAGCTTATTGGGACACTTTAAAATGGTTCCTGCAGTCCTCAGACAGCTTTGTGGATTCAGCCCACAGTAAGTTCTGGAAGCTGTTTCTGAGAGAACGAAGCCAGACACCCACATATACATATAGATTGGACGCAGATCCAGTCGAGATCGGCCTGTAGATAAAGGCCATCTAAATGTTTAACCAGACAAAAGGGAACAGTTTCATATTCATGAGAAGAGCATCAAGGACCCGTTAAGGACATCACCAGGACATTAAAAACAATGAAGGTCATTCCAGACCAGAGATGGCCCATTACTGGCCATCCAAGAACAGTTTAAAATATAATAACTACCCCATTGTGCTCCCAGCCTGCCAAAATTAAAACAAAAGACTAACCTGATTTGGCGCGAGATAGGGGCTTCTGATGAGAAGTATATCTGGGAACCCAGAGGTAGAAAGGAGGGAATCGAGGAGAGGAAGCCATAGATGAAGAAGCCATCGTGGTGCTGTCATCGTATCGGTAGCATCATCGCTAGAAGAAGGAGAAGAAGACGGTTCGAGCCGACGTCCCGCCCCAGGGTAAAACATCGGGAGATCATCGACCAACCCCGGGCTGTTGACGAAACGAGAGGCCATCGACCCACTCCGGCTCGGGAGAAGAGACAATAAAAAACGACAGAAGAAACTATGGGGGCCAGCCCGAGGCTCCTCTGACCGGGGTCGAGCAAACGATCCCCGACCCCGCCGACATCCAGACCAGCCGGTGTCCAGCCGTCCCCAACCCCCCACCTCAGGAGAGAGGTGTGGCGCAGCTCGCTGGGGCTCCACCAACCACGTGGAGACAGGACGCCTGAAAGAATCAAACGCAGACCTGTTTCAAAACCTTACACTTCCTAGTTGGATTGGTGAGCATGTTTCTGGCCCTTCATAATCAGATCTAGATAGGTTTAAGGGGGTGGACATTTAAGGGTATAATTAACATGAGTTGTTGTCCCTCGATGTTCCGTGTGTTTCCCCATTTCATGATGATCTTTGTAGAGTATAATATGCCTGTATTTGCCTTAGTTAGTACTGTGTCATTATGATTTGTTTGTGTTTTCCCTCCCATGTACCCTCTTATTTGTTTTACATTATGCAATAAAATTCCATTTTTGTTTCATCAAACTTGGTCTATAAGAGTTTTCTCTACATTGTAGTTCCTGCCTCAAAGTCCAGAGTACAGAATCTAAGGGGCGAGTGGGTCGAACCACTCACGGTTTTACTGTGCAAGAGAGAGAGGCCTCTAGAGAGAGAAACCTCTGCGATCTAAAACCCCTTACACCTCGCCGTCCCTTTCTGCATGACTGACGAGGCCTCCCTCTTATCTTTCTGAGGAATGTTTTGTTATGTTTCTTTAAGGACATTTTATGAATTTTCGGCTCCATTTTGTCTAACTATTATCCCACTGCCCTGTGTTGTTTTGCATTTTATGATTCCCTTATCACTTCCATTTGTCTTTTGGTGCTTGTTATTCGACCTCGCTGACATTTCTGCTATCTGTTCCCAGCTGCATGTTGTTAGTCTCTGTTCTAAGAATTAAACTCCCAACTTTGAATCTAACAGCTATTTCTTACACAACCTTACATCGTAAATCAAACACATGAATCAGCTCAATGTGTTTGGCAGTACAACCAGGTGCACGGCCGCACTGCGATCAGTGAGGTCCCGTGCACTCAAATTCCCAGGCTGCGCACAGTGGGGAGCAGGGGCTGGGGGGAGGGGCGGGGCCCAACGGCCCGAGCGCGAGCGGCTGCAGAGAGCGCGGGACACGGTGTGGCTGGGGGGGGGTCGCAGGGGAGAGGTTCATCTGATTGGCTGTCAACTCTTACTTTGTGCTGTCAGTGTGTGTGGATTGGAGGAGGTGAGCAGGCTCTGGGCCAATGGCAGGGTGTGAATCAGTGGGGTTGATTTTCGTGGTGCCGTCAGGCGGGGTTTCAGGCATGTGGGGGGGGAAATCCCGATTTCGGGGGTTCCGACACCATCTCGCCCAAAACCCAGCTCCACGCAACTTTCAGAGGCAGCGGATGCCCGCCCCACACTGGGACCCGCCGACCCCAGGCGGGAAGGGGATTAGTGCCAATTAACTGCCTGTTAACAAGTAGTTAACAAGCAGTTTTTAGCCTAATCCCTATTTTGAGGGTTTGAGGGGTTTCGTGTGGGATTCCCGACGGCTCCAAACCACGCCAGGTTAGAGCAGGCAGGCCGTCGGGTTGAAGGAGTTGGAGGGGTCGCGATGTCGGTGTTCAGGTGAGTGATGGGTGCATGAGTGCAAAGGTAAGTGTGTTTGGTGTGTCTAAAGTGTGTAAAGCACTTTTACGTACCTGTACTTACCTTCACAGCCCTTCTTCCTGTAGCCGTCGGGAGTCCATCACTCAGCCGGCACTTAAAGCTGAGCGGCTGCGATCTGTCAAAAGTGACAGCCTCCAGCTTTGAGTGCTGCTGAGAGTTCTAACTGAGTCTGTGCAGAAGGACTCATGTTAGAACTCAGACTGTCAGTGTTTGGCAGCTTCAAACAGCTGTGAAACACTGATATTTCATCTGTCAGGACGTCCTGACAGATGAAATTGCAGTCTGTGACGTCACCTGTTGCCGGGTGGCCCTTAATGGGCCTGCTGAGCCCACTGGGCGGGCTCAACAAGGTCAATCAAGGGAAAATCGCGCGGATTGGCCGGACGTTGAAGTAGGCGGGTCTAAAACCCGAAAGTTGTAGTCCCGCCTTCTTCCCGATAGCTTCGGGAAACTCGACCCCAGTGAGTGTGTGGATTGGAGGAGAGGAGCAGGCTCTGGGCCAATGGTAGGATGCGAGTCAGTGTGTGTGTGGATTGGAGGAAACATAGAAACATAGAAACATAGAAGATAGGAGCAGGAGTAGGCCATTTGGCCCCTCGAGCCTGCTCCGCCATTCAATGCGATCATGGCTGATCATCCAAATTCAATACCCTGTCCCTGCCTTCTCCCCATATCCCTTGATCCCTTTAGCCTTAAGAAATATATCCAACTCCTTCTTGAATATATTTAATGAATTGGCCTCTACTGCCTTCTGTGGTAGAGAATTCCACAGGTTCACCACTCTCTGGATGAAGAAATTCCTCCTCATCTCTGTCCTAAATGGCTTACCCCTTATCCTTAGACTGTGACCCCTGGTTCTGGACTCCCCGCCATCGGGAACATCCTTCCTGCATCCAGTCTGTCCAGTCCTGTCAGAATTTTATAAGTTTCAATGAGATCCCCTCTCATTCTTCTAAACTGGAGGTGAGCAGGCTCTGGGCCAATGGCTCTTTGTGTCAATGTAAGAAGCGCAGAGTGAAGGAAGCGAGGGGAAAGTCTGGCGTGTTTACTGAGAGCTGCCAGTGAGAACACCGCTGCCCAGCTCAGGCTGCTCCTCCGCTACAAACACAGCTCCCAACACCAGACGGCAAAACTCCAGCAATTTTTGTCTGATTTAAATGGTCTCACGCCAGCCATAGTTTGAACCACCAGCAGCTGCTCTGGGAAACAGCAACAGAAAATGCTGGAAATACTCAGCAGGTCAGGCAGCATCTGTGGAGAGAGAAACAGAGTTAACGTTTCAGGTCGATGATCCTTCGTCAGAACTGGAAAATGTTGGCGATGGAGCAGGTTTTTAAGCAAGTGTCGGGGCAGGGAAAGGGGGGAGGGGAGGAAAGAACAAAAGGGAAGGTCTGTGATCGGGGGGAAGGCAGGAGAGATTAAATGATAAAAGGGATGATGGTGCGAGGCAAAAGGAGAGGTAATGGGACAAATAAAGAAACAAAAGATGGCTCTGGAGGAGGTGTAAATGGGAATGGCAGAATCATCAGCAGCTGCCCTGTGAGAGAGAAAAGAAAACACCGAGGTTATAGTCTGAAATTGTTGAACTCGATGTTGAGTCCAGAAGCCTGTAAAGTGCCTAATCGAAAGATTTATCCTGTCCCTCAGAACTTTTTCCAATAATTTTCCCACCACCGAGGTTAGGCTGACTGGCCTGTAATTACTCAGTCTATCCTTTTCTCCCTTTTTAAACAAGGGTACCACATTAGCAGTCCTCCAGTCCTCCGGCACCACACCTGTAGCCAGAGAGGATTGGAAAATGATGGTCAGGACCTCTGCTATTTCCTCTCTTACTTTTCTTAACAGTCTGGGACACATTTCCACTTTATCCACTTTGAAAGATGCTAAACCCCTTAATACTCCTTCTCTCACTATGTTTATTTCATTTAATATTTCACACTCCGCCTCCCTGATTGCAATATCTGCATTGCCCCTCTCTTTTGTGAAAACAGAAGCAAAGTATTCATTAGGGACCCTACCCACGTCTCCCACCTCCACACACAGGGGCCTAGAAATTCGGTATCGCCGCACCAGGTCTTTAGTGCCCGAAATTTTGCGCTCGCCCGGATTCCCGTAGCGCCCGCCTGAAATTCAGTTGCGCCGCCCCAAGACGGAGGCGGGCGCTATTGCAGGGTTTGGCCGCCTCGTTTGGGGCGAAGAATGTCAGTTTCAGGCGTCCAGCTGCCGCTGCGGCACCCGATGCGGTGCGGCAGGCTGGGGTACTGCAGGCCTCCTCCTTCTCTTAAGGAGGAGCTGCCTGCAGCCGTGAGATCGCCGCTGGATTCCCCCGGCAAATGAGCCCGGCACCACGGAGAAGTGCCGGGCTCGCGGGAGTCACACACCAATGCCGCGGGGGGGTGGTGCAGGAGTCCAGGGAGGGAGGTGCGGCCAGGCGGCCGCCGGGAAAGCGGCCGGCCGCCCCTCCACCTTTATGCGCCGGCCTCTCGGAGCTGCAAGGCACCGTTTTGCAAACGCTGTTTGTGGCCGCGACGGGCGAGGCGGCCGCAACTGAATTTGGCCATCGGGATGGATTACCATTGGAACCGGGGCGCTGCGCACACCGATGACGTCATCGGTGCCGGCGCAGCGCTACCAGCTAACGCCGATGTTAGGGACCAAAAACTTCCGGCGCAAACCACTTTATAGCCAATAAGTGGGCGCAAACGCGACTGAATTTCTAGGCCAGGTTACCTTTATGGTCCCTAATAGGCCCTACTCTTACTTTAGTTATCCTCTTGCTCTTAATGTATTTATAAAACATCTTTGGGTTTTCCTTGATTTTACTTCCAATATTTTTCCATGCCCTCTCTTTGCTTTCCTAATTTCCTTTTTAATTTCACCCCTGCACTTTCTATACTCCTCTAGAGTTTCTGCAGTATTGAGTCCTCGGTATCTGTTATAAGCGTCCCTTTTTTTCTTTATCCTACCCTGTGTGCCCCTTGACATCCAGGGAGCTCTAGATTTGTTAGTCCCACCCTTTTTCTTTAAGGGAACATACTTGCTCTGAACCCTCACTATCTCCTCCTTGAATGCCTCCCACTGCTCTGACACTGATTTCCCTTCAAGTTTCTGTCTCCAGTCCACTATGGCTAAATCCCATCTCAGCTTAGTAAAATTAGCTTTTCCCCAATTGAGAACGTTTAATCCTGGTCTACACATGTCCTTTTCCATAACTACCTTAAATCTAACTGAATTATGATCACTACCACCAATATGCAGAAAGGATGTTCCCGATGGCGGGGGAGTCCAGAACCAGGGGTCACAGTCTAAGGATAAGGGGTAAGCCATTTAGGACAGAGATGAGGAGGAATTTCTTCACCCAGAGAGTGGTGAACCTGTGGAATTCTCTACCACAGAAGGCGGTGGAGGCCAATTCATTAAATATATTCAAGAAGGAGTTAGATATATTTCTTAAGGCTAAGGGGATCAAGGGATATGGGGAGAAAGCAGGGACCGGGTACTGAATTTGGATGATCAGCCATGATCGCATTGCATGGCGGAGCAGGCTCGAGGGGCCAAATGGCCTACTCCTGCTCCTATCTTCTATGTTTCTATGTTAATATGCTCTCCCACTGATACCCTTTCTACCTGCCCAGCTTCATTCCCTAAAACTAAGTCCAGAACCGCCCCCTCTCTTGCTGGGCTTGCTACGTACTGGCTAAAAAAATTCTCCTGAATGCATTTTAAGAATTCTGCTGCCTCTATGCCTTTCACACTAATTTTATCCCAGTGAATATTCGAAAAGTTGAAATCCCCTACTATTGCTGCCCTATTGTTTTTGCACATCTCAGAAATGTGCCGACATATTTGCTCTTCTATCTCCCTCGGACTGTTTGGGGGTCTGTAGTGAGTGAGGCTAAGTGAGTGGGCAGAGATTTGGCAGATGCAATATAATGTTGGAAAGTGTGAGGTTATGCACTTTGGCAGAAAAAAATCAAAGAGCAAGTTATTATCTAAATGGAGAGAAACTGCAAAGTGCTACAGTACAAAGGGATCTGGGGGTCCTGGTGCATGAAACACAGAAGGTTAGTATGCAGCTGCAGCAGGTGATCAGGAAGGCCAATGGAATCTTGGCTTTTATTGCAAGGGGGATGGAGTATAAATACAGGGAAGTCTTGCTGCAGTTATACAGGGTATTGGTGAGGCCACACCTGGAATACTGCGTGCAGTTTTGGTTTCCATATTTAAGAAAAGATATACTTGCTCTCGAGGCGGTTCAGAGAAGGTTCACTCGGTTGATTCCAGAGATGAGGGGGTTGACGTATGAGGAAAGGTTGAGTAGGTTGGGACTCTATTCATTGGAGTTCAGAAGAATGAGAGGCGATCTTATCGAAACATATAAGATTGTGAGGGGGCTTGATCGGGTGGATGCGGTGAGGATGTTTCCACTGATGGGTGAGACTAGAACTAGGGGGCATAGTCTTAGAATAAGGGGCTGAGATGAGGAGAAACTTCTTCACTCAGAGGGTAGTAAATCTATGGAATTTGCTACCCCAGAGAGCTGTGGAAACTGCAACATTAAATAAATTTAAATCAGAGATAGACAGTTTCCTAGCAGATAAGGGAATTAGGGGTTACGGGGAGAGGGCAGGGAAGTGGACGTGAGTCTAGATTCGGATCAGCCATGATCCTATTGAATGGCGGAGCAGGCCCGAGGGGCCGTATGGCCTACTCCTGCTCCTACTTCTTATGTTCTTATGTTACACTCCCAGCAGTGTGATCGCCCCTTTTTTGTTCTTCAATTCAACCCATTTGATGATCCTTCTAAGATGTCCTCCCTCCTCACAACTGTAATTGATTCTTTAATCAACATTGCGACCCCCCCTCCTTTTGTATCCCCCTCTCTATCACATCTGAAAACCCTGTAACCAGGAATGTTGAGCTGCCATTCCTGCCCTTCTTTCAGCCATGTCTCAGTAATAGCAATAATATCATACTCTCATGTGTCTATCTGGCCCCTCAGCTCATCTGCCTTATTCCCCAGACTCCTTGCTATGAAGTATATACCATTTAGCACTGCCAAACCCCCTTGTCGTCTATTTTCTAGCCATTGTTTCCTCTGTCTTCCAAATTCACTTTCGACTTTTCAGCTTTCTAATTTCAGCTATGCTCCTCTCCCTCCTGAACCCATTCTCAGGTTCCCATCCCCCTGCCGAGCTAGTTTAAACCCCCCCCAACAGCACTCGCAAACCCCCCCCCCCCGCGAGGATATTGGTTCGGGCCCTGTTGAGGGGTTAAGCCACCTGTTGCTATAAGCACTGGGAGGAATGTTCAACAACGTAAAATATCTCAATTGACAGCTTAGATGTGAACAAGAGAAACATTGCGTCGTCCACAAATCATTTTATAAATGTGCAACTTAGAGTTTACTATTAATGGTGTAAAATCATGGTTAATTTTAAGTTGCATGCTGAATAATAAGTGAATAGACTAGAGAAACTTGGGTTGTTCTCCTTAGAGCAGAGAAGGCTAAGAGGAGATTTGATAGAGGTATTCAAAATCATGAAGGGTTTAGATAGAGTAAATAAAGAGAAACTGTTTCCAATGGCTGAAGGGTCAAGAACCAGAGGGCCCAGATTTAAGGTGATTGACAAAAGAACCAGAGGCGAGATGAGGAAAAACTTTTTTATGCAGCGAGTGGTTGGGATTTGGAACGCGCTGCCTGATAGGGCGGTGGAGGCAGATTCAATAGGAGTCTTCAAAAGGGAATTGGATAAATACTTGAAGGAGAAAACACTGCAGGAATATGGGGAAAGAGCGGGGGAGGGGGACTGACTGGATTGCTCTTCGAAAGAGCCGGCACAGACTGGATGGGCCGAATGGCCTCCCTCTGTGCTGCACTATTCTATGGTTCAATGCGTTACTTTGTGGGGCGGCTCAGAGAGAATTGAGCCAAAAACTCGAGGGGCAGTTGTATCAAGGCAGAGCGGCAGCGTTCAGCAGTGTCTGTGAGTGTCTTTGAACCCTTCCCCAGCACTCACAAGCTTGCTCAGGGTGCGCACGGTTGCTAGGAAATGCTGTAAACATTCCCAGACTCGATCCCTTGACTGTCCATTGGGCTCGGGTGAATGAATGTTGTTGCTGTTGTTGTAAGATTTGCCCAGGGACATAAGAAATCGCTCGGAGGAGTTTGTGGCCCGCTCCGTACAAAAGAAAATTGGGGGGAACATTGAACCATGGGCCATTCCTGTTGCCAGTTCCTGCGAGACTGGCAGTTTCACTGAATGGTGTAAGAAAGACAGGGGCTAACATGAAAGGCCACATCCATACTTACCTTTGAAGACTAAAAAGCAATTAAGTGGAGACAGGGTGTCTAGAATTTCAACTGCCTGTAAGAACTTTATTGCCTCGGTGGCATTCCAAGGTATCTTTTAATCAGCATTCAGCAGTTTGAGTGAATAATTGAGGAGGCAGCTTACACATGTTTACCTTAGGATATATAACCAATCAGTGAAGGTGCATGTGGGCCAAGATCCAATCAGGTTGTAGGAATGAATTGTGCATGAGGCTGCTATGCTTATTTGAATGTATAAAACTGTAATGTTTGCTGTAACAATTTGGAGAAGTCTGGCTAAAGACTGCGCAGACTGTCTCCCCACTGGTGTAATAAAGACAACTTGACTATCGATCTGAAATCCGGGCACAGATTACGTTCATTTTCAGAATTGAATTTTTCTGCTCAAGTTTCTGCTCAAACTCATTTGCAGATCGCCGAAGGCAAAATCTTCCGTGAAAACGCGCAATCAGGCAGCGGTTTATATCGTGATGTGGTCTTGTTTCTTTGGAGCTCAAAAATATTCCCCGACATATTTAAGAGCGGTAACCTGGTGCAGTTTGACTCACGCAGCTGAAAATGGGTTTATCGCAAAAAATAGGCATTTTTAATCCGTGTGTCGAGCCCCCCTCCTGTGAATAACCTGATTTTAAATCACTGAAAATGACCTTTAAAAAACTATACAGACGCATTTGTGAGTTATATTGGGGTACAGTAGTCAGCTTCTGAGTAAATTAAATATTTTTTAATATTAAAAGCTTTTGAAACATGCCTATTAGTGTCCTTGCGCCTAAAAGCAGCTTAATTTTTGGAGTCCCCTCGAAGGCGCACAAACAAGGGCAATTAACGGAAACTCGCCGCGGTGACTAATTCGATCTCGAGGCGTGACCAGTTTTGTGGGCGGGGCCGCCTCTAGCACGATGTTTTTCTGAACCAGCGCAAAAGGTGGCGGAAACTCGAGTGGCGCCGGACATAAGTTGCGCTGAAATTCCTCGATCTTTTGTCAGGTTTCAGGTGAGACACGCTGATAAAAAACCCCAGCACAAGCGAGCAGAATCTCCCGGCCTCTGTCTCCAGAGACCCAGGCTTCTGCATTCGGCCATTCTTGTGTAACAAAAGCAGCACATTCCGAAACTGGGATCTAAGGTGGAGCCGGCATGGGACGAGAAGAGTTGGGAAAGATTACTGGGCAACGTTGACCTTGCCACATTTGTGCTATCTCCTCCTTACATTAGCGGCTCGCGTTAAGGAGCCTGATCCAGGGCATATGAAACACTCCTAATGTCCCCGTGCCTTGCCTATTGTATTTGTATTCAGGATGTGGGCAATGGTGATGAGGACATGTTTATTGCGCTCCATAAATTATAGTCAAATAAAAGCATTTTATAAAGAGCCCTGTAAATAGTAACAACTTTAACGTTAATTGATCTTCTTGAAGTATTGAACCTGTTCGGCCGTTTCATTCAGTTGATGGCTCTTTTCTGCCGAGTCAGATTTTCCAAATTAAATGAGGCCAATATATTGATGTAATATATTTGACCAAACTCATCAAGAGACCTGCACTCCAGGCCGTCCCTTGAGTCCCCGCTGCCAGATATAGAGTCGAACATGATTACTGACTCGAGACACCAGACAGCAGATCGAGGCTGACATACAAATCACTGATAGATTTCAGTGATGTATGTCATGAATTTATGCACTTAAGGGGAAGCTAGGTCGGCAGATGAAGGAGAAAGGTAGAGAAGGATATGCTGATAGGGGGAGATGAAGGGGGGTGGGAGGAGGCTCACGTGGAGAGTAAACCCCGGGATAGACCAGTTGGGCAGAATGGCCTTTTTCTGCGCCGTAGACTCGACATAATTCTAGGGGAAGAAATGATGCTATTTTCAGAGCTACATTAGAGAGGTGGGATAAGGCAACAGTCACTCCACGATGAAACTGTGTCTCAATAACACAAACAATAACATGAGACAATCCAGGGAGGACAAACCCCATCCCTCCCAGGACCCTAAATCTCCCATCGAACCCCATCCCCCCGCCCCGGTCCACTAACACCCCCATCGAAGCCCATCGCTCCCAAACCCTAACTCTCGCATCGAAACCCATCCCTCCAGAACCCTAAATCTCCCATCGAAACCATTCCTCAGTCCCCTAACTCTCCCATCGAAGCCCATCCCTCCAGTCCCCTAACCCTCCCATCGAAGCCCATCCCTCCAGTCCCCTAACTCTCCCATTGAAGCTCATCCCTCCAGTCCCCTAACTCTCGCATCGAAACCCATCCCTCCAGTCCCCTAACTCTCCCATCGAAACCATTCCTCAGTCCCCTAACTCTCCCATCGAAGCCGATCCCTCCAGTCCCCTAACTCTCCGATCAAACTCCATCCCTCCAGTCCCCTAACTCTCCCATCGAAGCCCATCCCTCCATGTACTCTAACTCTCCCATCGAAACCCATCCCTCCAGTCCCCTAACTCTCCCATCGAAGCCCATCCCTGCAGTACCCTAACACTCCCATCGAAGCCCATCCCTGCAGTACCCTAACTCTCCCATTGAAGCCCATCCCCTCCAGTACCCTAACTCTCCCATCGAAGCCCATCCCTCCAGTACCCTAACTCTCCCATCGAAGCCCATCCCTCCAGTACCCTAACTCTCCCATCGAAGCCCATCCCTCCAGTACCCTAACTCTCCCATCGAAGCCCATCGCTCCAGTCCCCTAACTCTCCCATCGAAGCCCATCCCTCCAGTACCCTAACTCTCCCATCGAAGCCCATCGCTCCAGTCCCCTAACTCTCCCATCAAAGCCCATCGCTCCAGTCCCCTAACTCTCCCATCAAATCTCATCCCTCCAGTCCCCTAACTCTCCCATCGAAGCCCATCCCTCCAGTCCTCTAACTCTCCCATCGAAGCCCATCCCTCCAGTCCCCTAACTCTCCCATCGAAGCCCATCCCTCCAGTCCCCTAACTCTCCCATCGAAGCCCATCCCTCCAGTCCCCTAACACTCCCATCGAAGCCCATCCCTCCAGTCCCCTAGCTCTCCCATCGAAGCTCATCCCTCCAGTCCCCTAACTCTCCCATCGAAGCCCATCCCTCCAGTCCCCTAACTCTCCCATCGAAGCTCATCCCCTCCAGTCCCCTAACTCTCCCATCGAAGCTCATCCCTCCAGTCCCCTAACTCTCCCATCGAAGCCCATCCCTCCAGTACCCTAACTCTCCCATCGAAGCTCATCCCTCCAGTCCCCTAACTCTCCCATCGAAGCCCATCCCTCCAGTCCCCTAACTCTCCCATCGAAGCCCATCCCTCCAGTACCCTAACTCTCCCATCGAAGCCCATCCCTCTAGTCCCCTAACACTCCCATCGAACCCCATCGCTCCAGTCCCCTAACTCTCCCATCGAAGCTCATCCCTCCAGTCCCCTAACTCTCCCATCGAAGCCCATCCCTCCAGTACCCTAACTCTCCCATCGAAGCCCATCCCTCTAGTCCCCTAACTCTCCCATCGAAGCCCACCCCTCCAGTCCCCTAACTCTCCCATCGAACCCCATCCCTCCAGTCCCCTAACTCTCCCATCGAAGCCCATCCCTCCAGTACCCTAACTCTCCCATCGAAGCCCATCCCTCTAGTCCCCTAACTCTCCCATCGAAGCTCATCCCTCCAGTCCCCTAACTCTCCCATCGAAGCCCATCCCTCCAGTACCCTAACTCTCCCATCGAAGCCCATCCCTCCAGTCCCCTAACACTCCCATCGAAGCCCATCCCCTCCAGTCCCCTAACTCTCCCATCGAAGCCCATCCCTCCAGTCCCCTAACACTCCCATCGAAGCCCATCCCCTCCAGTCCCCTAACTCTCCCATCGAAGCCCATCCACTCTCCGAGGGGATTTTACAATTGTCACTCCTACCTGAGTGGTACTTGGTTGTTAAACAATATGCTCACCCACACGAGCAGCTCCTCAGGGCAACGAGAGAAGGGCAATAACCGCAGCCCAGTCTGGGTCGCCAAAACTCCAAGAACACATTTTTAAAAAGGAGCAAATCTTTGAAATGTGGACTCACAACCTCCAATTACCAAGGAGCTCTTTGCAGACACAGCTAAATTAGCCCTTGCGACTCTCGAAATATACCCAGGCACGTCATCTCCAGTCATAGAATCATAGAATCACACAGCACAGGAGGAGGCCATTCGGCCCATTGTGCTGGTGCAGGCTCTTTGAAAGAGCTCTCCAATTAGTCCCACTCCCCCTGCTCTTTCCCCACAGCCTGCAAATTTTTCCTTTTCCAGTATTTATCCAATTCCCTTTGAAAGTTACTATTGAATCTGCTTCCACCGCCCTTTCAGGCAGCGCATTCCAGATCACAACAACTCGCTGCGTAAAATATGTCTCCTCATCTCCCCCCTGGTTCTTTTGCCAATTACCTTAAATCTGTGTCCTCTGGTTATCGACCCTCCTGCCACTGGAAACAGTGGCACCAGTTCTAATGAAAAGTGCTTCCCAAACCCTTAACACGATTCCTTTTTATCATAGTTTCCAAACTGGCTCCAAGGAGCTTCCCAGTCCATGAGTCTGAGAGAACGGGCTGGGCTGGGAGTTCGGGGGACATTCTGTAAAGGATGTTTCATGCAAGATTTGGAATACATTCTCCAACCAACTTGCACCAAGTCCCGTTCACCCATCACCCCCTGTGCTCACTGCCCCGTGTCCTAACTCACACCCAGTCCCGTTCACCCATCACCCCCTGTGCTCACTGCCCCGTGTCCTAACTCGCACCGAGTCCCGTTCACCCATCACCCGCTGTGCTCACTGCCCCGTGTCCTAACTCACACCCAGTCCCGTTCACCCATCACCCCCTGTGCTCACTGCCCCGTGTCCTAACTTGCACCGAGTCCCGTTCACCCATCTCCCCTGTGCTCACTGCCCCGTGTCCTAACTCGCAGCCAGTCCCGTTCACCCATCACCCCCTGTGCTCACTGCCCCGTGTCCTAACTCACACCCAGTCCCGTTCACCCATCACCCCCTGTGCTCACTGCCCCGTGTCCTAACTCTCACCCAGTCCCGTTCACCCATCTCCCCTGTGCTCACCGCCCCGTGTCCTAACTCGCACCCAGTCCCGTTCACCCATCTCCCCTGTGCTCACTGCCCCGTGTCCTAACTCACACCCAGTCCCGTTCACCCATCACCCGCTGTGCTCACTGCCCCGTGTCCTAACTCACACCCAGTCCCGTTCACCCATCACCCCCTGTGCTCACTGCCCCGTGTCCTAACTCACACCCAGTCCCGTTCACCCATCACCCCCTGTGCTCACTGCCCCGTGTCCTAACTCACACCCAGTCCCATTCACCCATCACCCCCTGTGCTCACTGCCCCGTGTCCTAACTCACACCCAGTCCCGTTCACCCATCACCCCCTGTGCTCACTGCCCCGTGTCCTAACTCACACCCAGTCCCGTTCACCCATCACCCCCTGTGCTCGCTGACCCGTGTCCTAACTCACACCCAGTCCCGTTCACCCATCACCCCCTGTGCTCACTGCCCCGTGTCCTAACTCACACCCAGTCCCGTTCACCCATCACCCGCTGTGCTCACTGACCGACATTGGCTCCCGGTCCGGCAACCCCACAATTTGAAAATTCTCATCCTTGAGTTCAGAATCCCTCCAAGGCCTCTCCCCTCCCTATCTCTGTAACCTCCTCCAATCCTACAACCCTCCGCGATATCTAGGGGGAAAAATTCAGTTGGTAGCATCACCCATTAGCGCCCTAAGAGGGCGCTAAGTGGGGCGCAAACCAACTAGCGCCGGGCGCGGCGATATCTGCGCGAAATTGACTGGACATTTTGCGGCGGCGCTAAACACTACCGCCACGATCTCCTGCGCCGGCAGATCGTGATGTCAGTCGAGTGTGCAATGCCCCGGTAGCGCCCCGGACTGGAAATTGAGTGGCGCCCCCTGCCTTACCGCCTGCCGCTAGCAACGACAGGTTGAGGGGAGCGTTTTGCAGTCAGGAAGGGACTGGGGGAGCGCTATTTAAAGGCGACCGCATCCTGCCTTTTTTTGTTGGTGACATTTTTGCACCACACATTCTGAGAGAGAAAGAGAGAGAGACTTCTGGAGAGATTCAACGCTGTGTGAAGGAGTTTTGGGTACTGAGCAGCACTTTGCAGGTTCATTTTGATTTGCCCTTCCTTGTATTGATTTAGAAGAGACTGTGGGGGCTGCACTCTGAGCTCTTTCCCTGGGTCTCTCCATTGTTCTTTCCAGCAGATTTGATGTACAGGTCTCTCCAGGCCGAGATTCAAGGCTGCAATGAACAGGATGTGGATGGAGACCAAGATAAACCCTCCCCTTTAAGATAAAAACAGAAAATGCTGGAGCAACTCAGCAGGTCAAGCAGCATCTGTGAAGAGAGAAACAGAGTTAACGTTTCAGGTTGATGACCATTCATCAGAACTCCCCTTTAAGAATTGGCCGGTGCCAGTGTGTCTGTGTTCCATCACTGACTGACATCACTTGAGCTTCGCCAGCGCTCTGAGGTAGCACCTCGCTCCTCGGCCTTTGCGCCTTAAGACAGATCTGAAGTGCCTGATTTAGCGCTCCAATCACCTCCAGGGGCGATAAAAGCCAAGTTTGCAGTCGGAGGCGATAATTAGCGCCAGGTGCTAATCTTTGCGCCCGCCCGATAATTGCGCCCCAAATGGGGTGATACTGAATTTCTCCCCCCTACACTCCTTCAATTCTGGCCTCTTGTACATGCCTGATTTCTATCATTCTACCATTGGCGGCCGTGCCTTCTACTGCCTGGGCCCTGAGCTCGGGAATTCCATCCCTAAACCTCTCCAACTCTCTCTCCGTATATAACAAGTGTAATACAATAATCATGGGTGACTTTAATCTACATATAGACTGGGCAAGCCAAATTTGCAGTAATTGTGTGGAGGACGAATTCATGGATTGTATACAAGATAGTTTTCTAGATCAGTATGTTGAGGAACCAACTAGGGAACCAGTTATTTTAGATCTAGTATTGTGCAATGAGAAAGGGTTAATTAATAACCTTGTAGTAAAGGGGCCTTTAGGGAAGAGTGACCATAATATGATAGAGTTTTATATTGAGTTTGAAAGTGGTTTAGTTAAATCCGAAACTAGGGTCTTAAATCTAAACAAAGCAAACTACATAGGTATGAGGGGCAAGTTGGCTATGGTAGATTGGGAAACTATGGTAAAAGGTATGATGGTAGACAAGCAATGGCTAGCATTTAAAGAATTAATACATAATTTACAACAAATATACATTGCTTTAAGGCACAAAAACAGGAGAAGTGGACCAACTATGGCTAACAAGAGAAGTTAAAGATCGTATTAGATCAAAGAAAGAGGCTTATAATGTTGCCAAAATGTATAGTAAGCCCTAGGATTAGGAGGATTTTAGAATTCACAGAAATCACAGAAATCACAGAAACCACACAGTGCAGATAGAGGCCATTTCGGCCCATCGAGCCTGCACCGACACATATCCCACCCAATCCCCGTAACCCCTACACCAACACATATCCCACCCTATCCCCGTAACCCCACGTATTTAATCCCCCTAACACTAAGGGTCAATTTATCATAGCCAATCAACCTAACCCGCACATCTTTGGACTGTGGGAGGAAACCGGAGCACCCGGAGTAAATTCAGCAAAGGAGGACCAAGAAATTGATAAAGAAAGGGAAAATAGAATATGAGAGTAAACTAGAGAGACATAAAAACAGATTGTAAAAGCTTCTATAGGTATGTAAAAAGTAAAAGGTTAGCAAAAGTAAATGTGGGTCCCTTACAGGCTGAGACAGGAGAAATGATAATGGGGGATTAGGAAATGGCTGAGAAATTAAACAAATACTTTGTGTCTGTCTTCACGGAAGAAGATGCAAAAATCTTCCTGGAAATAATGGAGAACCAAGGGTCTAGCAAGAATGAGGAACTGAAAGAAATTAGTATTGGCAAAAATATAGTACTGGAGAAATGAATGGGATTGAAAGCCAATAAATGCCCTGCACCTGATGGCCTACATCCTAGGGTTTTGAAAGAGGTGGCAATAGAGATAGTGGATGCATTAGTTGTCATCTTCCAAAGTTCCCGTGGATTGGAAGGTAGCAAATGTAACCCCACTATTTAAGAAAGGAGGGAGAGAGAAAACAGGGAACTACAGACCAGTTAGCCTGACATCAAAGTGGGGAAAATGCTACAATCTATTATTAAGGACGTGGTAATAGGGCACTTAGAAAATAATAATAGGATTGGGCAGAGTCAGCACGGACTTATGAAAGAGAAATCGTGTTTGCCGAATCTGTTGGAGTTTTTTGAGGTTGCAACTAGCAGAATAGATAAGGGAGAACCAATGGATGTGGTGTATTTGGATTTTCAGAAGACATTCGATAAGGTGCCACACAAGAGGTTATTAAACAAAATTAGGGCTCATGGGATTGGGGGTAATATACTAGCATGGATTGAGGATTGGTTAATGGACAGAAAACAGAGAGTAGGAATAAATGGGTCATTTTCGGGTTGGCAGGCTGTTACTAGTGGGGTACCACAAGGATCAGTGCTTGGGCCTCAGCTATTCACAATCTACATCAATGATTTGGATGAGGGGACCAAATGTAATATATCCAAATTTTACTGATGATACAAAGCTGGGTGGGAATGTAAGTTGTGAGGAGGATGCAAAGAGGCTTCAGGGGGATAGAGACAGGCTAAGTGAGTGGACAAGAACATGGCAAATGGAATATAATGTGGAGAAATGTGAAGTTATCCATGTTGGTAGGAAAAATAGAAAAGCAGAGTATTTTTTAAATGGTGAGAGATTGGGAAATGTTGGTGTTCAGAGGGACCTGGGTGTCCTTATACATGAATCACTGAAAGTTAACATACAGGTACAGCAAGCAATTGGGAAAGCAAATGGTATGTTGGCCTTTATTACAAGAGGATTTGAGTATAAGAGTAAAGGGCCTAGAAATTGGGTATAGCCCCGCTTGAGGCGTTAGAACTGGCGATGCGCTAAGTTTATAGCCAGACGAGAGCTATCCGCGCCTGGGGCGATATTGGGTTGCATCGCCCCCAAAGCGGATTCAGGCGCTAAATCAGCCATTGCACGGTGCTCTTAAGGCACAAAAGGTCAGGCGCTACTCAATTTCGACGCGGACGGGCGCAGCGCAGGTGAACTCAATTACGGCAAATCACGAGATCTGCAGGCGCCGGCCGGCTCTTAAAGGGGTGGGTCAGTCAGACTGAGCTTCAACACCCAACGCCCTGTAGGCCTCAGATTCGGCGCTCGCCCTTGTCTGGCGGTACAAGGTGATCATTATGGAGAAGGTTAGGCAGAGAGCAGACACTTCAGCACTGAGGCTCTGGACCACTTGGTGGCTGCAGTTGAACACCGTCGACAGGTGCTGTATCCGGATAATGGCAAGAGGCCAAATCAGAAGGCTTACCGACGATCTTGGAGGGAGGTTGCTGTGAGGGTCAACTCCAGCAGCATGGCGACCAGGACCCCTGTTCAGTGCAGGAAGAAATTCAACGACCTGACATGGATCGTTAGGGTGAGTGATGGTTTACCAAACTTGTGCTTCCCTCCATCTGCAGCTGACTTCGGGCACCCTGCTGCAATGATGCGCCACTGGCCATCTGTCAGTGTGCACCCATGGCCCTTTCTGGGCAGACACATGGACAGATGTCTCAAAGCCTCATGTAAGGGCTCTTGCACCATGGGGAGCGTGCGATGATGTCTCAAGGCCTCATGTAAGGGCTCTTGCACCATGGGGGGCATGCGATGATGTCTCAAGGCCTCATGTAAGGGCTCTTGCACCATGGGGGGCATGCGATGATGTCTCAAGGCCTCATGTAAGGGCTCTTGCACCATGGGGGGCATGCGATGAAACATAGAAACATAGAAACATAGAGATAGGAACAGGAGTAGGCCATTCGGCCCTTCGAGCCTGCTCCGCCATTCAATGAGATCATGGCTGATCTTCCTCTGAGATCTTAGCTGATCTTACCAGTTCAGTACCCCGTCCCCGCCTTTTCTCCGTAACCCTTAATCCCCTTAGCCTTCAGAAATATATCCAATTCTGAGGTCTCAAGGCCTCATGTAACAGAACCTCCGCTTCGTTCCCCTGCAGTCGAAGATGGCGCAGATTAGAAAAGAGCAGCGTCGCACCGGTGGCGGACCTCCACAAGTGGTCACTCTCACGGATCTGGAGGAGAGAGTGCACCAGATTCTTGGAGGACGTCTGTCTGGTCCTGTGACCACTGCATCTGCCGACCCCATTACCGACAGCGAGGGTAAGACTCTCACCTTTTCCACCTGTTGCCTTCCACTTGGTCCCCCCGCCAGCATGCATCCTCAGTGTGCAGCCATGTCAGAGCCTTGCCGCAATCTGGCATGCCTTTCAGCAAACCTGTCCTTTTTCTAAAGCCACTCTTCCACCTCCCACTTTCAGATGAAGCAGCACCAACTCGGGCTCAACGTGCTGAAGCTGCCAGTGCCAGTGCCACCGGAGGCGAGGAGCAGGAGGACTCCGGACCAGCCGTTGCAGAATCCGGGGAGCTGAGACATCTGCAGACTGGGGATAGTAGTCCCCTGGAGGGGAGGGGGGGGGGCTCTGAGGATGAACCAGTTGCCGGACCAAGCGGCATGGAGCAACGCAGGGGGGATAGGCAAGTTCGGCTACCGTCTCCCCGCAGGGCAAGGCAGGTCGTCATGACTGCTGCACAGAGTGCAGATAAGGTCCGGCGCCTGGCAGAGATGAGCAAACAGGCCCGGGTCAGACACACGGAGCTGATGGCTGCAGTGGAGAAGATGCCTGAGTCAATAGATTCATTGGCTAGGAGTATGTTGGACTTCGGGGCAACAATGGAGAGGACTCTGCAGGGCTTTGGCGCAACAATGGAGAGGTCTCTCCAGGTGTTCGGGGAAACAATGGACAAGTCTATCCAGGGCTTCAGGGCCACAATGGACAGGACTATCCAGGGCTTCGGCCCAACAATGGAGAGGACTGTCCACGGCTTTGAGTCGGCAATGGAAAGGACTGTTCAGGGCTTCGGACAATCCCTGGAAAGGTCTGTGCAGGGCTTGTCCGAGGCAGTGGAGCGGTCGGCTCCTGCCTTGTCCGAAGCCATGGGAAGAACTGTCCAGGCCTTCTCCGAAGCACTGGCACCTGGCACACAGGTCCTCACTGTTGCCACGCATTCACTTGCTGGGCTCCTCCACAGCCAGATTGATGCAACACGATGTCTCACTGCAGCCACCCTCTCTGCATCAGATAGGATCACCCCGGGCCCTTCCACTCCCGTACAAGGCCAGGAATCAGTGGAGCATGCGATTGTGGCGGATGAGCCGAGCCGCTCCCCTCAGATAGCCAGTGTGTCGTCCGACCATGGTGCAGGTGTCCTCTCTCGGCAGGAGACCATTGCACATGCCAGCGCTGGGACGCCTGCATTGCAGCTGCCACCACCTGCAGGCCACACTGCTTCCAGCCATGCTCAAAGCAAGCATCCTGCGTCCGCACCCTCCAAGCCCAGAGGTCGGCCAGGCCGTACCTCAGGGGCTTCTGCGCTTCCAGACAGTCGGCAAGCGTCCCCCAGCCTTGAGGCCGCCACTGGGGTGCAATTACGTAGGAGCAGCAGGGAGGGAAGGGGCCGGGCGCAAACGAGAAGTCGTTCTCCCTCAAGGGGCCAGTTGTGGAGGGAGGTGCTGAGACGTTTGTTTGTCCAAATTCACGGACACCCTCACCTGCTGTTATAGGTGCAGATTTTTGTTGAGTTTTGCTGCTTTGCCGATCAGATCACTTTTATTTTGGCAGTGATGGTTTCTGCTCACTTTACGTTGTTTAGCTGTAATGAAAGACTTTTGTGTCAATAAACAGAAGTTTAAATGTTGCTTGGTGCATGTGACTACTTTCAGTGATGCTGGCATGCAGAGGCCCTCAAACATCCAAAGTGCGCATGAGGTAAGACTCTCATCATTCCGCCACAGGGGTGTCGAGACGAGTCCAGAGGAGCCTCTGACGAATGGACCTTCCACTTTCAGCAGCCCTTCCATCTTCCTCCTCCTCCTCCTCCTCCTCCTCCTCCTCCTCCTCATACTCCTCCTCCTCCGCCTGCTTGTGCAGGGTCCGAGGGAAGGTAATGAATGGACGCATTCGCCTATAAAGGGCATCTATCACTTGCCGGATGCAACAGCGGACTGCAGCCTGAGCGACAGTCGCATTGTCCCCAATGGCTGACTGAAAGGAGCCGTTGGCATAAAAATGGAGGCCTTCAGTCAGTGTAGCCATCACAGACAGAGAGGTTCTGCAGCGTTCACGCGGCTGCAGATCCTGACCAAGCAGCTGGCACAGATCAGTAACAATGTCCCTCCAGATTCGGAGCCTTCGCAAACACTGCTCCTCCGACATGTCAAGGCTTGTCACCTGCTGCCTAAAGACCCTCGCAGCCTCCCGTCGGATTGGCCGACCTCCATTGCCCCTCCTCCTTCTGGCCAATCCCGGCCCTCTCTCCCGCCGTCTCTCTGCCCCTTCACAGTGTTGGGTGATGAGGCCGTCGCCCTCCAAACAAGCTCCCATTCCGATGCCAGTTGGTCAAAAGGCTTTTCGGTGTAGTGCTGCAAGTGCTTCGGACAGGTTTGAAGGTCCCAAGTACTGTAAAGCTAAATTCCCAGAACTCCGCTCCACATTAGCTCGCCAACTCTCTCCAGCAGCGATCGCAATGAGCAGGCCAAGTGGCAGAAGATTCTGCACTAGAGCTGTCCCCTTTAAATAGCGCCGCCCCTACTCCGAGAAGGGCCTGTTAGCCCTCCTTCGAACTGTCACTAATAGCGCTGGGCGCTAAGGCTCCGGGCGCCACCCAATATGCGCTCAGGCGCTCCTAAAAGGCGTTGCACACTGAAATGACGTCATGAGCCGTTTGCGCTCGCGGGCGCGCGCAAACACTTAGTGCAGGCGCTAAATGTATAGTCAATTTCTGAGTCGGCGCTATCCTCATAGCACTCGCCCCAACATAGGGCTTCGCCCCAATTCTAGGTCTCTTTAGGCACTCAGCGCCGGCGCTACCAACCCAATTTCTAGGCCAAGATGTCTTACTGCAATTATATAGGGCCCTGGTGAGACCACACCTGGAGTATTGTGGACAGTTTTGGTCTCCTTACCTAAGGAAGGATATACTTGCCATAGAGGGAGTGCAACGAAGGTTCACCAGACTGGTTCCTGGGATGGGGGGATTGTCCTATGAGGAGAGATTGAGTAGACTAGGCCTATATTCTCTAGAGTTTAGAAGAATGAGAGGTGATCTCAATGAAACATACAAAATTCTTACAAGGCTTGACAGGGTAGATGCAGGGAGGATGTTTCCCCTGGCTGGGGAGTCTAGAACCAGGGGTCACAGTCTCAGGATAAGGGGTCGGCCATTTAGAACTGAGATGAGGAGGAATTTCTTCACTCAGAGGGTGGTGAATCTTTGGAATTCTCTGCCCCAGAGGGCTGTGGAGGCTCAGTCGTTGAGTATATTCAAGACAGAGAGCGATAGATTTTTGGATATTAAGGGAATCAAGGGATATGGGGATGGTGCAGGAAAGTGGAGATGAGGTAAAAGATCAGCCATGAGCTCATTGAATGGCGGAGCAGGCTCGAGGGGCCGAATGGCCAACTCCTGCTCTATTTCTTACGTTCCTCCTTTAAGACCTACCTCTTTGACCAAGCTTTTGGTCACCTGTCCTAATATTTCCGTATCTGGCTCAGTGTCAAATTTTGTTTGCCAATCGCTACTGTGAAGCGATTTCGGGCATTTCACGATATTAAAGCGCTGTATAAACACAAGTTGTTGTTGTTGCAGATGCACGGAGTCACAGACCGAATAATCACGCTGTATTTTTTCACACCGTTGTTGGACGGACCTGCTGATGTGTGAAATCTCAGCTTGAATCGCATGCGTCAAGTCTAAGCGAAGGATCTGTCTGTCATTCCAAATCGATTTCCCAAATCTATTTACACAGCAGGAAGCATGCTTGTTAATTTACAAAAATATCATTATTTCAAATGTTACAAATGTTTCTACACAGTCCCCCTCCTGTTTAATTAGCGAGCTGCTCTCATTATCTCGCACAGCATCAGCAGTGGTTTCTTCCTGACGGTTGGAGGGCGGGTTAGGTGAGACCAGATCAACAATCAAAAATACAACCGCCAAAAAATTACCCTGCCCAGCCAGCCTGGGTCTTCCTTGAACTGATCCCACCGCAAACTGGCTCTCATTCCAAAGCAAAGTCAGAGTCAGTGTCTGTGGAACTGTACCCCAGTGAGAGTCAGTGTCTGTGGAGCTGTACCCCAGTGAGAGTCAGTGCCTGTGGAATTGTACCCCAGTGAGAGTCACTGTCTGTGGAACTGTACCCCAGTGAGAGTCAGTGTCTGTGGAGCTGTACGCCAGTGAGAGTCAGTGTGTGTGGAACTGTACCCCAGTGAGAGTCAGTGTCTGTGGAACTGTACCACAGTGAGAGTCAGTGTCTGTGGAGCTGTACCCCAGTGAGAGTCAGTGTCTGTGGAGCTGTACCCCAGTGAGAGTCAGTGCCTGTGGAACTGTACCCCAGTGAGAGTCAGTGTCTGTGGAGCTGTACCCCAGTGAGAGTCAGTGTCTGTGGAGCTGTACCCCAGTGAGAGTCAGTGTCTGTGGAACTGTACCCCAGTGAGAGTCAGTGTCTGTGGAGCTGTACCCCAGTGAGAGTCAGTGTGTGCGGAACTGTACCCCAGTGAGAGTCAGTGTCTGTGGAGCTGTATCCCAGTGAGAGTCAGTGTCTGTGGAACTGTACCCCAGTGAGAGTCAGTGTCTGTGGAACTGTACCCCAGTGAGAGTCACTGTCTGTGGAACTCTACCCCAGTGAGAGTCAGTGTCTGTGGAAGTGTACCCCAGTGAGAGTCAGTGTGTGTGGAACTGTACCCCAGTGAGAGTCAGTGTGTGTGGAAGTGTACCCCAGTGAGAGTCAGTGTCTGTGGAACCGTATCCCAGTGAGAGTTAGTGTCTGTGGAACTGTACCCAAGTGAGAGTCAGTGCCTGTAGAACTGTACCCCAGTGAGAGTCAGAGTCTGTGGAACTGTACCCCAGTGAGAGTCAGTGTCAGTGGAACTGTACCCAAGTGAAAGTCAGTGCATGTAGAACTGTACCCCAGTGAGAGTCAGTGTCTGTGGAACTGTACCCCAGTGAGAGTCAGTGTCTGTGGAACTGCACCCCAGTGAGAGTCAGTGTCTGTGGAACTCTATCCCAGTGAGAGTCAGTGTCTGTGGAACTGTACCCCAGTGAGAGTCAGTGTCTGTGGAACAGTACCCCAGTGAGAGTCAGTGTCTGTGGAACTGTACCCCAGTGAGAGTCAGTGTCTGTGGAACTGTACCCCAGTGAGAGTCAGTGTCTGTGGAACTGTACCCCAGTGAGAGTCAGTGTCTGTGGAACTGTACCCCAGTGAGAGTCAGTGTCTGTGGAACTGTACCCCAGTGAGAGTCAGTGTCTGTGGAACTGTACCCCGGTGAGAGTCAGTGTCTGTGGAACTGTACCCCAGTGAGAGTCAGTGCCTGTGGAACTGTACCCCAGTGAGAGTCAGTGTCTGTGGAACTGTACCCCAGTGAGAGTCAGTGTCTGTGGAACTGTACCCCAGTGAGAGTCAGTGTCTGTGGAACTGTACCCCAGTGAGAGTCAGTGTCTGTGGAACTTTACCCCAGTGAGAGTCAGTGTCTGTGGAACTGTACCACAGTGAGAGTCAGTGTCTGTGGAACTGTACACCAGTGAGAGTCAGTGCGTGTGGAACTGTACACTAGTGAGAGTCAGTGCCTGTGGAACTGTACCCCATTGAGAGTCAGTGTCTGTGGAAATGTACCCCAGTGAGAGTCAGTGTCTGTGGAACTGTACCCCAGTGAGATTCAGTGTCTGTGGAACTGTTATCAGTGAGAGTCAGTGTCTGTGGAACTGTACCCTACTGAGAGTCAGTGACTGTGGAACTGTACCCCATTGAGAGTCAGTGTCTGTGGAACTGTACCCAGTAAGAGTCAGTGTCTGTGGAACTCTACCCCAGTGAGAGTCAGTGTCTGTGGAACTCTACCCCACTGAGAGTCAGTGTCTGTGGAACTGTACCCCAGTGAGAGTCTGTGTGTGTGGAACTGTACCCCAGTGAGAGTCAGTGTCTGTGGAACTGTACCCCAGTGAGAGGCAGTGTCTGTGGAACTGTACCCCAGTGAGAGTTAGTGTCTGTGGAACTGTACCCCAGTGAGAGTCAGTGTGTGTGGAACTGTACCCCAGTGAGAGTCAGTGTCTGTGGAAACCGTACCTCAGTGAGAGTTAGTGTCTGTGGAACTGTACCCCAGTGAGAGTCAGTGTCTGTGGAACTGTACCCCAGTGAGAGTCAGTGTCTGTGGAACTGTACCCCAGTGAGAGTCAGTGTCTGTGGAACTGTAGTGTATGTAGCCGTTCTACCTTTAAGAGAACTATTTTAAGAATTGCACTACTTTGTCTTGGCTGCTGTATACTGTAATACCGACGGTGACCACACCGATATATAAGTGCTGTGTAAGGATTTATTGAGCAGTTCCGCCCTGACCTTCGACTAGTAAAGACCTGTTAAAAGTTACTCTTGTGGTCTGTGTAGTAATTCTCCTTATAACACACAGACTTAACAGCGGCGACGAGTACGATCTTACCCTGCGGCAGAGATACATCCAAGGCAGTTTAACGGGCGTCGAGTGGAGGCATCCGCCCTCATCATTCTGCTGAGAGAAGACTCGGGTCTGCAGAGCAAAGGAAGAATTCTGACACGAAGCCTTCCATCAGCAACAGGCAGTGATCATCCCTTCTATCACGGTGGTGGGTAAGCCGATCAGCGACGAGCAGCAAGTCGGCCATGGTGGCTGTGAAGTAGGGGAGGGAAAAACGGAGGATATAAGGGCGGAGAACTCGACCACGGCCGGGGAAAAGAGCCGGACAGAAGTCGGGGCCAGAGGTGCTGAGACTAGGGCAGCGTAAGGCACGGGAGCCGCGGTGAATGTAAACGTAGCCGGTGCGAAAGACCGGGCTGCAAGCGGGCTGGGAGACGCAACAGCGTCGAGAGAGAGCTCGACCGCGACCGGTGAGAAAGGCCGGGCAGCTACCGAGGCCGCGAGGCACAGCGACCGGGTCAGCGTAAGGCGCGGGAGAAAATAAAAAAAAAACGCGGAGAACTCAGCCGCAGCCGGGGGAAAGGATCGGACTGCAAGAGGGGCTGGGAGGCACGATTTGAAAACCGCTGGGGAGGGCGAACGCAGCAATACGGCAATCGCCATTACAGCCAGCGGGGGAGAAAGGCAAACGCGGGAAGCCGCCATTTTCGTAGGCGGGGGAGAAGACAAGCGCGGGAAACCGCCATTTTGAAAAAAAAAGTTAAAGAAAAATTTCTTTTTGTTTCTCAGGAAGGTTGCGAAGATGCCTAAGCGTGGTAACATCAACGATTTCGATCCCGATGTTGAAGATTGGGCCACGTATGTAGAACGCATAGAGATATATTGTAAAGCAAATAAAATATCAGATGAAGATAAAGCACTAACCTTACTAAACTCAATGGGTGCGAAGACATACGGGCTATTGAAGCATCTTCTATCACCAGCTAAACCGGCGGATCAGACTTTCGCTAAAATTGTTGCTGTCCTGAAAAATCATTTGAACCCCACACCGCTGATGTTAGCGGAACGATTTAAATTTTATGCGAGAACGCAACTGAAAGAGGAAAGCAACGTGGAGTATTTAATTGAACTGCGTAAGCTAGCGAAATACTGTCAGTTTGGGGAACGACTGACAGAGGCACTGAGAGACAAATTCGTGTGTGGATTGTCGAAAGAAGGAACACAAAAGTGGTTGCTTGAAGAGAATGATCTTACACTTGATAAGGCTGTCACTATTGCAGCATCGCACGAAGCCGCAGCGAGAGGCACTGCAGAAATGCAGCTGAAGGCAGCGGTACTCAGCGTAGATCAAATGGCTTTGGGTACAACGAAATGTTATCGTTGTGGAAAGATAACACACGATCAGAACCAATGCTGGTTTAAAAACCAGGAATGTAGAAAATGTGGCAAGCTTGGTCACATAGCTAAGGTATGCCGGTCAGGAAAGAAGACCAGCAACAAAAAGTCACCGCAGGAAAAGTGCAGAAAGGTACATAAGGTGGCTGAGAAGAGTTCAGATGAACAGAATTCGGATTCAGACTCCAACAGCAAGGAACTGGGTAGTCTGAGAATTCACAATGTGAGTAAGGAAGCTGACCGACAAACTATCTGGGTCACACTGCAGATAGCAGGAGTCCACGTGAAGATGGAATTGGACACCGGATCGGCGTTGACGGTCATGAATAAGCAAGATTACAAAAAGTTATTCACACATATTCCCCTACGGGATACGGAGATAGTATTGCAGACATACACGGGGCAAAGAGTATACCCCATCGGAAAGATAAAAGTCAAGGTGAGACATGAGGGCAAAGAGCACCAAGGAATGGTCATATATGTACTACCTGAGGGAGGGCCACCACTTCTGGGACGGGAGTGGATCAGGAAAATAAATATGGACTGGCACCCCCTAAAAGCAGTGACGGAAAGTCCAGAAAATGAGCAGAAAGTCCTGAGGTGTCCAACATGCAACAAAGTCTACAAACAAAGGGTGAAAAACCTGTTTCAGAAGCACGTGCTGCAGTGCGGAAACCAGACTTCACAGGAGGATGGTGACGGGTACAAAGCCCAGGACAATGATTCAAACAAAAGGAGGTACCCCCGACGCAGTGCCCGGGCCCACTCAACTACATTTTTCGGGTTGACTCCCTTTTATGGTGGCAAGTCATATGGTGAAGAGGATTTTCCATTCTACCGAGATCCTTCGGGGAAGAAAAGAGGAGAGCAGTCAACTCAAGGGCAGGTAGACGGAGCCGATGATCCAAGCACGTCTTCTGACGAGGATATGGAATACTACTACAATGTCACCAGAGCTGTCATCACGTCCGATCGCGAGGGAAGACTCGAGCCGTGCAGTTTCTTTGACGGCGAGGAAGATTGCCGCCTACCCAGGATCAGCTCAGACTCTGGAACTGATGATGGTAAGACCAGCCCATGTGCAAAAGACAAGTCTAAAATGGACTTGCAGACTAATGACGGAAAAACGAAGGAGTGCATAAATGCTTCAGAAGAGAACAAAGTATCAGAACAGAATTCCACTGAACAACAACATAGTTTGACAGAGAATCCTGAGTCTGTCCAGTCTACAGACATACACATTTCTGAGGAACACCGGGCTCGAACTCAATTCAATTTCAAACTACAACAGCAATTAGAACAAATGATTCGCCGTTTTGAGCAAGAGATGAATGCAACGAAAAAGTTCTTTGACGCAGAGTTGGAGATTCTGGGAAGACAGCAGAAGCAGCTGATTGAGAAAATGGAGCAGGAACACACAAACCGTCTGCGCGATGAGGCCAAACGAATCAAAGCTGAGCAAGAAAGAGAATATGTCAAATTCATCGATCAGTTGAAAGCTAAGAAGAAAGAGCACCCTTTTGTGAGCAGTGTCAGCAGTAATAAGCCACTCAGGGAATTGGCGACAGAGGCAAAAGCTGAAGTGATGGAGGAAATAGAAGACAATAGAGAAGAAGCAGAAGATGATGACTCATCTGAACTATTATCACCCCTACCAGGTCACGCACGTGGTCCTTCCGAACTGAGCCAAATCAGTCTGGAAGCAGAAAAACTTTCCAAGGTACTCGAGCCTTTAGAAGTCAACAATGCTGGTTCTGAAGTTACGAAAGTTCAAGCTGTTAAGTCCAGTGAAGGACCATTAGATGAGTCACCCCAGCAACGAGAACCAGAGACCCCTGAAAGGCGCTATGCTGACCAGATCATACAGTCATCCGAAAAGGGGCAACCTACACCACAACTTTATACGCCTAATGATGAAGCAGAGATACCCATAGTATCTACGTCCGATCCGGTAATACTGGAACCAGATGAACCCGACACTGGCATTCAAGCCGAATCGACCTTGCCAAAAGAACCTACTACACCACCGAGGCGTTATCCGGACCGAGTCAGGAGGCGCAGGAGGCGCCGCCGCAGAGACTGAATCTGTGAACTATTTTTACATGAAGTTGTGTATATATGCTATGATGTTATGTTTAATGGGGAACATATATACTGTTAAGCTAAAAAGGGAGGATTGTAGTGTATGTAACCATTCCACCTTTAAGAGAACTATTTTAAGAATTGCACTACTTTATCTTGGCTGCTGTATACTGTAATACCGACGGTGACCACACCGATATATAAGTGCTGTGTAAGGATTTATTGAGCAGTTCCGCCCTTACCTTCGACGAGTAAAGACCTGTTAAAAGTTACTCTTGTGGTCTGTGTAGTAATTCTCCTTATAACACACAGACTTAACAGGAATTGTACCGCAGTGAGAGTCAGTGTCTGTGGAACTACCCCAGTGAGAGTCAGTGTCTGTGGAACTGTACCCCAGTGAGAGTCAGTGTCTGTGGAACTGTACCCCAGTGAGATTCAGTGTCTGTGGAACTGTACCCAGTGAGAGTCAGTATCTGTGGAACTGTACCCAAGTGAGAGTCAGTGACTGTGGAACTGTACCCCATTGAGAGTCAGTGTCTGTGGAACTGCACCCCAGTGAGAGTCAGTGATTGTGGAACTGTACCCCAGGGAGAGTCAGTGTCTGTGGAAGCCATACCCCAGTGAGAGTCAGTGTCTGTGGAACCCATACCCCAGTGAGAGTCAGCGTCTGTGGAACTGTAGCCCAGTGAGAGTCAGTGTCTGTGGAAATGTACCCCAGTGAGAGTCAGTGTCTGTGGAACTGTACCCCAGTGAGAGTCAGTGTCTGGGGAGCTGTACCCCAGTGAGAGTCAGTGTCTGTGGAACTGTACCCCAGTGAGAGGCAGTGTCTGTGGAACTGTACCCCAGTGAGAGTCAGTGTCTGTGGAACTGTACCCCAGTGACAGTCAGTGTCTTTGGAACTACCCCAGTGAGATTCAGTGTCTTTGGAAATGTACCGCAGGGAAAGTCAGTGTCTGTGGAACCCATACCCCAGTGAGAGTCAGTGTCTGTGGAACTGTACCCCAGTGAGAGGTGGTAGTCTGTGGCACTGTACCCCAGTGAGAGTCAGTGTCTGTGGAACTGTACCCCAGTGAGAGGTACTGTCTGTGGAACTGTACCCCAGTGAGAGTCACTGTCTGTGGCACTGTTACCCCAGTGAGAGTCAGTGTCTGTGGAACTGTACCCCAGGGAGAGTCAGTGTCTGTGGAACTGTATCCCAGTGAGAATCAGTGTCTGTGGAACCCATACCCCAGTGAGAGTCAGTGTCTGTGGAACTGTACCTCAGTGAGAGTCAGTGTCTGTGGAACCCATACCCCAGTGAGTCAGTGTCTGTGGAACCCATACCCCAGTGAGAGTCAGTGTCTGTGGAACTGTACCCCAGTGAGAGTCAGTGCCTGTGGAACTGTACCCCAGTGAGAGTCAGTGTCTGTGGAACTGTACCCCAGTGAGAGTCAGTGCCTGTGGAACTGTACCCCAGTGAGAGTCAGTGTCTGTGGAACTGTACTCCAGTGAGAGTCAGTGTCTGTGGAACCCATACCCCAGTGAGAGTCAGTGTCTGTGGAACTGTACCCCAGTGAGAGTCAGTGTCTGTGGAACCCATACCCCAGTGAGAGTCAGTGTCTGTGGAACCCATACCCCAGTGAGAGTCAGTGTCTGTGGAACTGTACCCCAGTGAGAGTCAGTGCCTGTGGAACTGTACCCCAGTGAGAGTCAGTGTCTGTGGAACTGTACCCCAGTGAGAGTCAGTGCCTGTGGAACTGCACCCCAGTGAGCGTCAGCATCTGTGGAACTGTACCCCAGCAAGAGTCAATGTCTGTGGAACTGTACCCCATTGAGAGTCAGTGCCTGTGGAACTACCCCAGTGAGAGTGAGTGTCTGCGGAACTGTACCCCAGTGAGAGTCAGTGTCTGTGGAACTGTACCCCAGTGAGAGTCAGTGTCTGTGGAAACCATACCCCGGTGAGAGTCAGTGTCTGTGGAACTGTACCCCAGTGAGAGTCAGTGTCTGTGGAACTGTACCCCAGTGAGAGTCAGTGTCTGTGGAACTGTACCCCAGTGAGAGTCAGTGTCTGTGGAACTGTACCCCAGTGAGAGGTACTGTCTGTGGAACTGTACCCCAGTGAGAGTCACTGTCTGTGGCACTGTTACCCCAGTGAGAGTCAGTGTCTGTGGAACTGTACCCCAGGGAGAGTCAGTGTCTGTGGAACTGTACCCCAGTGAGAGTCAGCATCTGTGGAACCCGTACCCCAGTGAGAGTCAGTGTCTGTGGAACTGTCTCCCAGTGAGAGTCAGTGTCTGTGGAACCGTACCCCAGTGAGAGTCAGTGTCTGTGGAACTGTACCCCATTGAGTGTCAGTGTCTGTGGAACTGTACCCCAGTGAGAGTCAGTGTCTGTGGAACTGTACCCCAGTGCAAGTCAGTGTCTGTGGAATGTACCCCATTGAGAGTCAGTGTCTGTGGAACTGTACCCCAGTGAGAGTCAATGTCTAGCAGTCTCTGTGATGGGAAATATGTAGAGGGAGCTTTACTCTGTATCTAACTCGTGCTGTTCCTGCCCTGGGAGTGTTTGGTGGGACAGTGTAGAGGGAGCTTTACTCTGTATCTAACCCGTGCTCTACCTGCACTGGGCGTGTTTGATGGGACAGTGTAGAGGGAGCTTTACTCTGTATCTAACCCATGCTGTTCCTGCCCTGGGACTGTTTGATGGGACAGTGTAGAGGGAGCTTTACTCTGTATCTAACCCGTGCTGTACCTGCCCTGGGAGTGTTTGATGGGACAGTGTAGAGGGAGCTTTACTCTGTATCTAACCCATGCTGTTCCTGCCCTGGGACTGTTTGATGGGACAGTGTAGAGGGAGCTTTACTCTGTATCTAAGCCGTGCTGCATCTTTCCTGGGAGTGTTTGATGCGACAGTGTAGAGGGAGCTTTACTCTGTATCTAACCCTTGCTGTACCTGCCCTGGGAGTGTTTGTTGTGGATTGTGCTAACGGTAATGGATGGACCTGTGCTTTGAAAGTAAAGTGACACACAATAAATAAAATACAATTGATTCTGCACACAAAAAATAATTTAATTAGACATTTTCTCGATACAGAAACCTGGTTCTTAAGCAATTGAAAGAATCTGAGATCACGGATTTAATGACCAGTAACGTTTTAAAGCAGGTGGCAGTCCAGCAGCTGAGACTGAGACTAAACAGGGCTTGGCAGTGACGGGACGCCGGTTGATGAGTTGAGTCACTACAGATCTGAGATAGAACTGTGCAGGGGTGCACTAAACATGGGATGGTGCGGTACTGCAGTCGTTCTGTTACTGGATCAGTAATCCAGGGAACGCAAGTTCAAATCTCACCATGGGAATTTGAGAATTTGAATCCCGTATAAATAAACCTGGAACTTTAAATCTTGTCTCAGTAACAGTGATCGTGAGGCTGTCGGATTGTGTAAAAACCCAACGGGTTCGCTGATGTCCTTTAGGGAAGGAAGCCTGCCGTCCTTACCCAGTCTGGGCCTATAGGTGACTCCAGTCCCAGACCATCGTGGGTGACTCTGAACTGCCCTCTGAAGTGGCCGAGCGAGACACTCAGTTTGTATCAAACCCGCTCCCAGCGGTTCAAGAAGGTGGCCCACCCCCACCTTCTCAGGGCAACTGGGGGTGGGCAATAAATGCCGGCCTTGCCAGCGACGCCCACATCCCGAGATTGAATTAAAAAGAGGCCGGGTACTGATACTGGACACTGACCCTGGGGACAGAGAGTCTGGACACTGACCTCGGGGACAGAGAGTCTGGACACTGACCCTGGGGACAGAGAGTCTGGACACTGACCCAGGGGACAGAGAGTCTGGACACTGACCCCGGGGACAGAGAGTCTGGACACTGACCCCGGGGACAGAGAGTCTGGACACTGACCCCGGGGACAGAGAGTCTGGACACTGACCCTGGGGACAGAGAGTCTGGACACTGACCCCGGGGACAGACAGTCTGGACACTGACCCTGGGGACAGAGAGTCTGGACACTGACCCAGGGGACAGAGAGTCTGGACACTGACCCTGGGGACAGAGAGTCTGGACACTGACCCAGGGGACAGACGGTCTGGACACTGACCCCGGGGACAGAGAGTCTGGTCACTGACCTCAGGGACAGAGAGTCTGGACACTGATCCCGGGGACAGAGAGTCTGGACACTGACCCTGGGGACAGAGAGTCTGGACACTGACCCTGGGGACAGAGAGTCTGGACACTGACCCCGGGTACTGATACTGGACACTGACCCTGGGGACAGAGAGTCTGGACACTGACCCTGGGGACAGAGAGTCTGGACACTGACCCTGGGGACAGAGATTCTGGACACTGACCCTGGGGACAGAGAGTCTGGACACTGACCCAGGGGACAGACGGTCTGGACACTGACACCGGGGACAGTCTGGACACCGACCCCGGGGACAGAGAGTCTGGACACTGATCCCGGGGACAGAGAGTCTGGACACTGACCCTGGGGACAGAGAGTCTGGACACTGACCCTGGGGACAGAGAGTCTGGACACTAACCCTGGGGACAGAGAGTCTGGACACTGACCCTGGGGACAGAGAGTCTAGACACTGACCCCGGGGACAGAGAGTCTGGACACTGACCCTGGGGACAGAGAGTCTGGACACTGACCCCGGGGACAGACAGTCTGGGTACTGACCCCGGGGACAGAGAGTCTGGACACTGACCCTGGGGACAGAGAGTCTGGACACTGACACTGGGGACAGAGAGTCTGGACAATGACCCCGGGGACAGAGAGTCTGGACACTGACCCCGGGGACAGACAGTCTGGGCACTGACCCCGGGGACAGACAGTCTGGGCACTGACCCCGGGGACAGAGAGTCTGGACACTGACCCCGGGGACAGACAATCTGGGCACTGACCCCGGGGACAGAGAGTCTGGGCACCGACCCCGGGGACAGAGAGTCTGGACACTGACCCCGGGGACAGAGAGTCTGGACACTGACCCTGGGGACAGACAGTCTGGACACTGACCCTGGGGACAGAGAGTCTGGACACTGACCCCGGGGACAGAGAGTCTGGACACTGACCCTGGGGACAGACAGTCTGGACACTGACCCTGGGGACAGAGAGTCTGGACACTGACCCTGGGGACAGAGAGTCTGGACACTGACCCCGGGGACAGACAGTCTGGGCACTGACCCCGGGGACAGAGATTCTGGACACTGACCCCGGGGACAGAGAGTCTGGACACTGACCCTGGGGACAGAGAGTCTGGACACTGCCCCTGGGGACAGACAGTCTGGACACTGACCCCGGGGACAGACAGTCTGGACACTGCCCCTGGGGACAGACAGTCTGGACACTGACCCCGGGGACAGAGAGTCTGGACACTGACCCCGGGGACAGAGAGTCTGGACACTGACCCCGGGGACAGAGAGTCTGGACACTGACCCCGGGGACAGAGAGTCTGGACACTGACCCCGGGGACAGACAGTCTGGACACTGACCCCGGGGACAGACAGTCTGGACACCGACCCCTGGGACAGACAGTCTGGACACCGACCCCGGGGACAGAGAGTCTGGGCACTGCCCCTGGGGACAGACAGTCTGGACACTGACCCCGGGGACAGGCAGTCTGGACACTGACCCCGGGGACAGGCAGTCTGGACACTGACCCCGGGGACAGACAGTCTGGGCACTGACCCCGGGGACAGACAGTCTGGGCACTGACCCCGGGGACAGACAGTCTGGGCACTGCCCCTGGGGACAGACAGTCTGGACACTGACCCCGGGGGCAGAGAGTCTGGACACTGACCCTGGGGACAGACAGTCTGGACACTGACCCCGGGGACAGACAGTCTGGACACTGACCCTGGGGACAGACAGTCTGGACACTGACCCCGGGGACAGACAGTCTGGACACTGCCCCTGGGGACAGACATTCTGGACACTGACCCCGGGGACAGACAGTCTGGACACTGACCCCGGGGACATACAGTCTGGACATTGACCCCGGGGAAAGACAGTCTGGACACTGCCTCTGGGGACAGACATTCTGGACACTGCCCCCGGGGACAGACAGTCTGGACACTGCCCCTGGGGACAGACAGTCTGGACACTGCCCCCGGGGACAGACAGTCTGGACACTGCCCCTGGGGACAGACAGTCTGGACACTGCCCCCGGGGACAGACAGTCTGGACACTGACCCTGGGGACAGACAGTCTGGACACTGCCCCTGGGGACAGACAGTCTGGACACTGACCCCAGGGATAGACAGTCTGGACACTGTCCCTGGGGACAGACAGTCTGGACACTGACCCCGGGGACAGACAGTCTGGACACTGACCCCGGGGATGGACAGTCTGGACAGTGACCCTCGGTCCAGGCATACTGAGCAGGGTGGTTGAGCAGCTCCTGGCTCGACCTCTATGAAGTCCAACCAGTTACGATTCCTCGCTCCATCTGTTGCCATCGATTGACGTTCTTGACCTCAGTATCTCTGACCTCAGGTGGAACAGCCACTCCTGCCCCCGACAATTGAGAGACTCCCATTCCCGGCCCATTGGCTCCATAGCCTGCGCTGGGTGAGCTGGTCGGAGCCCATGGGGCAGCAACGCGTCTACAGAGGAATCACTGGCAGAAGTGAATCAGGCTCTAACTCTCCCCGTGGCCATATATCCTCTGGCACTAACTGTCGCCTCTCCAACGTGAGGAAGTCTCACTTGGGCGAGAGACTGGTGATCAGTAAGTGTGAAAGTCAGAGTTTATTATAGCCCCAAGGTTCTGTTATTGAAGTTGATTCTTTTTAATAGTTTTTTAAAACTGTAAATTCAGTGCAGCACCGTTTTAGTTCATGTAGAATCACTGTCATATAACAGAGGATTTATTGGGTAAATATCTTTGTGCGAATAGCTCCAGCTCCATTTTGATGCAGGGACCAGTAACCATCAGTGATAAACCAGAACAGTTTCATTACATTCCTTCAATCAATTTAATGTCAGTTTATGTGCAAAAGAAAAGTCAAGAATGAGAAAAGACCATCTGGTCCCCTAACTCGAAGCCCATCCCCCCAGTCCACTAACTCTTCCATCGAAGCCCATCCCTCCAGTCCCCTAACTCTCCCATCGAAGCTCATCCATCCAGTCCCCTAACTCTCCCATCGAAGCCCATCCCTCCAGTCCCCTAACTCTCCCATCGAAGCCCATCCCTCCAGTCCCCTAACTCTCCCATTGAAGCTCATCCATCCAGTCCCCTAACTCTCCCATCGAAGCCCATCCCTCCAGTCCCCTAACACTCCCATCGAAGTCCACCCCTCGAGACCCCGAAATCTCTCATCCAAGCCCATCACCATAGTCCTCTACACTGCAGAATAGCAATACTGAGGGAGCACTGCACTGTCGGAGGATCAGTACTGAGGGAGCACTGCACTGTCGGAGGGTCAGTACTGAGGGAGCACTGCACTGTCGGAGGGTCAGTACTGAGGGAGCATTGCACTGTCAGAGGGGCAGTACTGAGGGAGCGCCGCACTGTCGGAGGGGTAGTACTGAGGGAGCACTGCACTGTCGGAGGGTCAGTACTGAGTGACGCTGCAGTGTCGGAGGGTCAGTACTGAGGGAGTGCTGCACTGTCGGAGGGCCAGTACTGCGGGAGCACTGCACTGTCGGAGGGGCAGTACTGCGGGAGCACTGCACTGTCGGAGGGGCAGCACTGAGGGAGCGCTGCACTGTCGGAGGGGCAGTACTGAGTGACGCTGCAGTGTCGGAGGGTCAGTACGGAGGGAGTGCCGCACTGACGGAGGGCCAGTACTTAACATAGAAACATAGAAGATAGGAGCAGAAGTAGGTCATTTGGCCCCTCGAGCCTGTTCCGCCTATTAATCAGATCATGGCTGGTCATCCAAATTCAGTACCCTGTCTCTGCTTTCTCCCCATATCCCTTGATCCATTTACCCTTAAGAAATATATCTTACTCCTTCTTGAATATATTTAATGAATTGGCCTCAACTGCCTTCTGTGGTAGAGAATTCCAGAGGTTCACCACTCTCTGGGTGAAGAAATTCCTCCTCATCTCAGTCCTAAATGGCTTACCCATTATCCTTAGACTGTGACCCCTGGTTCTGGACTCCCCCACCATCAGGAACATCCTTCCTGCATCTAGTCTGTCTAGTCCTGATAGAATTTTATAAGTTTCAATGAGATCCCCTCTCATTCTTCTAAACTCTAGCGAATACAAGTCCAATTGACCCAATCTCTCCTCATATGTCATTCCTACCATCCCAGGTATCAGTCTGGTGAATCTTCGCTGCACTCCCTCCATGGCAAGAACATCCTTCCTCAGATAAGGCGACCAAAACTGCACACAATACTCAAGGTGTGGTCTCACCAAGGCCCTGTACAACTGCAGCAAGACATCCTTCCTCCTGTACTCGAATCCTCTCGCTATGAAGGCCAACATACAATTTGCCTTCTTAACTGCCTGCTGCACTGCATGCTTACCTTCAGCGGCTGGTGCACAAGGACACCCAGGTCTCGTTGCACTTCCCCTTTTCCCAATCTATTGCCATTCAGATAATAATCTGCCTTCCTGTTTTTGCCACCAAAGTGGATAACCTCGCATTTATCCACATTGTATTGCATCTGCCATGCATCTGCCCAATCACCCAACCTGTCCAATCATACTGGAGTTTCTCTGCATCCTCCTCACAGCACACACGCCCACCCAGCTTTGTGTCATCTGCAAATTTGGAGATATTACATCTAGTTCCCTCGTCTAGATCATTAATATATACTGTGAATAACTGGGGTCCTAGCACAGATCCCTGCAGTACCCCACTAGTCACTGCCTGCTACTCGGAAAAAGAGCCGTTTATTCCAACTCTTTGCTTCCTGTCTGCCAACCAGTTTTCTATCCAAATCCTTACCCCCAATCCCATGTGCTTTAACTTTGCACGCTAATCTCTTCTGCGGGACCTTATCGAAAGCCTTCTGAAAGTCCAAATACACCAAAACCACTGGTTCTCCCTTACCTAATCTACCAGTTACATCCTCAAAAAATTCCAGATCAGTCAAGCATGATTTACCTTTTGTAAATCCATGTTGACTTTATCCGATCCTGTCACTGTTTTCCAAGTGCTCTGCTATTACATCGTTTATAATAGACTCTAGCATTTTCCCCACTACTGATGTCAGGCTTACTGGTCTATAATTCCCCGTTTTCTCTCTACCACCTTTTTTAAATAGTGGGGTTACATTAGCTACCCTCCAATCCATGGGAACTGTTCCAGAGTCTATAGAATTTTGGAAGATGACCAGCAATGCATCTACTATTTCTAGGGCCACTGCCTTAAGTACCCTAGGATGTAGATTATCAGGCCTTGGGGATTTATCGGCCTTCAATCCCATCAATTTCCCTAACACCATTTCCCTACAAATACTGATTTCATTCAGTTCCTCCCTCTCATTAGACCCTATGTTCCCCGACATCTCTGGCAGGTTATCTGTGTCCTCCTTTGTGAAGACAGAACCAAAGTATGTGTTTAATTTGTCTGCCATTTCTTGACAATACTGTGCAAGACTTCACCAATCTTTTTCTCTTCACATATCTATAGAAGCTTTTACAGTCAGTTTTTATGTTCCCTGCAAGCTTACTCTCATACTCTATTTTCCCCCTCTTAATTAATCCATTTGACCGCCTTTGCTGAATCCTAAACTGCTCCTAATCCTCAGGTTTGCTGCTTTTTCTGGCCAATTTATATGTCTTCTCCTTGGATCGTATGCTACCCCTAAATTCCCTTGCTAGCCACGGTTGAGTCACCTTTTTTGTTTTATTTTTATGCCAAACAGGGATGAACAAATTCTGTAGTTCATCCATGCAACCTTTAAATGTTTGCCATTGCCTGTTCACCGTCAACCCTTTAAGTAACATTCCCCAATCCATCCTAGCCAACTCGCACCTCATACCATCGTAGTTTCCTTTATTTAAATTCAGTACCCTAGTCTTCGAGTCAACTACTTCACTCTCCATCTTAATGAAGAATTCTATCATATTATGATCACTCCGCTCCAAGTGGCCTCGCACAATTAATCCTTTCTCATTACATAATACCCAGTCTAAGATGGCCTGATCTCTAGTTGGTTCCTCGACATATTGGCCCAGGAAACCATCCCATATACACTCTAGGAATTCCTCTTGCACAGTATTGTTACTAATTTGGTTAGACCAATCTATAGGTAGATTAAAGTCACCATGATAACTGCTGTGCCCTTATTGCACGCATCTCTAATTTCCCACTAACATTTTCTGCCCCTTGGTATTTCTCAGCTCTACCCATACAGATTCCATATTATCAGAGCTAGTATCCTTCCTTACTATTGTGTTAATCTCCTCTTTAACCAGCAATGCTACCCCACCAACTTTTCCTTTTTGCCTGTCCTTCATGAATATTGAATACCCCTGGATGTTGAATTCCCAGCCTTGGTCACCCTGGAGCCATGCCTCCGTAATCCCAATTATATCATATCTGTTTACATCTATTTGCACAGCTAATTCATCCACCTTATTACGAATGCTCCTCACATTAAGACACAAAGCCTTCAGAGGCTTGATTTTTTAACACTCTTCGACCTTTTAGAATTATTGTTTACAACCTTGATTTCTCTGACTTCCATTTTTGCTTTTCTCCTTCCTGTCTTTTGCTTCTATCCTTGCTTCCCTTTCCTCTGTCTCCCCGCACAGGTTCCCAACCCCCTGCTATTTTAGTTTAAACCCTCCCCAACAGCACTAGCAAACACTCCCCCTACGACATCGGTCCTGGTCCTGCCCAGGTGCAAACCATCCAGTTTGTACTGGTCCCACCTCCCCCGGAACCGGTTCCAATGTCCCAGGAATTTGAATCCCTCCCCCTTGCACCATTCTTCAGAGGTTCTCAGAGGTACCGTCTATCAGATGAGACATTAAACCGAGGCCCCATCTGCTCCCTCAGGTGGACGTAAAAGATCCCATGGCCACTATTTCGAAAAAGAGCAGTGGAGTTATTCCTGGTGTCCTGGCCAATGTTTATCCCTCAATCAACATCACTAAAGCAGATTATCTGGTCATTATCATCTTGCTGTTTGTGGGAGCTTGCTGTGCACAAATCGCCTGCTGTGTTTCCTACATTATAACAGTGATTAACTTCAAAAGTACTTCATTGGCTGTTAAGCGCTTTGGGACATCCTGAGGTTGTGAAAGGCGCTATAGAAATGCAAGTCTAACTTTTACTCTCCCAACAGCCCTGTCACCCTCACTGTTCCATGCGGCCTGACTGTAGCGGTTTTCCTGCAAGCTCTACGAATTGGAGTCTGTAGAGGTCACTTGCAACCCTCCCTGGGGGCTGGAGGGGGCGGGGGTGGGGGTGTGGGGTGGCGTGCGGGAAGCATGCATGCTGTCGGGGAGAAGATGAGGCAAATCAGGGAGTAGTGGTTTACCTGATGTCATGGTTGGGTTTCAAAAGGCTATAGACTGCAGGAGGACGGGCAAGCCTGAAGGGAACACAGACAGTTACATGGAAGGAAAATATATTCCACGGTGTTCTGAAGCCTCAATAATAATACAATTCAAAAATATATCAATTGTATGTTACTTATGTACGTCAATGACAGGTGTGGGTAGGGTAACTTAACACATTACTCCATTAGACAATCCCAGCTTAATTGGACAACATCTATCACTGGCCAGAAGGAAGCAGCCTGTTGCACATTGGGTGCCGTCAACAATTTTCACTGTGCAGCCAATGAGCCCCCCCCCCCCTCTAAACGTTTGTGGGCGGATGGCCGTGCGTGTCCCTAAATTTACAAAGGCTGCTGTTGCGAGCTTCCACCCTAAAAGGATGCAGCCGTGTCTTGACCGAGGCCTCCACGTTGAGGTGGTCGGCTTTGTGTCCGCAGCAGAAGAAGAGGATGAAACCGTTGCGGTAGTTCTTGTTCATCCAGCCGTACAGCAGGGGATTGGCGAAGGTCGAGCACATGGCCACCACGTGGAAGATGGTGTAGAGCAGCTTGTATTCCGTGAACTCGAAGAGCCGTTTGTCCAAATCGCTGACCAGCTGGAAGATGTGCAAGGGCAACCAACAAACCGCAAAGACCACCACCACCATCACCAGCATTTTGGTGGTTTTCCTCCGCCTGTAATGGCTGTCACTCCTTGCGCAAGGGCTGACGTGGTTCTTTAACTTGATCCATATTCTAATGTAGGCGTAACTGATGATCCCCAAAGGCAGCACGTACTGCAGGATGAACATTGAGATACTGTAGATGGTTCCGTCTCGAGTATTCCTGCTGGGCCATTTCTCGGAGCACACGACGATCTGTAGGTTGATGGATTGCAATTCGACAAGCTTGTATTCTCTGAAGATGGCCAGCGGTCCAGCGAGAATGGCCGACACGAGCCAGGTCATGGAAATGATGATGAAGCTGAACTTCTTGGAAATCCGGCTGTCCAAATGGAAGACGATGCAGCGATGTCGGTCCAGGGCGATCACTGTTAGAGTCAGTGTGGACACATGGACACTCAAAGCCTGGGCGTAAGGGACAAGGTGACAAAGGACCGCTCCAAGTTTCCATTCATCCAAGAGAGTATAAACCAGGGTGAACGGCAAGCAGAGTGTGTCCACCATGAGGTCGGCCAAGGCAAGGTTGGCAATGAAGAAGTTGGTGACAGTTCGCATAGTTTTGTATTTTACAATCGTGTAAATCACCAGGGAGTTTCCTCCCAGCCCCAGGAGGATGATCAGTGCATACGCGGTAATAAGTGTGATCTGGACGCTCAGCAGTTTGGTGCTCTCTGCCATGGGTGGGAAGACCTTGTCCCTGGACTGACCGGTGGTCACCGAGTGCCATCCTCTGGAAACGTTCTGATTGCTCCCTTCCGCCATCTCGGAGCTGTTCCCTGCACTGGTCGGATGCATCGTGAACTGTTCTGAGTTGGTCTGGTACTGTTCCCTGTCAATAACAAACACATTGGTTAACGGGTTCGGAACAACAATGACAGAATCTGCTGGAGTGGGACATCTCGCGACGTGTCCCGTTAGTTAGACTTTCCCTTCACCCTGCAGCTCCAAATGTTTTTTAGTGTCGTAACTTGCTGGAAGTGCGAGCTGATAACAGGGCAGCGGGTCACCTGGGACCTTGGTGAATGATAGGACCAACAGTCTATCTCCTTAACCAGAGATTTAAGGATTGATAAAGAAATAGAGGAAGGAAATTGGGTGAATTAGAGTAAAATCCAGAAAGAGGAATAAAGAGAGGGAAAGAAAGATTTGATTGAGAGAGAGAACAAATTAGAGACAAATAGGAAAAGTAGGAAAAAAAAGTAAACATTTTTAATTTGGCATGTTAAAAGTCTCTAGCAACAATTTACCACCTATAGGAATGAGACTCCACACTTTAAATTGTTCCCATTTTGGGTCAGAGTGGTTGTCTGGCAGTCCTTAACAATTATCATGTCATTGAAAAGGTACTTATGCTCTTAATTACCAGACTTAACTTTCTGCGGTGAGTTTAACGGGCGATGAATGCGCAAATCCAGCAAGTTCTTAAAAATAACGGGGAGGCTGAGGGCGTGACGCCGTTTGTGCGAAGCAAAGACCGGAGCGGCGTAAATCGATCGGCAAGTCCCGGAGATTTGCAACTCACGGCACATCCCCTGATCCCCTGAATTTGAACAAATATCGGCCGTTCCTTCATCGTCGCTGGGTCAAAATCCTGGAACTCCCTCCCTAACAGCACTGTGGGAGCACCTTCACCACACGGACTGCAGTGGCTCAAGAAGGCGGCTCACCACCACCTTCTCGAGGGCGATTAGGGATGGGCAATAAATGCTGGCCTTGCCAGCGACGCCCACATCCCAGGAACAAATAAACAAAGTAAAAAGCTTTACCAAAAATAGTGACAACCGGAAATAAGAATGAGGAAGGAGACAGGAAGTGTATGCAGAGGCAACATTTATAATAATATAAAGAAAATTTATGCGAGACTGCAACAAATTATTGAATGCAGGTCGATTGGTGACAAGAACAACTCGCTCTTGCATAGCTCGACATCACTGCTCTCAGAAACGCCGCAAAGTCCTTGACAGAGAATCAATCACTTTGAAGTGCGGCGATTTGCACACAGCAAGTTCCACAACGTCAATAAGGTGAGATGGCCAGCCCATCAGTTCTTTTGGCGATATTGCTTGAGGGAGGAATGTTTGATCAGGATATTGGGGGAACTCCCCTGCTATCTTTCGCATGGAGGTGGGGGGCGGGTGTGGAGTGACATTTCCTGTCTATTTGCGCCAAGACACAAATACCCGGCATAAAGGATTGAGGAAACCGAGATTTCTGCGTTCTTCCGATTCTGGCCTCGTGAGCATCCCCCAATTTCCATCGCTCCACCATTGGCGGCCGTGCCTTCAGCTGCCGAGGCCCTAAGCTCTGGAATTCCAGAGACAGGATCGGACAAAGTCAACATGGATTTACAAAAGGTAAATCGTGCTTGACTAATCTACTGGAATTTTTTGAGGATGTAACTGGTAAAATAGATAAGGGAGAACCAGTGGATGTGGTGTATTTGGACTTTCAAAAGGCTTTCGATAAGGTCCCGCATAAGAGATTAGCGTGTAAAGTTAAGGCACATGGGATTGGGGGCAAGGTATTGACTTGGATAGAGAACTGGTTGGCAGACAGAAAGCAAAGGGTTGGAATAAACGGGTCTTTTTCCGAGCGGCAGGCAGTGACTAGTGGGGTACCGCAGGGTTCGGTGCTAGGACCCCAGCTATTCACAATATATATTAATGATCTAGATGAGGGAACTAGATGTAATATCTCCAAGTTTGCAGACGACACAAAGATGGGTGGGTGTGTGTGCTGTGAGGAGGATGCCGAAAAACTCCAGTATGATTTGGACAGGTTGGGTGATTGGGCAGAAGCATGGCAGATGCAGTATAATGTGGATAAATGCGAGGTTATCCACTTTGGTGGCAAAAACAGTAAGACAGATTATTATCTGAATGGCAATAGATCGGGAGATGGGAAGTGCAATGAGACCTGGGTGTCCTTGTGCACCAGTTGCTGAAGGTAAGCATGCAGGTGCAGCAGGTGGTTAGGAAGGCAAATGGTATGTTGGCCTTCATAGTGAGAGGATTCGAGTACAGGAGCAAGGATGTCTTGCTGCAGTTGTACAGGGCCTTGGTGAGACCACACCTTGAGTATTGTGTGCAGTTTTGGTCACCTTATCTGAGGAAGGATGTTCTTGCCATGGAGGGAGTGCAGCGAAGATTCACCAGACTGATACCTGGGATGGCAGGAATGATGTATGAAGAGAGATTGAGTCGATTAGGCTTATATTCGCTAGAGTTTAGAAGAATGAGAGGAGATCTCATTGAAACTTATAAAGTTCTAACAGGACTAGACAGACTAGATGCAGGAAGGATGTTCCCGATGGCGGGGGAGTCCAGAACCAGGGGTCATAGTCTAAGGATAAGGGGTAAGCCATTTAGGACTGAGATGAGGAGGAATTTCTTCACCCAGAGAGTGGTGAACCTGTGGAATTCTCTACCACAGAAGGCAGTTGAGGCCAACTTATTAAATATATTCAAGAAGGAGTTGGATATATTTCTTAAGGCTGAAGGGATCAAGGGAGAAGGCAGGGACAGGGTACTGAATTTGGATGATCAGCCATGATCTCATTAAATGGCAGAACAGGCTCGAGGGGCCGAATGGCCTACTCCTGCTCCTATCTTCTATGTTTCTATGTTTCTAAAGGAAGTTGGTGTGGAGAACTTAAATAGATAATGGAGGAAATGATAGAGCTGATAGGGGGAAGGAGGTGAGAGGGTGGAGGGGGTGACAAAGATCGATGACTCAGGATAAGAACATAAGAGGTAAGAGCAGGAGTCGGCCATTCGGCCCCTCGAGCTTGCTCCGCCATTCAATAAGATCATGGCTGATCTTCTGCCTCAACTCCACTTTCCCGCCCGATCCCCATATCCCTTGATTCCCCTAGAGTCCAAAAATCTATCGATCTCAGCCTTGAATATACTCAAAGACTCAGCATCCACAGCCCTCTGGGGCAGAGAATTCCAAAGATTCACCACCCTCTGAGTGAAGAAATTCCTCCTCATCTCAGTCCTGAATGGCTGACCCCTTATCCTGAGACTGTGACCCCTGGTTCTGGACTCTCCAGCCAGGGGAAACAACCTCTCAGCATCTACCCCGTCAATCCCCCTCAGAATCTTGTATGTTTCAATGAGATCACCTCTCATTCTTCTAAACTCCAGAGAGTATCGGCCCATTCTACACAATCTCTCCTCATAGGACAGCCCTCTCATCCCGGGAATCAATCTAGTGAACCTTTGTTGCACCGCCTCCAAGGCAAGTATATCCTTCCTTAGATAAGGAGACCAAAACTGTGCACAGTACTCCAGGTGTGGTCTCACCAAGGCCCTGTACAATTGGAGCAAGACTTCCTTACTCTTATACTCCAACCCCTTGCAATAAAGGCCAACATGCCATTTGCCTTCCTTATTGCTTGCTGTACCTGCAGGCTAGCTTTCTGTGTTTCTCGCACGAGGACACCCAAATCTCTCTGAACACCAACATTTCAAAGTTTCTTGCCATTTAAAAAATATTCTGTTTTTCTATTCTTTCTACCAAAGTGAATAATCTCACATTTCCCTACATTATACTCCATCTGCCACCTTACTGCCCACTCACTCAGTCTATCTATATCCCTTAGCAGACTGTGTGTTCTCCTCACAGCTTACTGTCCCACCTAGCTTTGTATCATCAGCAAACTTGGATACATTACACTCGGTCCCTTCATCTAGGTCATTAATATAAATTGTAAATAGCTGAGGCCCCAACACTGATCCTTGCGACACCCCACTAGTTACAGCCTGCCGACCTAAAAAAGACCCGTTTATCCCTACTCTCTGTTTTCTGTCCATTTACCAATCCTCTATCCATGCTATTATATTACCCCCAACCCCATGAGCCCTAATCTTGTGTAATAATCTTTTATGTGGCACCTTATCGAATGCCTTTTGGAGATCCAAATATACTACATCCACTGGTTCCCCTTTATCTACCCTGCTAGGTACATCCTCAAAAAACTCTAATAAATTTGTCAAACACGATTACCCTTTCATAAACCCATGTTGACTCTGCCTAACCATGTTATGATTTTCTAAGTGCCCTGATACCACTTCCTTAACAATGGATTCCAGCATTTTACTGATGACTGATGTTAGGCTAACTGGCCTGTAGTTCCCTGTTTTTTCTCTCCCTCCTTTCTTGAATAGCGGGGTTACATTTGCGACCTTCCAATCCGCTGGGACCATTCCAGAATCTAGGGAATTTTGGAAGATCAAAACCAATGCATCCACTATCTCTTCAGCCTCCTCTTATAGAATCCTAGGATGTAGGCCGTCAGGTCCAGGGGATTTGTCGGCTTTTAGTCCCATTAGTTTCTCTAGTACTTTTTCTCTACTTATATTAATTACGTTAAGTTCCTCACCCTCATTAGACCCTTGGGCCTAGAAATTCAGTTGTTAGCGCCAGCCGCTAGCGCCTTAGGAGGAGGAGAAGTGTGGCGCTAAGTGGCTAGCGCCCGGGCGCGGCGCGATCTGCGCCTCTCGCGAACTTCACTCAAGATTTAGCGGCGGCGCAAAACCGCAGCGCCCGCTCAGCTGCGCGCGCAGATCCTGACGTAATTTCATGGTGCAACGCCCTTGGTGCGCCCCGAACCGGAACTTCAGTGGCGCCCCCCTTCTGTGCGCCTGGCGCCCCCAGCGACTGGTAGAGGGGAACGGTTCCCAGTCGCTGCGGGGCGCGGGGGATGCTATTTAAAGGGGACTCCTCCTGCATTATAAGTGGCAGCCATTTTGTGGCAATCCTTCTGTGTGAGAGACGGATATTTGGAGAGAGACAAAGGGAGAGAGCTTGTTATTTCAGATTTCCAACATCTGCAGTATTTTGCTATCGAGAGAGCGTTCTGCTTTGACTCAGCGCTCGCACAGGTACTTCTGGCTTCAGGCCAGGGCTTTGCACTTGGATTTAACTTTCAGTGCCATAGCCTTGAGTCGCCATATATAATGGGGGCTGCAATGGGTGGAAACGTTGGCTTACTGCATTGCATTCAAAGGGCTCAGAGACGCTGTGAGAGTGCCAGTCATGGCCAGACGGAGAAGGGCCAACAGGCGTCGGCACAGGAGGCCTTACCCAACCAGGGTATACCGCCAGCAGTTCTCATATCTGAACATGTCTGAGGAGCAGTGTGTTCGGAGGCTGCGATTCAGAAGGGAGGTGGTCACTGAGATCTGCCACCTGCTTCGCAGAGATCTGCAGCCACAGCTGAGGAGCAGGACGTCGCTGTCGGTGGCAGTGAAGGTGACGGTGGCTCTCAACTTCTATGCCACTGGCTCCTTCCAATCCGCTACTGGGGACATTGCCAACATCTCCCAGTTCGTGGTACATTGCTGCATCCGCCAGGTGACCAATGCCCTTTTCAGAAGTAGACGTCAGTACATCTCCTTCCCCATGACCCTGGACAAGCAGCAAGAGCATGCAATGGGATTTGGAGGAATAGCGGGCTTCCCCATGGTCCAGGGCACCATTGACTGCACGCATGTGGCTTTGCGGGCACCTCTACAGAATGCCGAGGATTACCGCAACCGGAAGGGCTACCATTCGCTCATCGTCCAGTTGGTGTGTGACCACAGGCACCTCATACTAGCTGTCAATGCCCACTTTCCAGGCAGCAGCCACGATGCCTACATCCTGCGCCAGACTTCTGTGGCAGACATTTTCGAAGCCCAGGCTTACCCACGAGGATGGCTTCTCGGGGACAAGGGCTATCCTTTGTGCACCTGGCTGATGACCCCGCTCCGTGCGCCCAGCACCCCTGCTGAAGAGCGATACAATGACAGCCATCAAGCTACCAGGAACATCATTGAGCACACAATCGGCGTGCTCAAGCAATGGTTCCGCTGTCTGGACCGTTCCGGAGGAGCCCTACATTACTCGCCTGAGCAAGTCTCCCATTTCGTTGTAGTGTGCTGCATGCTGCACAACCTGGCTATCCTCAGGACTCAGCCACTGCCAGTAGACATTGGAGGACCACCAGAGGAGGAGGAGGAGGAGGAGAAGGAGGAGGAGGTGCACCAAGACAGGAGGGAGGCACAAAGTGCAAGGGCCGTCCGTCGGTGGCTTATTGCAACTCGGTTCTAGGCCCCCTCTCAGGGAATGGCTTGTGCCAATGAAAGAACATGAATGGAGCCGCTCCACAAGCCCTCAGCCGGTCAAGGCAACAAATAGTTCAAAGTGCAAGCATGGACAATGTGATTAAAGAAAAATTTTTACTGTGCAAACTCTGTGCCCTTCCTGTATGACAAACTAATTAAGATAAACCCCACAAAAAACAGTCAGAGACATAACTGGCTCTCACAACCTTCTGAAAATGAAAAAAACAGTTAAACAAAAATGACCATGATCCTCGGCCTTCATATAAAAAACAAACACAACAGTCTCAGCCTTCATATATAAAAAAAATTCTCGGCCTTCATATATAAACACAACATTTGGCCACACCTTCTACTTTTTCCCCTGTGAGGGAGATCTGCCTCGCTTCCGCGAATGGCCCCTTCCCGCCCTGCAGCTCCTCCTCAATGGGACCCCAGTGGCTGCAGCAAGGCTGGGGGAAGGCTGCTGAGGGTCAGATGGTGAGACGCCAGATGCCGTTGGGGGACGGCCTGGACCAGCTCTGGGCCTGGAGGGCCCGGCTGCTGACTGCTCCGACTCTGTTTGGGCGGCAGCAGTCTGTCCTACGGGTGGTGGCAGCTGCAGTGGAGGAGTGACAGTGTTGGCTGCAGGAATGCTGCCAACCTGACAGAGCACAGGCACTCCCTAATTGGCTGATACACTGGCACTCGCACGGGCCAGCACTGCAGCATGCGCAGCAATCTGCTGAAGCACAGACTGCTGGCTGCTGCGGCGCAGTGAGAGCCCCGGCGATGCCTGGCCGATCCAGCGAGGGTGGCAGCAGTTAGTGCCCATGTGGCCCTGATCTGTGTCTGCATCAGACCAGCCAGTGAATGCACGGCATGACTGAGCACTTGGCTGGAAGCTGCCTGTGCTGCCGCGAATTCCTGCAGACTCCTAGCCTGTGCTGCACTGAATTCTTGCAGACTCCTGGCCTGTGCTGCCCCAAATTCCTGAGCACTCCTTGCCAGTGACTCTATGGAGTCAGGCATCCTTGCCACTGCAGCCATGAGCTCAGTGTGCCTGCGCTCAGCCTGGGCGCCCATTTCACCAAGGAGCCGCACCTCCTCTGCGCTCACTGTAGCAGGACTGGAGACCGCACTCACCCTCCGGGGAGAAGGCCGCCGAGCTTCCCCACCCCTCCCGCGTTGCTGCAGCCCGCTGGGCCCCGGAGCTTCACCCTCCTCAGACCTTTCCCCCCTGCTCCCCTCCAGGGAAGATGTGTCCCCATCATGGCCATGGGCTGCCTCGGCTGGGGGTGGCACTGATGGGCCGGCTTCCTCTTCCTCCTCCTCGAATTCAGAATCACTGACAGTGGCAGCTTGAGGACCCGCCTCCTCACCTGGCGAATCAGCATCTGAAAGCAGGGAGGCACAAGAGTTGCTTTAGAGTGAGGACAGGGCGGCAGCGAGGGAGGCATGAGTGCTGCTATGCACTGCATTGGATCGATAGTGGCAAAGGATGCTGGTGTGAGGTACAAGTGGAAAGAGAGAGGTCAAAAAGGTGATGACCTTACCATTGCTGTCCAGAACAGGGTCGGCATCTCCACTGGCAACGGGGCCAATCAGCCGGCCTCCCATAATGCGCTCCACACGCTGCTCCAGGTCGCTGAGCTCTGAGGTCAGGACGGCCTCCCCCGGTCCGTCGCTGCTGCCTGCGATTGTGGGCCAGCTTGCCCTGCAAGAGAAAGGACGGCCTCTAAGTACAGTGTCAAGCCCTGATCTTGCCTGCACTGCCTCCCATGGTGGAATAGCCCTGACAGTGTCAAGCCCTGACCTTGCCTGCACTGCCTCCCATGGTGGAATAGCCCTGACAGTGTCAAGCCCTGATCTTGCCTGCACTGCCTCCCATGGTGGAATAGCCCTGACAGTGTCAAGCCCTCATCTTGCCTGCACTGCCTCCCATGGTGGAATAGCCCTGACAGTGTGTAAAGTGCTGAATGTGCAAGTGGTTTTCATGAGAGTCCCATAGCTCTTGGATGAGGGCTGGGCATTGGGGCTTTCAGGTCCCTTTGGCCAGAAACTGAGGTGCACATGCAGGGATGAAGAGGATAGTGGAAAGGGTGCTCACCCTGACAACCCGAGTGAGGTCGTTGAACTTTTTCCTGCATTGAAGTGGAGTCCTGGCAACCATGCTGTTGGTGGTCACCCTGTTTGCCAGCTCCCTCCAGGCTTTTCGGTATTCGCTGGGAAGCGGCCTCCTCCCACTGTCAGGGAAGAGGACAGGTCGCCTGCGCTCTACTGCGCCAACCAGTAGCCTCAGGGCACCCTCGCTGAAGCGCTCCGCTCGCTCCCTAGCCTTCTGCATGGTCCTGGGCATAGAAATGATGATCCAGCAATGGTCAGGCCTTGCTTCAGGGCTGCAGTGTGCAGGGCGTGGCAGCCAAACAAGTCCATCCTCCCCCTTTAAGAGCTGACCGGCGCCAGCGTGTCTGCCTTCAATCAGCAACTCGTCGCACCTGCGCTGTGCCCGCCCTCGGTGTTAGCGCCTCGGCTCGCCGGCTTAGCGCCTTATGATAGTCGTGCACCGCCTGCTTTAGTGCAGCCACAACCTCTTGGGGCGATGCAACTCAATTTCGGCGAATGTGACGCTAAGTTGCGCCGGGCGCTAAATTTAGCGAACACCCGGCTGCAGCGCCCCAAACGTGGCGATACTGAATTTCTAGGCCTTGGTTCTCTACCATTTTTGGTATGCTTTTTGTGTCTTCTACTGTGAAGACAGATACAAAATATAGAAAAACATAGAAACATAGAAACATAGAAGATAGGAGCAGGAGTCGGCCATTCGGCCCCTCGAGCCTGCTCCGCCATTCAATGCGATCAAGGCTGATCATCCAAACTCAGTGCCCTGTCCCTGCCTTCTCTCCATATCCCTTGACCCCTTTAGCCTTAAGAAATATATCTAACTCCTTCTTGAATATATTTAATGAATTGGCCTCTACTGCCTTGCGTGGTAGAGAATTCCACAGGTTCACCACTCACTGGGTGAAGAAATTCCTCCTCATCTCTGTCCTAAATCTCACCCCTTATCCCAATCCTCAGGCTTACTATTATTCTTTGCAACATTATAAGCTTCTTCTTTCAATCTAACGCTATCCTTAACTTCTTTAGTTAGCCACGGTTGGATCGCTTTTCCCGTGGAGTTTTTGTTTCTCAATGAAATTTATCTTTGTTGAGAATTATTGAGAATAGAGAGATATTCAAAATGATGGAGCACAGGTATCGAGAAGGCATTGATTGTAAAGAGAAAAAAGAAAGGAGACCAGTTAGCATAAAGAGAACCTGCGATCTCAGAGAAAGATCGAGAACGATGAATGTGTGAACAGCGAACAATTAAGGATATAAATGGAATATAATTGCAAAAAAGAGCAGATATGATGTCACCTTCCAATAACGTCACACTTTAAATTACAATTACACAATTCAGCTCAACTATAGTGTCATTATTTTCCAGCCTTCTCTCTGCTGGTGGGGGGAGTCCAGAACAAGGGGAAAAACCTTAAAACCAGGCTGTTCAGGGGTGATGTCAGGAAGCACTTCTTCACACAAAGGGTGGTGGGAATCTGGAACTCTCTCCCCCAAAACGCTGTTGAGGCTGGGGGTCAACTGAAGATTCCAAAACTGAGATCAAAAGATTTTGATTGGGTGACCGCTTTGTGGAACACCTCCGTTCAGTCCGTAAGGGTGACCCCGAGCTTCCGGTCGCCTGTCACTTTAATTCACCGCCCCACTCCTACTCGGACCTCGCCGTCCGCGGCCTCTTGCATTGTTCCACGGAAGTTCAGTGTAAGCTCGAGGAACAGCACCTCATCTTCCGATTAGGCACTTTACAGCCTTCCGGACTCAATATCGAGTTCAACAATTTCACATCATAACCTCGGCTCCTATTACATTTTTACTTATATTTTTTATCCACACTTTTGTTTTGGCCTTTCCCCCTTTTTCTCTCTCCCACATGGCAGCTGTCTCCCATTCTGCCAGCGCATTTCACACCTAATCTAGAGCCGTCTTTTGTCTCCACTAGTCCGACCACCATCTCGTCTGGTTTTGAATACCTCTTAATGTCTCTTCACTTCTCTTTTGTTCTTTCATCCCCATTTCCCAACCCCCAAACTGGCCTTTTAATCGGTTTCATTTCCTGTGTTTTTTCAGTCCTGACGAAGGGTCCCAGACCTGAAACGTCGACTCTGTTTCTCTCTCCACGGATGTTGCCTGGCCTGCTGAGTTTTTCCAGCATTTTCTGTTGTTATTTCAAAAGATTTTTGTTGGGTAAGGGTATTAAGGGATACGGAACCAAGAACGGGGCAGCAGATTCAAGGGTCTGAATGGCCTCCTCGTGGTCCTCTATTCCTCTCCTTTCCTGAAAGGACCACACATGGTGAGTGAGGTTCCAAAGTTTAGCATTAGCTTTTCACCCAGGAACCAGTGAGCCTTCCTGGGAGCGTCTAGACAGGGAATGTCAGTGAGTTTTCACGATGCAGGTGTGGGGGGCTCCACTTCACCAACGCTGCACCTGTTTCCAACCAACAGCTCACCTATTGGCCGGAGTGACTGAGTCCCTTGACTCCAGGGATGTAACTTGGCAGCAACTTTTGCACTTAAGGACCACTTTTGGGTAAGTGAGCAAATCTAAGCGAAATATTACGCGGGTGATGCCTGGTTCTGGATCGACACACATTCCAGAAGGTGAAATGAGCCACTTTCAGGTATTATTCACCTGAAGAAGGTCAGGGTTCGAGCACAAAAACCCAGGGTCACACTCCGGGGCAGTACTGAGGGAGCGCTGCACTGTCGGAGGGGCAGTACTGAGGGAGCGCCGCACTGTCGGAGGGGCAGTACTGAGGGAGCGCCGCACTGTCGGAGGGTCAGTACTGAGGGAGCGCCGCACTGTCGGAGGGTCAGTACTGAGGGAGCGCCGCACTGTCGGAGGGGCAGTAATGAGGGAGTGCTGCACTGTCGGAGGGGCGGTACTGAGGGAGCGCTGCACTGTCGGAGGGGCAGTACTGAGGGAGTGCTGCACTGTCGGAGGGGCGGTACTGAGGGAGCGCTGCACTGTCGGAGGGACAGTACTGAGGGAGCGCTGCACTGTCGGAGGGGCAGTACTGAGGGAGAGCTGCACTGTCAGAGGGTCAGTACTGAGGGAGCGCTGCACTGTCGGAGGGGCAGTACTGAGGGAGAGCTGCACTGTCGGAGGGGCAGTAATGAGGGAGCGCTGCACTGTCGGAGGGGCAGTACTGAGGGGGTGCTGCACTGTCGGAGGGGCAGTACTGAGGGAGCGCTGCACTGTCGGAGGGGCAGTACTGAGGGAGAGCTGCACTGTCGGAGGGGCAGTACTGAGGGAGCGCTGCACTGTCGGAGGGGCAGTACTGAGGGAGAGCTGCACTGTCGGAGGGGCAGTAATGAGGGAGCGCTGCACTGTCAGAGGGTCAGTACTGAGGGAGCGCTGCACTGTCGGAGTGGCAGTAATGAGGGAGAGCTGCACTGTCGGAGGGGCAGTAATGAGGGAGACCTGCACTGTCGGAGGGTCAGTACTGAGGGAGCGCTGCACTGTCGGAGGGGCAGTACTGAGGGAGAGCTGCACTGTCAGAGGGGCAGTACTGAGGGAGCACTGCACTGTCGGAGGGGCAGTAATGAGGGAGTGCTGCACTGTCGGAGGGGCAGTACTGAGGGGGCGCTGCACTGTCGGAGGGTCAGTACTGAGGGAGTGCTGCACTGTCGGAGGGGCAGTACTGAGGGGGCGCTGCACTGTCAGAGGGGCAGTACTGAGGGAGCGCTGCACTGTCGGAGGGGCAGTAATGAGGGAGTGCTGCACTGTCGGAGGGGCAGTACTGAGGGGGCGCTGCACTGTCAGAGGGGCAGTTCTGAGGGAGCGCTGCACTGTCGGAGGGGCAGTAATGAGGGAGTGCTGCACTGTCGGAGGGGCAGTACTGAGGGGGCGCTGCACTGTCGGAGGGTCAGTACTGAGGGAGCGCTGCACTGTCGGAGGGACAGTACTGAGGGAGCGCTGCACTGTCGGAGGGTCAGTACTGAGGGGGCGCTGCACTGTCGGAGGGGCAGTACTGAGGGAGCGCTGCACTGTCGGAGGGGCAGTACTGAGGGAGCGCTGCACTGTCGGAGGGGCAGTACTGATGGAGCGCTGCACTGTCGGAGGGGCAGTACTGAGGGAGCGCGGCACTGTCGGAGGGTCAGTACTGAGGGAGAGCCGCACTGTTGGAGGGTCAGTACTGAGGGAGCGCTGCACTGTCGGAGGGGCAGTCCTGAGGGAGAGCCGCACTGTTGGAGGGTCAGTAGTGAGGGAGCGCTGCACTGTCGGAGGGGCAGTACTGAGGAAACGCTGCACTGTCAGAGGAGCAGTACTGAGGGAGTGCTGCACTGTCGGAGGGGCAGTACTGAGGGAGCATGGCACTGTCGGAGGGGCAGTAATGAGGGAGCGCGGCACTGTCGGAGGGGCAGTACTGAGGGAGCGCGGCACTGTCGGAGGTGCAGTACTGAGGAAGCACGGCAGTGTCGGAGGGGCAGTACTGAGGGAGCGCCGCACTGTCGGAGGGGCAGTACTGAGGAAGCACGGCAGTGTCGGAGGGGCAGTACTGAGGGAGCGCCGCACTGTCGGAGGGGCAGTACTGAGGGAGCGCGGCACTGTCGGAGGGGCAGTACTGAGGGAGCGCCGCACTGTCGGAGGGGCAGTACTGAGGGAGCGCCGCACTGTCAGAGGGGCAGTACTGAGGGAGCGCCGCACTGTCAGAGGGGCAGTACTGAGGGAGCGCGGCACTGTCGGAGGGGCAGTAATGAGGGAGCGCGGCACTGCCGGAGGGGCAGTACTGAGGGAGCGCGGCACTGTCGGAGGTGCAGTACTGAGGAAGCACGGCAGTGTCGGAGGGGCTGTACTGAGGGAGCGCTGCACTGTCGGTGGGGCAGTACTGAGGGAGCACTGCACTGCTGGAGGGGCAGTACTGAGGGAGCGCCGCACTGTCGGGGGGCAGTACTGAGGAAGCACAGCACTGTCGGAGGGGCAGTACTGAGGAAGCACGGCAGTGTCGGAGGGGCAGTACTGAGGGAGCGCCGCACTGTCGGAGGGGCAGTACTGAGGAAGCACGGCAGTGTCGGAGGGGCAGTACTGAGGGAGCGCCGCACTGTCGGAGGGGCAGTACTGAGGGAGCGCGGCACTGTCGGAGGGGCAGTACTGAGGGAGCGCTGCACTGTCGGAGGGGCAGTACTGAGGGAGCGCCGCACTGTCAGAGGGGCAGTACTGAGGGAGCGCGGCACTGTCGGAGGGGCAGTACTGAGGGAGCGCTGCACTGTCGGAGGCGCAGTACTGAGGGAGCGCTGCACTGTCAGAGGGGCAGTACTGAGGGAGCGCCGCACTGTCGGAGGGGCAGTACTGAGGGAGCGCTGCACTGTTGGAGGGGCTGTACTGAGGGAGTGCTGCACTGTAGGAGGGGCAGTACTGAGGGAGCGCTGCACTGTCGGAGGGGCAGTGCTGAGGGAGTGCTGCACTGTCGGAGGGGCAGTACTGAGGGAGTGCTGCACTGTAGGAGGGGCAGTACTGAGGGAGAGCCACACTGTCGGAGGGGCAGTACTGAGGGAGCGCCGCACTGTTGGAGGGGCAGTACTGAGGGAGCGCTGCACTGTTGGAGGGGCAGTACTGAGGGAGCGCTGCACTGTCAGAGGGGAAGTACTGAGGGAGCGCCGCACTGTCGGAGGGGCAGTACTGAGGGAGCGCTGCACTGTTGGAGGGGCTGTACTGAGGGAGTGCTGCACTGTAGGAGGGGCAGTACTGAGGGAGCGCTGCACTGTCGGAGGGGCAGTACTGAGGGAGTGCTGCACTGTCGGAGGGGCAGTACTGAGGGAGCGCAGCACTGTCAGAGGGGCAGTACTGAGGAAGCACGGCAGTGTCGGAGGGGCAGTACTGAGGGAGTGCTGCACTGTCGGAGGGGCAGTACTGAGGAAGCACGGCAGTGTCGGAGGGGCAGTACTGAGGGAGTGCTGCACTGTAGGAGGGGCAGTACTGAGGGAGAGCCACACTGTCGGAGGGGCAGTACTGAGGGAGCGCCGCACTGTTGGAGGGGCAGTACTGAGGGAGCGCTGCACTGTCGGAGGGGCAGTACTGAGGGAGCGCTGCACTGTCGGAGGTGTCGTCTTTCAGATGAGACGTTAAACCGAGGCCCCGTCTGCTCTGACAGGTGGAAGTAAAAGATCCCATGGCACTATTCGAAGAAGCGCAGGGGGAGTTCTCCCGCTGTCCTGGCCAATATTTATCCCTCAATCAACATCAATAAAACAGATTATCTGATCATTATCACATTGCTGTTTGTGGGATCTTGCTGTGTGCCTTTGGCTGCCACGTTTCCCATATTACAGCAGTGACCACACTTCAAAAAGTACTTCATTGGCTGTAAAGCGCTTTGTGACGTCCTGAGGTTGTGAAAGGCGCTATATAAAAGTTCTTTATTTATTTTAAGTGCTGACTGCCGATCCTATTAGACTGAGTTCGCTCCTAAATTCCACAGCAGATTGGCTTCAGATTCTCAACACTGGCTGCGGTTCAATGGGCTGTTACTCCCGTCCAATCGCTCCAGAAAGATGCAGAGAAACATCATCCTGCCTTAAATTTAAGACCATAAGTGAAAGTGCAGCGAATGTCCAGTCACAAACTGCACCCCCACAATTCACAGACACCCCAACTAAACCCGCACTCAAAACAGCAACTTACACCCTTTTTCACTGTGGTAACGCGATATTAAATATCTTTTCATAATTAACCAGCAATTTGTATTGGGATTAATTCACGAGTAAAAATTCCTTACCAGTTCCCCATCTCTGGCCAAGTGGCCATCAGCGCTGGGTCCTTGTCATTGATGGACTGAGAGCTTCCGAGGCAGGAGACCGTGAGCTGGAGCTGGTCACCCGGGCTGGACTGGACTGGAGCAGGTCACCCGGGCTGGACTGGAGCTGGACTGGGCTGGAGCTGGTCACCCGGGCTGGACTGGGCTGGAGCAGGTCACCCGGGCTGGACTGGGCTGGAGCAGGTCACCCGGGCTGGACTGGGCTGGAGCAGGTCACCCGGGCCGGGCTGGACTGGACTGGGCTGGAGTTGGTCACCCGGGCCGGGCTGGACTGGAGCTGGTCACCCGGGCTGGACTGGGCTGGAGCTGGTCACCCGGGCTGGACTAGGCTGGAGCTGGTCACCCGGGCTGGGCTGGACTGGACTGGGCTGGAGCTGGTCACCCGGGCTGGACTGGGCTGGAGCAGGTCACCCGGGCTGGACTGGGCTGGAGCTGGTCACCCGGGCTGGACTGGGCTGGAGCAGGTCACCCGGGCTGGACTGGGCCGGAGCTGGTCACCCGGGCTGGACTGGGCCGGAGCTGGTCACCCGGGCTGGACTGGGCCGGAGCTGGTCACCCGGGCTGGACTGGGCCGGAGCTGGTCACCCGGGCTGGACTGGGCTGGGCTGTCCTGTTCTGGGCTGGACTGTCCCGAGCTAATGGTCGGGAATCCGAGCTACACCTTCCTGCAGAATCCCGGCTCACCAACACAATCAACGCCAAGATAGCGGTGCGCAGAAGCTGCAGCAGTTTCTCTGCTGACTGAATGAAGTCTTGCAATGAACGGGTTGCAGGAGGCGAGTTGTGGAGATGTTTGGAGAGGCGATGGACCTGGAGTCAGGCACTCCGGGCCTGGGCGGGGAGGGCAGAGTCCAGACTCCAGACTCCAGATTCAGGGAGGTGTCGCCTTCTCACCAGATTGTTTCGCCCAGGCTGTTAGAGAGAGGGGGCAGAGAGAAGGGTTTGATTTCAAAGGAGCTCTTTGCTGCCATGGGTTGATACCGCTCGCTCTCCCAGCGACGACAATCTGGCCACCTCTTCACCCAGAGACAGATACAAGAAATAACACGGCACACTGAGAATCATAGACTTGACTGTACCAAGAGCTGGGCAATGGGGAAAGGTTCCAGCCAGTCGGCACATTCCCAGTACAATGTATGTCTTTTGTTCTGTTGTTGCATTCAGAGGTGGGTGGATATTCTGTATTATTTCATGACTTTAAGGATCACTCGGGATTTATAAATAGTCCAGTCCCCAAATACACAACCAGGCAGCGAGTAGACAAAGTGGGAGAGTGGGGTCACCGACTGAGAGCTGGACTGTTATTGGTGATAACAATTCACTGAAAGCATCAATACTTATTAATAATTATTGCCTCCCATCATAAAATAAAGAATCATAGAATCACACAGCACAGGAGGAGGCCATTCGGCCCATCGTGCCTGTACCGGCTCTTTGAACGAGCTCTCCAATTAGTCCCACTCCCCCCCGCTCTTTCCCCACAGCCCTGTGAATTTCTCCTTTTCAAGTATTTATCCAATTCCCTTTTGAAAGTTACTATTGAATCTGCTTCCACCGCCCTTTCAGGCAGCGCGTTCCAGATCACAACAACTCGCTGCGTAAAAACATTCTCCTCATCTCCCCTCTGGTTCTTTTGCCAATTATATTAAATCTGTGTCCTCTGGTTACCAACCCTCCTGCCACTGGAAACACTTTCTCCTGATTTACTCTATCAAAACCCTTCATAATTTTGAACACCTCTATTAAATCTCCCCTTAACCTTCTCTGCTCTAAGGAGAACAATCCCAGTTTCTCCAGTCTCTCCACATCACTGAAGTCCCTCATCCCTGATAACATTCTAGTAAATCTCCTCCGCACCCGCTCCGAGGCCGTGACATCCTTCCTAAAGTGTGGTGCCCAGAATTGGACACAATTCTCCGGCTGGGGTCGAACCAGTGATTTATAAAGGTTCAGCATCACCTCCTTGTTTTTGTACGCTGTGCCTCTGTTAATGAAGCCAAGGATCCCGTGTGCTTTTTACCTGCTTTCTCAACTTGCCCTGTCACCTTTAAAGACTTGTGTACAGACACCCCCAGGTCCCCCTGTTCCTGCACCCCCTTTAAAATTGTACCCTTTAGTTTATATATAAGAGGGAACTAAATAAATGTTGATGGTAACTTCCAAAAGGGATAAATACTTGAAAAGGAAACATTTGCAAGGCCTTGGGATAAGAACAGGGGAGTGGGACTAATTGGAGAGCTCTTTCAAAGAGCCGGCACAGGCACGATGGGCCGAATGGCCTCTGAAGTGGAGTATTTGAAATAAACACTCAACACCAGGTCTGCGTTCGAAGATTCAAGCAGTCTTCATTCACCCCGGTGGGGAGACAACCTGCTATCGGTCTAGCCAGGCTTCTCTCTGATGATACCAAGTTTGAAGCTGTCTTTTATACAAAATTTTGGTTCATAATTAGCCTCGTGCATGATCCATTTTAACAATTTGATTGGGTTTCGCCCCGTGTGCACATTCACTGATTGGTTGCCTATGCCGCGTTACATTAAAGTACCGCCTTCATTACCGGAAAAGTGTATGTCCGTTATCACCACAAGCAGTTGTTGCACCTATGACCTTTGTTCATGCCAGGTGGGGTCTCACCAACATTGTACTTCTGGCTCATTGTCCTGCTTTCCTGCCCCTTGAGGCCTTTTTACTTCCAACTCATTGTTTTACTTTCCAGCCAGAGCAGAACTTACATCCTCGAGGCCTCTTATGGTTCAACATCCGGCTATTTGCAATTGTCTCCAAGTTACACAGCTTGCAGTCGTTAATCATTCTAACCCTACTGCAAAATCAACATGTCATTCTTAGGTTATCTCAACTGCCAGTTCAGCAACTTAGAAAAAGCTTACTACTGCAAAGGCCTATTAGCTCATTTAATTCCCATTGTTAACCCTTTAATTATAGTAGAGCTCAAAAGCCCCACTTCAGCCTCCTTCTGTGCTGGGTGATCCTATGATTCTATTAAAAACCCCTGATTTTACAGCGTCCATTATCCTTTCTTGGTAACTTCCAGAAACTGTCCAGTCCCAACCCACTGAGTGACACCCAGTTAGAGAGCTGGTCAGCTTGTAATCAATGTCTGTTTTATAGACATCCCTGCCCTCCGCAGTGGCCCAGCAAGACACTCAAAACCCACTCCCGGCAGTTCAAGAAGAAGGCGGCCCACCACCAGCTTCTCAGGACAACGAGGCATGGGCAATAAATGCCAGCAATGCCCACATCCCAAGAACGAATCAAGAAAAATATCCCCAACCAATCGAGCCCCCCAACATCAACAAAACACATAGACATAGAAACATAGGAGATAGGATTGGAGTAGGCCATTCGGCCCCTTGAGCCTGCTCCACCATTCAGTGAGATCATGGCTGATCATCCAAATTCAGTACCCTGTCCCTTCTTTCTCCCCAAGTCCTTTGATCCCTTTAGCCTTAAGAAATATATCCAACTCCTTCTTGAATATATTTAATGAATTGGCCTCAACTGCCTTCTGTTTAGAGAATTCCACAGGTTCACCACTCTCTGGGTGAAGAAATTCCTCCTCATCTCTGTCCTAAATGGCTTACCCCTTATCCGTAGACTGTGACCCCTGGTTCTGGACTCCCCGACCATCGGGTACATCCTTCCTGCATCTAGTCTGTCTAGTCCTGTTAGAATTTTATAAGTTTCAATGAGATCCCCTCTCATTATTCTAAACTCTAGCGAATATAAGCCCAATCGACCCAATCTCTCCTCATACATCATTCCTGCCATCCCAGGTATCAGTCTGGTGAATCTTCGCTGCACTCCCTCCATGGCAAAAACATCCTTCCTCAGATAAGGCGACCAAAACTGCACACAATACTCAAGGTGTGGTCTCACCAAGGCCCTGCACAACTGCAGCAAGACATCCTTGTTCCTGTACTTGAACCCTCTTGCTACGAAGGCCAACATACCATTTGCCTTCTTAACCGCCTGCTGCACCTGCCTGCTTACCTTCAGCAATTGGTGCACAAGGACACCCAGGTCTCGTTGCACTTCCCCTTCTCCCAATCTATTGCCGTTCAGATAATAATCTGCCTTCCTGTTTTTGCCACCAAAGTGGATAACCTCGCATTTATCCACGTTATATTGCATCTGCCATGCATCTGCCCAATCACCCAACCTGTCCAAATCATACTGGAGTTTCTCGGCATCCTCCTCACAGCACACACCCCCACCCAGCTTTGTGTCGTCTGCAAACTTGGAGATATTACATCTAGTTCCCTCGTCTAGATCATTAATATATATTGTGAATAGCTGGGGTCCTAGGACCGATCCCTGCGGTACCCCACTAGTCACTGCCTGCCACTCGGGAAAAAGGCCAGTTTATTCCAACTCTTTGCTTCCTGTCTGCAAACCAGTTCTCTATCCAAGTCAGTACCTTGCCCCCAATCCCGTGTGCCTTAACTTTTACACGCTAATCTCTTATGCGGGACCTTATCGAAAGCCTTCTGAAAGTCCAAATACACCACATCCAAATTCTCCTTTATCTATTCTACCAGTTACATCCTCAAAAAATTCCAGTAGATTAGTCAAGCACGATTTACCTTTTGTAAATCCATGTTGACTTTGTCCGATCCTGTCACTGTTTTCCAAGTGCTCTGCTATTACATCTTTTATAATGGACCTGTAACACCAGTAAGAACAAACCCCCAGGCCCAAACTTCCAAAGCAACTCCATTCGGGCGATAAGCAACTCATTGTAACACGAACCTGCTCTCTCCCAGATCTCAATGACTTGCTGTGTCGGTCCAGCACTCCCAGTTTTACATTGACCGACACACATTCATTCAAAAGGCAGGCTCGAGGAACAATCCATCGGTGGAAATGCACTGTCGGAGCAAACGACTACTGCCTGTTAAACTTCAAACATGCATGGATTTTATTTTAAATATTTATCTTCTGCTGGTTAAGAGAAATGTTTTCTTGAATCCAGGGATGTGCACCTGTGCGGATCGGACATGTCAGCTCAGCTCAAGCACTGATTCCAGCTCCGCTTCTGACGGTGAGATGAGTCGGAGAGACCTGATCCCAAGGATCGGAGATCAGGACCACAGAGGCGGATGTCCTGATCCAGATCGCGTTTGATTCCCTGTTTTTCTAGGTCTCTCTGCCTCACCCCACATAGCCATTGGCTCAGTTGGTTCCTGCCTTGACGCTGAGTCAGAAGGTCGTGGGTTCAAGTCCCACTCCAGAGACTTGAGCACAAAAATCTGGGCTGATACTCCAGTGCGGCACTGAGGGAGCGCTCCACTGTCGGAGGGGCAGTACTGAGGGAGCGCTGCACTGTCGGAGAGGCAGTACTGAGGGAGCGCTGCACTGTCGGAGGGACAGTACTGAGGGAGCGCTGCACTGTCGGAGGGGCAGTACTGAGGGAGTGCCGCACTGTCGGAGGGGCAGTACTGAGGGAGCGCTCCACTGTCGGAGGGACAGTACTGAGGGAGCGCTGCACTGTCGGAGGGGCAGTACTGAGGGAGCGCTCCACTGTCGGAGGGACAGTACTGAGGGAGCGCTGCACTGTCGGAGGGGCAGTACTGAGGGAGCGCCGCACTGTCGGAGGGGCAGTACTGAGGGAGCGCTGCACTGTCGGAGGGGCAGTACTGAGGGAGTGCCGCACTGTCGGAGGGGCAGTACTGAGGGAGCGCTGCACTGTCGGAGGGGCAGTACTGAGTGAGCGCCGCACTGTCGGAGGGGCAGTACTGAGGGAGCGCTGCACTGTCGGAGGGGCAGTACTGAGGGAGTGCTGCACTGTCGGAGGGGCAGTACTGAGGGAGCGCTGCACTGTCGGAGGGGCAGTACTGAGGGAGCGCTCCACTGTCGGAGGGACAGTACTGAGGGAGCGCTGCACTGTCGGAGGGACAGTACTCAGGGAGTGCGGCACTGTCGGAGGGGCAGTACTGAGGGAGCGCTCCACTGTCGGAGGGACAGTACTCAGGGAGCACCGCACTGTCGGAGGGACAGTACTGAGGGAGCGCTCCACTGTCGGAGGGACAGTACTCAGGGAGCACCGCACTGTCGGAGGGACAGTACTGAGGGAGTGCGGCACTGTCGGAGGGGCAGTACTGAGGGAGCACCGCACTGTCGGAGGGACAGTACTGAGGGAGCGCTGCACTGTCGGAGGGGCAGTACTGAGGGAGCGCTCCACTGTCGGAGGGACAGTACTGAGGGAGTGCGGCACTGTCGGAGGGGCAGTACTGAGGGAGCGCCGCACTGTCGGAGGGACAGTACTGAGGGAGTGCGGCACTGTCGGAGGGGCAGTACTGAGGGAGCGCTGCACTGTCGGAGGGACAGTACTGAGGGAGTGCGGCACTGTCGGAGGGGCAGTACTGAGGGAGCGCTCCACTGTCGGAGGGATAGTACTGAGGGAGTGCGGCACTGTCGGAGGGGCAGTACTGAGGGAGAGCTGCACTGTCGGAGGGACAGTACTGAGGGAGCGATCAACTGTCGGAGGGACAGTACTGAGGGAGCGCTGCACTGTCGGAGGGACAGTACTCAGGGAGTGCGGCACTGTCGGAGGGGCAGTACTGAGGGAGCGCTCCACTGTCGGAGGGACAGTACTCAGGGAGCACCGCACTGTCGGAGGGACAGTACTGAGGGAGCGCTCCACTGTCGGAGGGACAGTACTCAGGGAGCACCGCACTGTCGGAGGGACAGTACTGAGGGAGTGCGGCACTGTCGGAGGGGCAGTACTGAGGGAGCACCGCACTGTCGGAGGGACAGTACTGAGGGAGCGCTGCACTGTCGGAGGGGCAGTACTGAGGGAGCGCTCCACTGTCGGAGGGACAGTACTGAGGGAGTGCGGCACTGTCGGAGGGGCAGTACTGAGGGAGCGCCGCACTGTCGGAGGGACAGTACTGAGGGAGTGCGGCACTGTCGGAGGGGCAGTACTGAGGGAGCGCTGCACTGTCGGAGGGACAGTACTGAGGGAGTGCGGCACTGTCGGAGGGGCAGTACTGAGGGAGCGCTCCACTGTCGGAGGGATAGTACTGAGGGAGTGCGGCACTGTCGGAGGGGCAGTACTGAGGGAGAGCTGCACTGTCGGAGGGACAGTACTGAGGGAGCGATCAACTGTCGGAGGGACAGTACTGAGGGAGTGCTGCATTGTCGGAGGGACAGTACTGAGGGTGTGCTGCATTGTCAGAGGGGCAGTACTGAGGGAGTGCTGCATTGTCGGAGGGGCAGTACTGAGGGAGCGCTGCACTGTCGGAGGGGCAGTACTGAGGGAGCGCTCCACTGTCGGAGGGGCAGTACTGAGGGAGCGCCGCACTGTCGGAAGGACAGTACTGAGGGAGCGCTCCACTGTCGGAGGGACAGTACTGTGGGAGTGCTGCATTGTCGGAGGGGCAGTACTGAGGGAGCGCTGCACTGTTGGAGGGGCAGTACTGAGGGAGCGCCGCACTGTCGGAGGGGCAGTACTGAGGGAGCACCGCACTGTCGGAGGGGCAGTACTGAGGGAGCACCGCACTGTCGGAGGGGCAGTACTGAGGGAGCGCTGCACTGTTAGAGGGGTAGTACTGAGGGAGTGCCACACTGTCGGAGGGGCAATACGGAGGGAGCGCCGCACTGTCAGAGGGGCAGTACTGAGGGAGCGCTGCACTGTCGGAGGGGCAGTACTGAGGGAGCGCCGCACTGTCGGAGGGGCAGTACTGAGGGAGCGCTGCACTGTTAGAGGGGCAGTACTGAAGGAGCGCTGCACTGTCGGAGGGACAGTACTGAGGGAGTGCCGCACTGTCGGAGGGGCAGTACTGAAGGAGCGCTGCACTGTCGGAGGGGCAGTACTGAGGGAGCGCTGCACTGTTAGAGGGGCAGTACGGAGGGAGTGCCGCACTGTCGGAGGGGCAGTACTGAGGGAGCGCTGCACTGTCGGAGGGACTGTACTGAGGGAGCGCTGCACTGTTAGAGGGGCAGTACTGAGGGAGCGCTACATTGTCAGAGGGGCAGTACTGAGGGAGCGCTGCACTGTCAGGAGTGCCGCACTGTCGGAAGGTCAGTACTGAGGGAGCGCCACACTGTCGGAGGGTCAGTACTGAGGGAGCGCAGCACTGTCGGAGGGACAGTACTGAGGGAGCGCTGCACTGTCGGGAGCGCAGCACTGTCGGAGGGGCAGTACTGAGGGAGTGCGGCACTGTCGGAGGGGCAGTACGGAGGGAGCGCCGCACTGTCGGAGGGGCAGTATTGAGGGAGCGCTGCACTGTCGGAGGGACAGTACTGAGGGAGCACCGCACTGTTGGAGGGACAGTACTGAGGGAGCGCTGCACTGTCAGAGGGACAGTACTGAGGCAGCGCCGCACTGTTGGAGGTGTCATCTTTTGAATAAGACACTGCGTCTGCTCTCCCAGGGGAACATAAAAGATCCCATGGCATTATATTGAAGAAGAGCAGGGGAGTTCTCCCAGGTGTCCTGCCCAATATTTATCCCACAATCAATTATCTGGTCATTATCACATTGCTGTTTGTGGGAGCTTGCTGTGCACAAATTGGCTGCCACGTTTCCTACATTACAACAGTGACTGCACTTCAAAAAATAAGTACTTCATTGGCGGTAAAGCACTTTGGGATGTCCGGTGGTTGTGAAAGGTGCTATAGAAATAGAAGTCTTTCTCTCCATAACCGACCTCTGATCCTTAGGTTAGGAAGGAGGAAGCGGAATTTGGACTCCTGATTGCTATCCAGTGATAACAGCACGTGTATTTATATGGCGCCTTTAACGTAGTAAAATGTCTCAAGGCACTTCACAGGAGCGATTATAAAACAACATTTGGCACCGAGCCACCTAACAGGATATTAGGACAGGTGACCAAAAGCTTGGCCAAAGAGGTGGGTTTTAAGGAGCGTCTTAAAAGAGGAGAGAGAGAGGTAGTGAGGTTTAAGGAGGGAATTCCAGTACTGCCCCTCCGACAGTGCAGCACTCCCTCAATACTGCCCCTCCGACAGTGCGGCACTCCCTCAGTACTGCCCCTCCGACAGTGCGGCACTCCCTCAATACTGCCCCTCCGACAGTGCAGCACTTCCTCAGTACTGTCCCTCTGACAGTGCGGCACTCCCTCAGTACTGCCCCCCCGACAGTGCGGCACTCCCTCAGTACTGCCCCTCCGGCAGTGCGGCACTCCCTCAGTACTGCCCCTCCGACAGTGCAGCACTCCCTCAGTACTGCCCCTCCGACAGTGCGGCACTCCCTCAGTACTGCCCCTCCGGCAGTGTGGCACTCCCTCAGTACTGCCCCTCCGACAGTGCAGCACTCCCTCAGTATTGCCCCTCTGACAGTGCGGCACTCCCTCAGTACTGCCCCTCCGGCAGTGCGGCACTCCCTCAGTACTCCCCCTCCAACAGTGCAGCGCTCCCTCACTACTGCCCCTCCGACAGTGCAGCACTCCCTCAGTACTGCCCCTCCGACAGTGCAGCACTCCCTCAGTACTGCCCCTCCGGCAGTGCGGCACTCCCTCAGTACTGCCCCTCCGACAGTGCAGCACTCCCTCAGTACTGCCCCTCCGACAGTGCGGCACTCCCTCAGTACTGCCCCTCCGACAGTGCAACACTCCCTCTGTACTGCCCCTCCGACAGTGCGGCGCTCCCTCAATACTGAACCTCCAATAGTGCGGCACTCCCTCAGTACTGCCCCTCCAACAGTGCGGCACTCCCTCAGTACTGCCCCTCCGGCAGTGCGGCACTCCCTCAGTACTGCCCCTCCGACAGTGCAGCACTCCCTCAGTATTGCCCCTCTGACAGTGCGGCACTCCCTCAGTACTGCCCCTCCGGCAGTGCGGCACTCCCTCAGTACTGCCCCTCCAACAGTGCAGCGCTCCCTCACTACTGCCCCTCCGACAGTGCAGCACTCCCTCAGTACTGCCCCTCCGACAGTGCGGCACTCCCTCAGTACTGCCCCTCCGGCAGTGCGGCACTCCCTCAGTACTGCCCCTCCGACAGTGCAGCACTCCCTCAGTACTGCCCCTCCGACAGTGCGGCACTCCCTCAGTACTGCCCCTCCGACAGTGCAACACTCCCTCTGTACTGCCCCTCCGACAGTGCGGCGCTCCCTCAATACTGAACCTCCAACAGTGCGGCACTCCCTCAGTACTGCCCCTCCGACAGTGCGGCACTCCCTCAGTACTGCCCCTCCGACAGTGCAGCACTCCCTCAGTACTGCCCCTCCGGCAGTGCGGCACTCCCTCAGTACTGCCCCTCCGACAGTGCCACACTCCCTCAGTACTGCCCCTCCGACAGTGATGCACTCCCTCAGCACTGCCCCTCCGACAGTGCGGCGCTCCCTCAGTACTGCCCCTCCGACAGTGCGGCACTCCCTCAGTACTGCCCCTCTGACAGTGCGGCGCTCCCTCAGTACTGACCCTCCGACAGTGCAGCGCTCCCTCAATACTGACCCTCCGACAGTGCAGCGCTCCCTCAGTACTGCCCCTCCGACAGTGCAGCGCTCCCTCAGTACTGCCCCTCCGACAGTGCGGCGCTCCCTCAGGACTGCCCCTCCGACAGTGCGGCACTCCCTCAGTACTGCCCCTCCGACAGTGCAGCGCTCCCTCAGTACTGCCCATTCCAACAGTGCGGCGCTCCCTCAGTACAGCCCCTCCGACAGTGCGGCGCTCCCTCAGTACAGCCCCTCCGACAGTACAGCGCTCCCTCAGTACTGCCCCTCCAACAGTGCGGCACTCCCTCAGTACTGCCCCTCCGACAGTGCGGCGCTCCCTCAGTACTGACCCTCCAACCGTGCGGCGCTCCCTCAGTACTGCCCCTCCGACTGTGCAGCGCTCCCCAGTACTGCCCCTCCGACAGTGCGGCAGTCCCTCAGTACTGACCCTCCGACAGTGTGGCGCCCCCTCAGTACTGCCCATCCGACAGTGCGGCACTCCCTCAGTACTGCTACTCCGGCAGTGCGGCGCTCCCTCAGTACTGACCCTCCGACAGTGTGGCGCTCCCTCAGTACTGCCCCTCCGACAGTGCGGGGCTCCCTCAGTACTGCCCCTCCGACAGTGCGGCGCTCCCTCAGTACTGCCCCTCTGACATGATTTAACCCCAATGTACAAGGTGGGGTGTTTAAACCCAGAGTAAACATAGAAACATAGCAGATAGGAGCAGGAGTAGGCCATTCGGCCCCTCGAGCCTGCTCCGCCTTTCAATGCGATCATGGCTGATCATCCAAATTCAGTACCCTGTCCCTCCTTTCTCCCCATATCCCTTGATCCCTTTCGCCTTTAGAAATATATCTAACTCCTAAGCTGAAGGCATGGCCACCAATGGCAGAGTGATTAAAATCGGGGATGGTCAAGAGATCAGAATTGGAGGAGCGCGGAGATCGCGGGGGTTGTTGGGCTGGAGGAGGTTACAGAGAGCGGGTCTATGGCCCCACATGACAGGGCGTTATCAAAGATCAGCGCGCGGAACTGCTGTGTATTTGAGATGATGTATCTGTGATCATTAATACCCCACTGCTCCCTCCCGCTGTGAAAACTAATTGTAAAAACACGAGGAAGCTGTGTGTTCTCCAAGCTGCTGATGTGAGAGCTGTTAATATTCAGCTAAGGTGGCGCTCACTAACATTCCATTAACCTGGAGCTGTGAACACATTTTTTCCAACACTTGCGGTTAATTTAATAAAACTCCCATCGACATGTTCTCGGAAGAAGAGAAACCAAAGGGCAGCTTTTCTGTGTTGGAAATGGGAGCCGGGCAGAAGTGGCCCCTGTCCGGGACCTTCCGAAGTCGACATGGTGACTCTGAGGCTCGACGAGGCTCCACGCTCATTCTCTCCTGACTCCTCTGATCTTCCTCCATGGATTCATTCATCACCGGAGGATGTCATTTGGGAAATGGGACCACAGGTGGGGTTGGCAACTGTGCGGGACTTGCCACGGGAGCAGAATGAAAATGTCAGAAGTGTTTAACGCTCCAATGCGCTGCCAGCTCTACCCCACCCAAGATTTGGGCTACTAAAACTGAGACTCTCTCTGGCCACGGGAGATTCTAATCACCAACAAGGTGTCAGTGTGGCTCAGTGGGCAACACTCTCGCCTCTGAGACAGAAGGCCGCGGGTACGAGTCCCACTCCAGAGACTTGAGCACAAAATCCAGGCTCACATTCTCAGTGCAGTGCTGAGGGAGCGCTGCACTGTCGGTGGGGCAGTACTGAGGGAGCGCTGCACTGTCGGAGGGGCAGTACTGAGGGAGCGCTGCACTGTCGGAGGGGCAGTGCTGAGGGAGTGCTGCACTGTCGGAGGGGCAGTACTGAGGGAGCGCTGCACTGTTGGAGGGGCAGTACTGAGGGAGCGCTGCACTGTCGGAGGGGCAGTGCTGAGGGAGCGCTGCACTGTCGGAGGGGCAGTACTGAGGGAGCGCTGCACTGTCGGGGGGGGCAGTACTGAGGGAACGCCGCACTGTCGGGGGGGCAGTACTGAGGGAAGGTCGCACTGTCGGAGGGGCAGTACTGAGGGAGCACTGCACTGTTGGAGGGGCAGTACTGAGGGAGCGCTGCACTGTCGGAGGGGCAGTACTGAGGGAGCACTGCACTGTCGGAGGGGCAGTACTGAGGGAGCACTGCACTGTCGGAGGGGCAGTACTGAGGGAACGTCGCACTGTCGGGGGGAGCAGTACTGAGGGAGCACTGCACTGTCGGAGGGGCAGTACTGAGGGAGCACTGCACTGTTGGAGGGGCAGTACTGAGGGAGCGCTGCACTGTCGGAGGGGCAGTACTGAGGGAGCACTGCACTGTCGGAGGGGCAGTACTGAGGGAGCGCCGCACTGTCGGAGGAGCAGTACTGAGGGAGCACTGCACTGTCGGAGGTGCTGTCTTTTGGATGAGACGTTAAACCGAGGCCCCATCTGCTCTTTCACGTGGACATAAAAGATCCCACGGCACTATTTCGAAGAAGAGCAGGGGAGTTATCCCCGGTGTCCTGGCCAATGTTTATCCCTCAATCAACATCCCTGAAACAGATTATCGTGTCTGTTTGCTTCTTTGTGCAATTTTACATAGAAATAAATCTGACTGGTAGATTCAGCCTTACACATTGTCTGACATTGTCAGGAGTCACTGCCTTGAAAGAATAAACAGGAGAACAGAGTGGGCACTCCATGTCTGGTAATATACCATCTTTACAGTGTGCTGCTTAATCCCAGGGCACATTATCCAATTAATGTCACACAGAATGGTCTTGATTTTGATTCAGGGGCGACTGGGAGAGTGTAAGGAATCTGCCTGTCTCTCTGGGCAATGTAGCGGCGAGACCCTGTAACCGGGAGTGAACGGCATCTTTTAATGGAAGAGGAAGAAAGCTGATTCTCCCTGTAACGACACAGGTTTGATTCTGAAATAATCCATGGGGGAGAAATTCAGTATCGCCCCGTTAAGGGCGCTAACTGTTGAAAGCTGGGAAACTTCGCGCCAGGCGCTATTGATTCCCAGCTCTTGCAAAATTCAGTGTTTGCGCTCCAGGAAAGAAGAGGAGCGATAAATCAGATGCACCACTTCCTTTCCGGAGCGGTAAAGGAGGCAGGCGGGGCGGTAGAGGTGCAGCACGGCACGATGTCCCGTGCATCCTGCGTTCCGAGGCTCCGTCCCTCCCTTAAAGGGAAGGGCCGCTGCTGCAAGCTTTACATTGGGACCGGTTCGCTGGTCCCCCACGGTGGCCTCGATCCTGCTCGATCAGCCCCGTGCACTCCCGCAGAGCGCCGGGCCGAGTGCGTTCTGCTGGAGTGCGTGGGGCTGATCGAGCAGGATCGAGGCCGCCGTCGGGGACCAGGAGCAATCGAAAAAAATCAATTGCAACGTTGTTGAAAAAAATTTCTCCTACCTGCGCCAACCTCCCCCTTTTATTTGCGCCCCCGAAGTGCCCAGCCTCCTGATCAACGCCTCCGGCAGCTGTCGGCGTCATCATCCGGTGGTGCTGCGGGGGCGGGAACCAAAGTTCGTGTCCGGGGCGCTACCGGTGCGATGCACACGGCCATGACGTCGTGATCTGTGGGCGCAGGAGAGCGTGGCGCTGTTGGTTATCGCCGCCACAAACCTCCATGTCAATTTCGCAGGCATCAGTGCTCTCGCCGTGCCCGGTCGCCGAGCCGATAGCTCCCTCCGGAGGCACTAACCGGAGGCGCCGAGGTACCGAGTTTCTCCCCCCAGATATTTAAAAGCTGCAATTTGGTTAATGACATGATAATTATGGAAAAAAATCAGCCAGTTTCTCAATTTTCACCCTCATTGACATTCACAAAGATGTAAATAAAGATTCAGGAGTGCAGCTATTTCTTGCTTTTTATATTATTAACAGCTACTTGAAGGCAATTCTTTTACCCGACTTCCAAGGTCTCCCCTTTCCTGGGAAGCTTGATTGAAGCAATGAGACGATGCTGGTGTGTAAAAGCACATTAAGTGGTCATTAAGCTGTCATTTCTGTCAGTGTGTGTAATTTTACTCGCTGTGGAACAGAAGCCAGTGTCTACAGGGGTAATTTTGGTGAAAGGGTGAAAAGAGGCACTAAGTGGGTGTTACGTTAATCAGACACGCCTGTTTGAAAGTCTGGCTTTAGAACTCAATTTTGGTCCTAATTTATTTTGTACTTGCCTGCAGCCGCAAAAAAACAGAGGCACCTGCAGGTTTAGCACTCAAATGCTGATGACACACAATGTTTGTGGAGCGGTGTATGTGGGCTCCTCACACCCACTTCCACTGAAGGTGTGGAGCGCACTGGCTGGCAGAGCGACATGGTGCAGGATGGCTCAGGGACCGAGGGAGGGGACGCACGGGTTACATCGGATATACGGCACAGAAACAGGCCATTCGGCCCAACCAGTCCATGCCGGCGTTTATGCTCCACTCGAGTCTCCTCCCGTCTTTCCTCATCTAACTATCAGCATAACCCTCTATTCCCTTCTCCCTCATATGCTTGTCCAGCCTCCCCTTAAATGTATCTCTGCTCTTCGCCTCAACCACTCCCTGTGGTAGCGAGTTCCACATTCTCACCACTCTCTGGGTAAAGAAGTTTCTTCTGAATTCCCTATTGGATTTCTTGGTGACTATCTTATATTGATGGCCTCTAGTTATGCTCTTCCCCACAAGTGGAAACACTCTCTCTGTATCCACTCTATCAGATCCTTTCATAATTTTAAAGACCTCTATTAGGTCACCTCTCAGCCTTCTTTTTTCAAAAGAAAAGAGACCCAGCCTGTTCATCCTTTCCTGATATGTATACCCTCGCATTTCTGGTATCATCCTTGTAAATCTTCTCTGCACCCTCTCCAGTGCCTCTATATCCTTTTTATAATATGGCGACCAGAACTGTACGCAGTACTCCAAGTGTGGTCTAACCAAGGTTCGATACAGGTTTAGCATAACTTCCCTACTTTTCAATTCTATCCCTCTAGAAATAAACCCTAGTGCTTGGTTTGCTTTTTTTATGGCCTTGATAACCTGTCGCTACTTTTAGTGATTTGTGTATTTGTACTCTGCGATCCCTTTGTTCCTCTACCCCACCCAGAGTCTCGAACATGGCACTGGAGGTCCTGGTGGAGGAGGTCCAGAGGAGGAGGGATGTCCTGTGCCCACAGCACAGAAGGACGCCGCCTCGCCCGCCTGTCCCGCTCTACTGCAGCAGCTGGTGCTGCTCTGCCTGGCCTCATGTCCTCCTCCCACTCCTCGTCCAGACCGAGGGCGGACCCTGAGCAAGAGGCCCATCACCAAGCACTCCCTCTCTCCTGGTGATCACTCTTTGTGGTGAAGCACTCAGAGAATTTCTGGAATAAATGTTGCTCGAGTGTTGGTGAAGTCTTGACAAAGTGTCCCAGAAATTCTCCTGATTTGTTTCAAGATTCGTCTACAAACCTCCAGCAGCGAGTGAACAGTGAAAGGTGAGTGCGCCTTTAAGAAGCGCTCGAAATCCTCAGCAACACTGGTCGCTGTTAGGAGAGGGCGTTGGGTCAAGCACTATCTACAAAAATACAGCGCAACCTCGCTAATGAGCGCGAGCAGGCACTTTAACTGGCAGTCAGCTGTTTAACGATCCTCTGGGCAGCCGTTCCTAGCGCACGTTTCAGCTCCTTTACCAAGATGGCGTCTTGCGCTAAATGCAGGCTAAACCAGCATTTCAGCTTAAGACCCCATCTCAGAGGTTCTTTTGCGCTTAAAGTATCCGGGGGAAATGCGCCCCCTACGCATCTTACCCTACACAGGGTTAGAGTCACCAACTCTGGCCAGGCAAATTCCTGGAGGCTTCATCACATGACCTCCTGCCGCCAACCGCCCCGCCCCCGCTCTCCCGCCATTGGTCGCCCGACACGTCCATCCTCGCCCCGCCCACCTCCCCACGCCCAATAGGAAAGCAAACAGACTCTTCGTTACCTGATTGGATGATTCTTGACTGTCAGTCAAACAGCCTTTTTTCCAATAGTTTTTGGCAACCCCTCACAGGAACTGACAAATCCTCACAAGTTCTCCTTTCTCACCTCCAGACTCGACTATTCCAACACTCTCCTGACCTCCCACCTTCCACCCTCTGTAAACTTCAGTTCATCCAAAACTCTGCTGCCCGTGTCCTAACTTGCACCAAGTCGCATACACCCATCACCCCCTGTGCTCACTGCCCCGTGTCCTAACTTGCACCAAGTCCCATACACCCATCACCCCCTGTGCTCACTGCCCCGTGTCCTAACTCACACCCAGTCCCGTTCACCCATCACCCCCTGTGCTCACTGCCCCGCGTCCTAACTTGCACCAAGTCCCATTCACCCATCACCCCCTGTGCTCACTGCCCCGTGTCCTAACTCACACCCAGTCCCGTTCACCCATCACCCCCTGTGCTCACTGCCCCGTGTCCTAACTCACACCCAGTCCCGTTCACGCATCACCCCCTGTGATCACTGCCCCGTGTCCTAACTCGCACCCAGTCCCGTTCACCCATCACCCCCTGTGCTCACTGCCCCGTGTCCTAACTCACACCCAGTCCCATTCACCCATCACCCCCTGTGCTCACTGCCCCGTGTCCTAACTCGCACCCAGTCCCATTCACCCATCACCCCCTGTGCTCACTGCCCCGTGTCCTAACTCACACCCAGTCCCGTTCACCCATCGCCCCCTGTGCTCACTGCCCCGTGTCCTAACTCACACCCACTCCCATTCACCCATCACCCCCTGTGCTCACTGCCCCGTGTCCTAACTCACACCCAGTCCCGTTCACCCATCACCCCCTGTGCTCACTGCCCCGTGTCCTAACTCACACCCAGTCCCGTTCACCATCACCCCCTGTGCTCACTGCCCCGTGTCCTAACTCACACCCAGTCCCGTTCACCCATCACCCCCTGTGCTCACTGCCCCGTGTCCTAACTCACACCCAGTCCCGTTCACCCATCACCCCCTGTGCTCACTGCCCCGTGTCCTAACTCACACCCAGTCCCGTTCACCCATCAACCCCTGTGCTCACTGCCCCGTGTCCTAACTCACACCCAGTCCCGTTCGCCCATCACCCCTGTGCTCACTGCCCCGTGCCCTGACTCACACCCTGTCCCGTTCAACCATCGCCCCCTGTGCTCACTGCCCTGTGTCCGAACTCACAACCAGTCCCGTTCACCCATCACCCATTGGCTCCCGGTCCGGCAACGCCTCGATTTTAAAATCCTCATCCTTGTTTTCAAATCCCACCATGGCCTCGCACCCTCCCTATCTCTGTAAACTCCTCCAGCCCCACAAACCCCCGAGATCTCTGCGCTCCTCCAATTCTGGTCTCTTGAACATCCCCTGATATTAATCGCTCCACCATTAGCGGCCGTGCCTTCAGCTGCCTGGGCCCTAAGCTCTGGAATTCCCTTTCCTCCTTTAAGTCACTCCTTAAAACCCTCTTTGGCCAAGCTTTTGGTCACCTGTCCTAATATCTCCTTATGTGGCTCAATGTCAAGTATTGCTTGATAATCGCTCCTGTGAAGCGCGTGGGACGTTTTACTGCATTAAAGGGCTACATAAATGCAGGTTGTTACTGTTGTTGTTGGCGGTAATCCTTCATCACTGATCATTCGATCCCCACACGCACTCTGGCCCCCAAATTCCAACCTGCATCAAGGGCAGGGGAGGGGCGGCTCAGCCGATACCAGTGATATCCTGATGTGGCAGATCTTAAGCCCATCTATCCCCCACCCCCAACAGGGGGACATGTCGGTGGAAGGTGCTCCTCGCCATGGGAAACACAGAAACATAGAAACATAGAAGATAGGAGCAGGAGTAGGCCATTCGGCCCCTCGAGCCTGCTCCGCCATTCAATGCGATCATGGCTGATCATCCAAATTCAGTACCCGGTCCCTGCCTTCTCCCCATATCCCTTGATCCCTTACCCTTAAGAAATATATCCAACTCCTTCTTGAATACATTTAATGAACTGGCCTCCACTGCCTTCTGTGGTAGAGAGTTCCACAGGTTCACCACTCTCTGGGTGAAGAAATTCCTCCTCATTTCTGCCTTAAATGGCTTACTCTTTATCCTTAGACTGTGTCCCCTGGTTCTGGACTCCCCGACAATCGGGAACATCCTTCCTGCATCTAGTCTGTCCAGTCCTGGCAGAATTTTATACGTTTCAATGAGATCACCTCTCATTCTTCTAAATGAGACATGAAACAAGCCCAATCAACCCAATCTCTCCTCATACGTCATTCCTGCCGTCCCAGGTATCAGGCTGGTGAATCTTCGCTGAACTCCTTCCATGGCAAGAACATCCTTCCTCAGACAAGGCGACCAAAACTGCACACAATACTCAAGATGTGGTCTCACCAAGGCCCTGTACAACTGCAGCAAGACATCCTTGTTCCTGTACTCAAACCCTCTCGCTATGAAGGCCAACATACCATTTGCCTTCTTAACCGCCTGCTGCACCTGTATGCTTACCTTCAGCGACTGGTGCATAAGGACACCCAGGTCTCGTTGCACTTCCCCTTCTCCCAATCTATTGCCATTCAGATAATAATCTGCCTTCCTGTTTTTGCCACCAAAGTGGATAACCTCACATTTATGCATGTTATATTGCATCTGCCATGTTTCTGCCCAATCACCCAACATGTCCAAATCATCCTGGAGTTTCTCGACATCCTCCTCACAGCACACACGCTCACCCAGCTTTGTGTCATCTGCAAATTTGGAGATATTACATGTAGTTCCCTTGTCCAGATCATTTATATATATTGTGAATAGCTGGGGTCCAAGGACCGATCCCTGCGGTACCCCACTAGTCACTGCCTGCCACTCGGAAAAAGACCCGTTTATTCCAACTCTTTGCTTTCTGTCTGCCAACCAGTCCTCTATACAAGTCAATACCTTGCCCCCAATGCCATGTGCCTTAACTTTACACACTAATCTCTTATGCGGGACCTTATCGAAGGCCTTCTGAAAGTCCAGCTACACCACATCCACTGGTTCTCCCTTATCTATTTTACCAGTTACATCCTCAAAAAATTCCAGTAGTCAAGCACGATTTACCTTTTATGAATCCATGTTGACTTTGTCCAATCCTGTCACTGTTTTCGAAGTGCTCTGCTATTACATCTTTTATAATGGACTCTAGCATTTTCCCCACTACCGATGTCAGGCTTACCGGTCTGTAATTCCCCGTTTTCTCTCTACCACCTTTTTTGAATAGTGGGGTAACATTAGCTACCCTCCAATCCATGGGTACTGTTCCAGATTCCATCGAACGTTGGAAGATGATCAGCAATGCATCTACTATTTCTAGGGCCACTTCCTTATGTACCCTAGGATGTAGATTATCAGGCCCTGGGGATTTATCGGCCTTCAATCCCATCAATTTCCCTAACACCATTTCCCTACAAATACTGATTTCTTTCAGTTCCACCCTTTCATCAGACCCTATGTTCCCCGGCATCTCTGGGAGGTTATTTGTGTCCTCCTTTGTGAAGACAGAACCAAAATATGTATTTAATTGGTCTGCCATTTCTTTGTTCCCCATTATAAATTCCCCTGATTCTGACTGCAAGGGACCTATGCTTGACTTCACCAATCTTTTTCTATTCACATATCTATAAAAGCTTTTACAGTCAGTTTTTATGTTCCCTGAAAGCTTACTCTCATATTCTATTTTCCCCTTTTTAATTAATCCATTTGTCCTCCTTTGTTGAATCCTAAACTGCTCCCAATCCTCAAGATTATTGCTTTTTCTGGCCAATTTATATGTACTGTCCTTGGATCTTATGCTATCCCTAATTTCCCTTGTTAGCCACGGTTGAGTCACCTTTTTTGTTTTACTTTTATGCCAAACTGGGATGAACAAATTCTGTAGTTCATCCATAGAACATAAGAACATAAGAACATAAGAAATAGGAGCAGGAGTAGGCCAATCGGCCCCTCGAGCCTGCTCCGCCATTCAATAAGATCATGGCTGATCTGATCCTAACTGCCAAACCACTATCACAGAACCATCTCCTGCATCTAACAGAATTAGACACACGAAATAGGAGCAGGATCAGGCTACACGGCCCCTGCGCCCGCTCCGCTACCCACAGGGCCATGACCGATCCGAACCTAGACTCATGTCCAAATTCCGGCCCGCTCCCCGTAACCCTTAATTCCCTTTACTTCGAGGAAACTGTCTATTTCTGTTTTAAATTTATGTAATGATGTAGCTTCTACAGTTTTTTGGGGCAGCATATTCCATGGACCTACCACCCTCTGAGTGAAGTAGATCCTCCTCATCTCAGTTTTGAAAGAGCAGCCCCTTATTCTAAGACTATGCCCCCCATTCTAGTTTCACCCATCATCGGGAACATCTTCCCTGCATCCACCCAATCCAACCCCTTCACAATCTTATATGTTTCAATAAGATCGCCTCTCATTCTTCTGAACTCCAATGAGTAGAGTCCCAATCTACTCAACCTCTCCTCATATGTCCATCCCCTCATCCCCGGGATTAACCGAGTGAACCTTCTTTGTACTGACTCGAGAGCAAGTATGTCCTTTCTTAAGTATGGACACCAAAACTGTACGCAATATCCCAGGTGCGGTCTCACCAATACCTTGTACAACTGAAGCAATACCTCCCTATTTTTATATTCTATCCCCTTAGCAATGAAAGCCAACATTCCATTGGCCTTCTTAATCACTTGCTGCACCTGCATACTAACCTTTTGAGTTTCGTGCACCAGGACCCCCAGATCCCTTTGTACTTCAGTAATTTCCAGTTTCTTGCCATTAAGATAATAACTTGCTCGACGATTTTTCCTGCCAAAGTGCATAACCTCACACTTTCCAGTATTGTATTCCATCTGCCAAATCTCTGCCCACTTACTTAGCCTGTCTATGTCCCCTTGAAGGTTTTTTATGTCCTCCTCACTCCCTACTTCCCCCCCCCCATCTTAGTATTATCTGCAAACTTTGATATGTTACACTCGGTCCCCTCCTCCAAATCGTTAATATAGATTGTAAAGAGTTGGGGACCCAGCACTGACCCCTGCGGAACACCACTAGTTACTGATTGCCAATCTGAGAATGAACAATTTATCCCAACTCTCTGCCTTCTGTTAGATAGCCAATCCTCTATCCATGCCAGAATATTACCCCCAATCCCATGATTTTTTATCTTAAGCAATAATCTTTTGTGTGGCACCTTGTCAAATGCCTTTTGGAAGTCTAAATACACTACGTCCACTGGTTCCCCTTTATCCACCCTATATGTTACTTCCTCAAAGAACTCCAGCAAATTTGTCAAACATGACTTCCCCTTCATAAAACCATGCTGACTTTGTCCTATTAAATTATGATTATCCAAATGCCCTGTTACTGTCTCCTTAATAATGGACTCCAAAATTTTACCTACCACAGATGTTAGGCTAACCGGTCTATAGTTTCCAGCCTTCTGTCTACTGCCCTTTTTAAATAAGGGTGTTACATTAGCAGTTTTCCAGTCTGCCGGGTCCATTGCCGAGTCCAGGGAGTTTTGGAAAATTATTACCAATGCATCCACAATCCCTACCGCCACTTCCCTCAAGACCCTAGGATGTAAGCCATCAGGTCCAGGTGATTTATTCGCCTTGAGTCCCATTATTTTACCGAGTACCACTTCCTTAGTGATTTTGATCGTGTTTAGCTCCTCCCCCCCTTTAGCCCCCTGTTTGTCCAGTGTTGGGATATTCTTAGTGTCTTCTACTGTAAAGACTGATGTAAAATATTCATTCAGTGTTTTTGCCATCTCCATATTTCCCACCATTAATTTCCCGGTCTCATCCTCTAAGGGACCAACATTTACTTTAGCCACCCTTTTTCTTTTTATATAACTATAAAAACTCTTACTATCTGTTTTTATATTTTTTGCTAATTTACTTTCATAATCTATCTTCCCTTTCTTAATCAATCTTTTTGTTATTTTTTGCTGTCTTTTAAAGTTTTCCCAATCCTCTATCCTCCCACTAGATTTGGCTACCTTATATGCCCTTGTTTTTAGTCAAATACTATCCTTAATTTCTTTACTTAGCCACGGATGGCTGTCTTTTCTTTTACGCCCTTTTCTTCTCAGTGGAATATATATTTTTTGGAAGTTGTAAAATAACTCCTTAAATGTACACCACTGATCATGTATCGCCTTACCCTTTAATCTATTTTCCCAATCCGCTCTACTCAATTCCACTCGCATACCTTCATAGTCTCCTTTATTCAAGCTTAGCACGCTTGTTTGAGATCCAACCTTCTCACCCTCTAATTGAATATGGAATTCAACCATGTTATGGTCACTCATTCCAAGGGGATCCTTTACTAGGACATTTTTAATTAATCCTGTCTCGTTACACAGGACCAGATCTAAGGTTGCCTGCCCCCTGGTCGGTTCAGTTACATACTGCTCAAGAAACCCATCCCTAATACACTCAATGAACTCATCCTCAAGGCAGCCCTGCCCAATTTGATTTGTCCAATTAATATGATAGTTAAAATCCCCCATAATTATAGATGTTCCCTTATTACAAGCCTCAACTATTTCCTGATTGATACTCCATCCAACAGAGTTGCCACAGTTTGGAGGCCTATAGACTACGCCCACTAGTGTTTTTTTCCCCTTATTATTCCTTACCTCCACCCAAACTGTTTCATTGTCCTGATCTTTTGACCCAATATCATTTCTCTGTATTACAGTGATTCCTTCCTTTATTAACATAGCCACCCCACCCCCCCTTCCTTCCTGCCTGTCCTTCCTGATCGTTAAATAACCTGGTATGTTTAATTCCCAGGCATTGTCACCCTGCAGCCATGTTTCTGTAATGGCCACAAGATCATACCCATATGTAGTTATTTGTGCCATTAACTCATCTATTTTGTTACGAATGCTACGTGCATTCAGATAGAGAACTTTCAAAGATGTTTTGTGACACTTAGTTCCTGCTTTTGCCCTTTTTATTACTTTACCTTTTACTCCATACCTTCTGCCCCTTCCTGACATGCTCTGGTTTTTAATTTCCCCACTGCTACCTAAGTCTATGTCCTTCTCTGTTGTCATTTGTATTATTTGCTCTCTAGGAACCTCCCCCCCACTAGTTAGTTTAGAGTCATAGAGTCATAGAGTTTTACAGCACAGAAAGAGGCCCTTCGGTCCATCGTGTCCGCACCGCCCATCCACCCCTGTCCTGTCTAATCCCATTTTCCAGCATTTGGTCCATAGCCTTGTATGCAATGGCATTTCAAGTGCTCATCCAAATGCTTCTTGAATGTTGTGAGGGTTCCTGCCTCTACCACCCTTTCAGGCAGTGAGTTCCAGATTCCAACCACCCTCTGGGTGAAAAAGTTCCTCCTCAAATCCCCTCTAAATCTCCTGCCCCTTACCCTGAATCTATGCCCCCTTGTTATTGACCCCCCTACTAAGGGGAAAAGTTCCTCTTTATCTACCCTATCTATGCCCCTCATCATTTTGTACACCTCAATCAGGTCCCCCCTCAGCCTTCTTTGCTCCAAGGAAAACAACCCCAGCCTGTTTAGTCTTTCTTCATAGCTGAGGCGCTCCATCCCAGGTAACATCCTGGTGAATCTTCTCTGCACCCTCTCCAAAGCAATCACATCCTTCCTATAGTGAGGCGACCAGAACTGCACACAGTACTCCAGCTGTGGCCTCAGCAGCGTTTTGTACAGCTCCATTATAACCTCCCTGCTCTTATATTCCATGCCTCGGCTAATGAAGGCAAGTATCCCATATGCCTTTTTAACCACCTTATCTACCTGTTCCGCTGCCTTCAGAGATCTATGTACATGTACACCAAGGTCCCTCTGACCCTCTGTACTTCCTAGGGTCCCACCACTCATTGTGTATTCCCTTGCCTTATTTGTCCGTCCAAAATGCATCACCTCGCACTTTTCAGGGTTAAATTCCATTTGCCACTTTTCCGCCCATCTGACCAACCCGTTTATATCGTCCTGTAGCCTGAGGCTTTCCTCCTCGCAATTTACCACCCCACCAATTTTCGTGTCATCTGCTAACTTACTGATCATACCTTTTACATTCTCATCCAAATCATTTATGTAGATCACAAACAACAAGGGACCCAGCACCGATCCCTGAGGTACCCCACTGGACACAGGCTTCCAGTCACAAAAGCAACCTTCGACCATCACCCTCTGCCCCCTGCCACTCAGCCAGTTTAGGATCCAACGTGCCAAGGCACCCTGGATCCCATGGGCTCTTACCTTCTTGACCAGTCTCCTATGCGGGACTTTGTCAAAAGCTTTACTGAAGTCCATGTAAACCACATCCACAGCATTTCCCTCATCCACCCCCCTAGTCACCCCCTCGAAAAATTCAATCAGATTTGTCAGACATGATTTACCCTTGACAAAGCCATGCTGACTATCCCCGATTAATCCTTGCCTCTCCAAGTGGAGACTAATTTTGTCCCTCAGAATTTTTTCCAATAATTTCCCTACCACAGATGTTAGGCTCACTGGCCTGTAATTCCCTGGTTTATCCCTGCTACCCTTCTTGTATAGTGGTACTACATTAGCTGTTCTCCAGTCCTCTGGTACATCCCCTGTGGCCAGAGAGGTTCTGAAAATTTGTGTCAGAGCCCCTGCAATCTCCTCCCTTGCCTCCCACAGCAGCCTGGGATACATCTCGTCCGGGCCTGGGGATTTATCCACTTTTTGGCCTGCTAAAACCGCTAGCACCTCCTCCCTCTCGATGCTAATATGTTCAAGTATGTCACAGTCCCCTTGCCCGACTTCTATGTCTGCATCGTCTTTCTCCATAGTGAACACAGATGCAAAAAATTCATTTAAAACCCCGCCTACATCATCTGGCTCTACACACAGATTGCCACTTTGGTCCCTAATGGGCCCTACCCTTTCCCTGGTTATCCTCTTGCCCTTAATATACTTATAAAACATCTTAGGATTTTCCTTTATTTTGCTCGCCAGTGTTATTTCATGGCCCCTCCTCGCCCTCCTAATTTCTTTTTTAAGTATGCCCCTGCACTTTTTATACTCCTCTAGGGCTTCTTCCGTCTTTAGTCTTTTGTAACTGCCAAAAGCCCCCCTTTTATTTCTAATGCATTTTTGTATATCCCTTGTCATCCAAGGTTCCCTTTGCTTGTTGGTCCCACCCTTGACCTTTACAGGAACATGTTGGCGTTGTACTCTCTCTATTTCCCCTCTGAAAGTCTCCCACTGTCTTGATGTGGATTTTCCTATAAGTAGCTGCTCCCAGTCCACTTTGGCCAGATCCTGCCTTATCATATTAAAATCGGCCTTCCCCCAATTTAGAACCCTTATTTCCGGGCCGTCTTTGTCTTTTTCCATGACCACCTTAAATCTCACCGAATTATGGTCACTATCGCCAAAATGCTCTCCTACTGACACTTCCACCACTTGCCCGGCTACATTCCCCAGAATTAGGTCCAGTATCGCCCCCTCTCTTGTAGGACTTTCTACATGTTGGCTCAAAAAGCTCTCCTGGATGCACTTTAAGAATTCTGCACCCTCTAAGCCTTTCACACTCTGACTATCCCAATTTATATTGGGGAAGTTGAAATCCCCCACTATTATTACCCTATTATTTTCACACTTTTCTGAGATTTGCCTACATATCTGTTCCTCTATCTCCCCCTGACTGTTTGGGGGCCTATAGTACACTCCCAGCAAAGTGCTTGCCCCCTTTTTGTTTTTAAGTTCTACCCATATGGCCTCATTAGAGGAACCCGCTAATATATCATCCCTCCTTACAGCAGTAATTGACTCCTTAATTAATATTGCAACACCCCCTCCCCTTTTACACCCCCCTCTGTCTCGCCTGAAGATTCTATACCCCGGAATATTGAGCTGCCAGTCCTGACCCTCCCTCAACCATGTCTCCGTGATAGCAACAATATCGTACTCCCATGTGTTCAACAACAACTTCAGTTCGTCCACCTTATTTGCAAGACTCCTTGCATTAAAATAAATGCCTTCCAGCCCTGCCATATTCCCTTTTGCCTTCGCATATTTGCTCTGCCTTGTTTTTTTCTCTGTATTTGGCTGTAAATCACCCCCTGCTATAGCTCCACTCTGTACCCCATCCCCCTGCCAAGTTAGTTTAAACCCCCCCCAGCAGTGCTAGCAAACCTCCCCGCAAGGATATTGGTTCCCCTCTGGTTCAGGTGTAAACCGTCCGACTTGTACAAGTCCCACCTTTCCCAGAAGCAGACCCAGTGATCCAGGAAACTAAAGCCCTCCCTCCTGCACCATCCCTTTAGCCACGCATTCATCTGTTCTATCTTCCCATTCCTATACTCACTAGCACGTGGCACCGGGAGTAATCCAGAGATTACAACCTTTGAGGTCCTGCTCTTTAATCCTTCACCTAGCTCCCTAAATTCTTGCTGCAGGACCTCATCCCTCTTTTTACCTATGTCGTTGGTACCAATGCGGACCACGACCTCTGGCTGTTCACCCTCCCCCTCCAGAATGCCCTGCAGCCGCTCAGTGATATCCTTGACCCTGGCACCAGGGAGGCAACAAACCATCCTGGATTCACGTCTACGGCCACAGAAACGCCTATCTGTTCCCCTTACTATAGTTTAAAGCCCTCTCTACAGCCCTAGTTATATGATCCGCCAGGACTCTAGTCCCAGCACTGGCCAAGTGAAGCCCGTCCCATGCGGTCTTTGAATGTTTGCCATTGCCTATCCACCATCAACCCTTTGAGAGACATTCCCCAATCAATCCTACCCAACTCGCGCCTCAGACCATCGTAGTTTCCTTTATTTAAATTTAGGACCCTAGGCCTAGAAATTCAGTTGGCTGCGCCAGCCGTTAGCGCCTTAGGAGGAGTAAATGTCGGGCGCTAGGTGGGTAGCGCCCGGGCGCAGCGCAAACTGCGCCTCACCCCAACTTCACTAGAGATTTAGCGCCGGCGCAAAGTCTTTGCACGCGCTCAGCTGCGCGCGCAGATCATGACGTCATTTCCTCGTGCAACGCCCTTTGTGCGCCCCCAACCGGAACTTCAGTCGCGCCGCCCCATTGTGCGCCTGGCGCCCCTAGCGACTGTTAAGTGGAACGGTGCTCAGCCGATGCGGGGCGGGGGGGGCGCAAATTAAAGGGCACTCATCCTGCAATATAAAAGGCTGCCATTTTGCAGCACACCTTCTTGCGAAACGGATCTTTGGAGAGAGACCAAGGTAGATAGCTTTCTGCTTTGGCCCAACACTCGGACAGGTACTTCTGGCTTCAGGCCACAGCTTTCAAAAAGTTTTTGCCTTCATTGACATCTCACTGTTTGCCAGCATATTATGGGGGCTGCAATGGGCGTCAACGCAGGCTTTCTCAATTACATCCAAAGGGCTCACAGACGCCGTGAGAGAGTGGCAGCCCTGGTTAGACGGAGAGGGGGCAACAGGCGTCAGCAAAGGAGGCCTTACCCACCCAGGGTATACCGCCAGCAGTTCTCCTATCTCAACATGTCTGAGGAGCAGTGTGTTCGGAGGCTGCGATTCAGAAGGGAGGTGGTCACAGAGATCTGCCAGCTGCTTGCCGTTGATCTGCAGCCACAGCTGAGGAGCAGGGCGTCTCTGTCGGTGGCAGTGAAGGTGACGGTGGCTCTCAACTTTTATGCCACCGGCTCCTTCCAATCCGCTACTGGGGACATTGCCAACATCTCCCAGTTCGCCGTGCATTGCTGCATCCGCCAGGTGACCAATGCCCTTTTCAAAAGGAGACGTCAGTTCATCTCCTTCTCCATGGCCCTTGACAAGCAGCAACAGCGTGCAATGGGCTTTGCAGCATTCGCGGGCTTCCCCATGGTGCAGGGCGCCATTGACTGCACGCATGTGGCTTTGCGGGCACCTCTGGAGAATGCCGAGGATTACCGCAACCGGAAGGGCTGCCATTCGCTGAACGTACAGCTGGTGTGTGACCACAGGCAGCTCATCCTAGCTGTCAATGCCCGATTTCCAGGCAGCAGCCACGATGCCTTCATCCTGCGACAGACTTCTGTGGCAGACATGTTCCAGGCACAGCCTCGCCCACGAGGATGGCTTATCGGGGACAAAGGCTATCCTTTGTGTACCTGGCTGATGACCCCGCTCCGTGCGCCCAGCACCCCTGCTGAAGAGCGATACAACGAGAGCCATCAAGCGACCAGGAACATCATCGAACAAACAATCGGCGTCCTGAAGCAACGGTTCCGCTGTCTCGATCGTTCCGGTGGAGCCCTGCAGTATTCTCCAGAGCGAGTCTCCCATTTCGTGGTCGTTTGCTGCATGCTGCACAACCTGGCTATCCGTGGGACTCAGCCACTGCCACCACAGATTGGAGGACCACCTCAGGAGGAGGAGCAGGAGGAGGAGGAGGAGGACCAGCACAGGAGGGAGGCACAAAGTGCAAGTGCCGCCCATCGCCGGCTTATTGAACGTCGGTTCTAGGCCCCCTCTCAGGGACTGGCTTGTGCCAATGTCAGCAGATGAATGTAGCCGCTCCACAAGCCCTCAGCCGAGCAGGGCAACCAGGACTTAACCAAAAAACCATGCACACTGCAATTTAACAACAAAAATTTATTGAAAACTTCTGCCCTTCCCACATTACATGCTCATGTGGAGAAGCCCCCTCCAAAAACACAAAACTACCAGTCTCAGCCTTACAAAAAGAAAGAAAGACACCAGTCTCAGCCTTACACAAATAAAGATAGACACCAGTCTCGGCCTTACACAAATAAAGATAGACACCAGTCTCGGCCTTACACAAAAACAACTGCACCAGTGTCGGCCTTCCAACAAGCACCAGGCATTTGTGCATACCTCTACTTTTTGCCCTGCGAGGGCGATGCCTTGCGCATCCTTGCCTGGCCCCTGCCCGCCCTGCAGCTCCTCCTCAATGGGAGCCCAGTGGCTGCAGCAAGGCTGGGGGAAGGCTGCTGAGGGGCAGATGGCGAGACGGCAGATGCCCTTGGGGGTCGGCCTGCACCAGCTCTGGCCTTGGAGTGTCCGGCTGCTGACTGCTCCAACTCTGGCTGGGCGGCAGCAGTCTGTCCAGCGGCTCGTGGCAGCTGCAATGGCGGAGTGGCAGTGTCGGCTGCAGGAATGGTGGCAACCTGGCAGATCGCAGGTGCTCGCTGGTCGCCTGACACATTGGCACTCGCACGGGCCAGCACTGCAGCATGCGCAGCAAACAGCTGAAGGACAGACTGCTGGGCTGCTGCTGCGCGGCGAGTGCCCTGGCGATGCCTGGCTGATCCAGCGAGGGTGGCAGCAGTTAGTGCCCGTGTGGCCCTGGTCTGTGTCCGCATCACACCAGCCAGTGAATGGACGGCACGACTGAGCACTTGGCTAGAAGCCGACTGTGCTGCCGCGAAGTCCTGCAGACTCCTGGCCTGTGCTGCCGCGATGTCCTGCAGACTGCTGGCCTGTGCTGCATTGATGTCCTGCAGACTCCTGGCCTGTGCTGCATTGAACTGTTCCAGACTCCTGGCCTGTGCTGCACTGAATTGTTGCAGACTCCTGGCCTGTGCTGCCCCGAATTCCTGCACACTCCTTGCCAGTGACTCTATGGAGTCAGGCATCCTTCCCACTGCAGCCATGAGCTCAGTGTGCCTGCGCTCAGCCTGGACGGCCATTTCCTCTAGGAGGCGCACCTCCTCTGCGCTGACCGTCGCAGGACTGGAGGCCGCACTCACCCTCTGGGGAGAAGTCCGCCAAGCTTCCCCACCCCTCCCGCGTTGCTGCAGGCCGCTGGGCCCCGGAGCTTCACTCTCCTCCGACCCTTCCCCCCGGCTCCCCTCCAGGGAAGACATGTCCCCTACATCGCCATGGGCAGGCACGGCTGAGGGTGGCACTGATGGGCCGGCTTCCTCTTCCTCCTCCTCGTCTTCCGAAGGGCTGACAGTGGCAGCTTGAGGGCCCGCCTCCTCACCTGGCGATTCACCATCTGAAAGCAGGAAGGCACAAGAGTAGCTTTAGAGTGAGGACAGGGCGGCAGCGAGGGAGGCATGAGTGGTGCCATTCACTGCATTGGTCGGACAGTGGCAAAGGATGCTGATCTGATGCGCAAGTGGAACGAGAGAGGTCCAAAAGGTGATGCCCTTACCATTGGTGCCCAGAACAGGGTCGGCATCTCCAGTGGCGACGGGGCCAATCAGCCGGCCTCCCATAATGCGCTCCACACGCTGGTCGAGGTCGGAGAGCTCTTTGAGGTCAGGACGGCCTCCCCCGGTCTCAGTTTGGTTGCGCCGGTTGTGTGCAACCTTGGTCTGCAAGAGAAAGGACGGCCTCTAAGTACAGTGTGTAGCCCTGATCTTGTCTGCACTGCCTCCCATGGTCGAATAGCTTGGACAGTGTGTAGCCCTGATCTTGTCTGCAATGCCTCCCATGGTCGAATAGCTTGGACAGTGTGTAAAGTGCTGAATGTGCAATTGATTTTCATGCCAGGCCCATAGCTGCTGGATGAGGGCTGGCCATTAGGGCTTTCAGGTCCCTTTGCCCATAATGTGAGGTGCACATGCAAGGATGAGGAGGACACTGGAAAGGGTACTCACCCTGACAATCCGAATGAGGTCGTTGAACTTCTTCCGGCATTGTACAGGAGTCCTGGCAACCACGCTGTTGGAAGACACCCTGTTGGACACCTCCCTCCAGGCTTTCCGGTAGGCGCTGGGCAGCGGCCTCTTGCCACCTTCTGGGTACAAAACATGGCGCCTGCGCTCCACTCCGCCAACCAGCAGCCTCAGGTCACCGTCACTGAAGCGCTGCGCTCTCTCCCTGGCCTTCTCCATAGTCCTGGGTGTTGTACAGGTGAAGCTGAAGTGGTCAGGCCTAGGTTGAGGGCTTCAGTGTGCAGGGCGTGGCAGGCAAACAAATACACCCTCCCCCTTTAAGAGATGACCGGCGCCAGAGTGTCTGCCGTCAATCAAGAACTCGCCGCACCTGCGCTGCGCCCGGCCTCGGGGCTATCGCTCAGCACCGCCTAAAGATAGTCGTGCATCGCCTGTTTTTGCGCAGCAGCAACCTCTTGGGGCGATGCGACTGAATATCGGCGAAGGGGGCGCGACTTTGCGCCGGGCGCAAACTTTAGCGGCCGCCCGACTTTACCGCCCCAAAAGTGGCTATACTGAATTTCTAGGCCCTAGTCTCTAAGTCAACTACTTCATTCTCCATCTTAATGAAGAATTCAATCATATTATGATCACTCCGACCCAAGGGGCCTCGCAGAACAAGATTGCTAATTAATCCTTTCCCATTACATAATCCCACCCTTTAGGCTCCTGTGGGCCTCAGTAGAAGTCACGGCTTAAAACTGGCAATGGCTGTTGTTGAGGACCCTTGAAAAGCCCTGAATCAAACCCAGGTGGAGGAATGGATCCAAGGGGGGATCTGGGGGCATTAAAGGCTCTTTTTGGAGCTAATGAGGGTTAAAATTGATCTGGGGCAATAGCGCAAAATGGCCGACAGTAAATTGGTTGCTCGCTTTGCAGCATTTTTCCATTAAAGTCGGCCCCCTTAGTGCCAGGTTCATGTCTGGTCACTAATCCACAGAAAGGATGTACAGACACTGGGGAGGGTACAGGGGATGTATGGAAGCCCCGGGTTATGGTGCTGGATTAGCAACCCGCAGGTACTGAGTTCACATCCTATGAGAGTGAAATTGAATTCTGGTCCTTTGTGACCATGAAGCTGTCGGATTGTCGTAAAAACTCAACTTGTTCACTAATGTCTTCAGTGAAGGGAACCTGCCGTCCTTACCCGCTCTGGGCCAGTATGGACTCTCACACTATGTATTACCCGCTCTGGGCCAGTATGGACTCTCACACTATATTGTTGACTCGAAATGTGCTCTGGGCAACTAGGGATGGGCAATAAATGTCAGCCTTGCATTTCACCCAGGACCAATAAAACAAGATTGATTGCAGTGAGGAGGGACGAGCTAAGGGGGGAAGCTCATACACTACAGTCTTGAGGGATGGGCTGCGATGGGAGAGTTGGGGGACTGGAAGGATGGGCTTCGATGGGATAGTTAGTGTACTGGAGGGATGGGCTGCGATCGGAGAGTTGGGGTACTGGATGGATGGGCTTTGATGGGAGAGTTAGGGGACTGGAGGGATGGGCTTCGATGGGGGAGTTGGGGGATTAGAGGGATGGGCTGTGATGGGAGAGTTAGGGTACTGGAGGGATGGGCTTCGATGGGAGAGTTAGGGGTCTGGAGGGATGGGCTTCAATGGGAGAGTTAGGGGATTAGAGGGATGGGCTGTGATGGGAGAGTTAGGGTACTGGAGCGATGGGCTTCGATGGAAGAGTTAAGGTGCTAGAGGGATGGGCTTCGATGGGAGAGTTAGGGGACTGGAGGGATGGGCTTCGATGGGAGAGTTAGGGGACCGGAGGGATGGGCTTCGATGGGAGAGTTAGGGGACCGGAGGGATGGGCTTCGATGGGAGAGTTAGGGGACTGGAGGGATGGGCTTCGATGGGAGAGTTAGGGGACTGGAGGGATGGGCTTCGATGGGAGAGTTAGGGTACTGGAGGGATGGGCTTCGATGGGAGAGTTAGGGGACTGGAGGGATGGGCTTCGATGGGAGAGTTAGGGTACTGGAGGGATGGGCTTCGATGGGAGAGTTAGGGGTCTGGAGGGATGGGCTTCAATGGGAGAGTTAGGGGATTAGAGGGATGGGCTGTGATGGGAGAGTTAGGGTACTGGAGCGATGGGCTTCGATGGAAGAGTTAAGGTGCTAGAGGGATGGGCTTCGATGGGAGAGTTAGGGGACTGGAGGGATGGGCTTCGATGGGAGAGTTAGGGGACCGGAGAGATGGGCTTCGATGGGAGAGTTAGGGGACTGGAGGGATGGGCTTCGATGGGAGAGTTAGGGGACTGGAGGGATGGGCTTCGATGGGAGAGTTAGGGTACTGGAGGGATGAGCTTCGATGGGAGAGTTAGGGGACTGGAGGGATGGGGTTCGATGGGAGAGTTAGTTGGCTGGAGGGATGGGCTTCGATAGAAGTGATAGGGGACTGGAGGGATGGGCTTTGATGGCAGAGTTAGGGGACTGGAGGGATGGGCTTCGATGGGAGAGTTAGGGGACTGGGGGGATGGGCTTCGATGGACAGTTAGGGGACTGGAGGGATGGGCTTCGATGGGAGACTAGTTGACTGGAGGGATGGGCTTTGATGGGAGAGTTAGGGGACTGGAGGGAGGGGGTTCGATGGGAGACTAGTTGACTGGAGGGATGGGCTTTGATGGGAGAGTTAGGGGACTGGAGGGAGGGGGTTCGATGGGAGACTAGTTGACTGGAGGGATGGGCTTTGATGGGAGTGTTAGGGGACTGGAGGCATGGGCTTCGATGGGAGAATTAGGAGATTGGAGGGATGGGCTTCGATGGGAGAATTAGGGGGCTGGAGGGATGGGCTTCGATGGGAGAGTTAGGGGACTGGGGGGATGGGCTTCGATGGGAGAGTTAGTGGACTGGAGGGATGAGCTTCGATGGGGGAGTTAGTGGACTGGAGGGATGAGCTTCGATGGGAGAGTTAGGGGACTGGATGGATGGGCTTCGATGGGAGAGTTAGGGGACTGGAGGGATGGGCTTCGATGGGAGAGTTAGGGGACTGGAGGGATGGGCTTCGATGGGAGAGTTAGGGGACTGGAGGGATGGGCTTCGATGGGAGAGTTAGGGGACTGGAGGGATGGGCTTCGATGGGAGAGTTAGGGGACTGGAGGGATGGGCTTCGATGGGGGAGTTAGGGGACTGGAGGGATGGGCTTCGATGGGAGAGTTTGGGGACCGGAGGGATGGGCTTCGATGGGAGAGTTAGGGGACTGGAGGGATGGGCTTCGATGGGGGAGTTAGGGGACTGGAGGGATGGGCTTCGATGGGAGAGTTTGGGGACCGGAGGGATGGGCTTCGATGGGAGAGTTAGTTAGGGGACTGGAGGGATGGGCTTCGATGGGAGTGTTAGGGGACTGGAGGGATGGGCTTCGATGGGAGAGTTAGAGGACTAGAGGGATGGGCTTCGATGGGGGAGTTAGCGGACTGGATGGATGGGCTTCGATGGGAGAGTTAGTTAGGGGACTGGAGGGATGGGCTTCGATGGGAGTGTTAGGGGACTGGAGGGATGGGCTTCGATGGGAGAGTTAGGGGACTGGAGGGATGGGCTTCGATGGGAGAGTTAGGGGACTGGAGGGATGGGCTTCGATGGGAGAGTTAGGGGACTGGAGGGATGGGCTTCAATGGGAGAGTTAGGGGACTGGAGGGATGAGCTTCGATGGGAGAGTTAGGGGACTGGAGGGATGGGCTTCGATGGGAGAGTTAGGGGACTGGAGGGATGGGCTTCGATGGGAGAGTTAGGGGACTGGAGGGATGGGCTTTGATGGGAGAGTTAGGGGACTGGAGGGATGGGCTTCGATGGGAGAGTTAGGGTACTGGAGGGATGGGCTTCGATGGGAGAGTTAGGGGACTGGAGGGATGGGCTTCGATGGGAGAGTTAGGGTACTGGAGGGATGGGCTTCGATGGGAGAGTTAGGGGACTGGAGGGATGGGCTTCGATGGGAGAGTTAGGGGACTGGAGGGATGGGCTTCGATGGGAGAGTTAGGGGACTGGAGGGATGGGCTTTGATGGGAGAGTTAGGGGACTGGAGGGATGGGCTTCGATGGGAGAGTTAGGGGACTGGAGGGATGGGCTTCGATGGGAGAGTTAGGGGACTGGAGGGATGGGCTTCGATGGGAGTGTTAGGGGACTGGAGGGATGGGCTTCGATGGGAGAGTTAGGGGACTGGAGGGATGGGCTTCGATGGGAGAGTTAGGGGACTGGAGGGATGGGCTTAGATGGGAGAGTTAGGGGGCTGGAGGGATGGGCTTCGATGGGAGTGTTAGGGGACTGGAGGGATGGGCTTCGATGGGAGTGTTAGGGGACTGGAGGGATGAGCTTCGATGGGAGAGTTAGGGGACTGGAGGGATGGGCTTCGATGGGAGTGTTAGGGGACTGGAGGGATGGGCTTCGATGGGAGAGTTCGAGGACTGGAGGGATGAGCTTTGATGGGGGAGTTAGCGGACTGGATGGATGGGCTTCGATGGGAGAGTTAGGGGACTGGAGGGATGGGCTTCAATGGGAGAGTTAAGGGACTGGAGGGATGGGCTTCGATGGGAGAGTTAGGGTACTGGAGGGATGGGCTTCGATGGGATAGTTAGGGGACTGGAGGGATGGGCTTCGATGGGCGAGTTAGTGGACTGGAGGGATGAGCTTTGATGGGGGAGTTAGGGGACTGGAGGGATGGCCTTCGATGGGAGAGTTAGGGGACTGGAGGGATGGGCTTCGATGGGAGAGTTAGTGGACTGGAGGGATGGGCTTTGATGGGGGAGTTGGCGGACTGGATGGATGGGCTTCGATGGGAGATTTAGGGTACTGGAGGGAGGGTCTTCGATGGGAGAGTTACGGGACTGGAGGGATGGGCTTCGATGGGAGAGTTAGGGGACTGGAGGGATGGGCTTCGATGGGAGAGTTAGGGGACTGGAGGGATGGGCTTTGATGGGAGAGTTAGGGGACGGGAGGGATGGGCTTTGATGGGGGAGTTGGCGGACTGGATGGATGGGCTTCGATGGGAGAGTTAGGGGACTGGAGGGATGGGCTTCGATGGGAGAGTTAGGGGACTGGAGGGATGGGCTTCGATGGGAGAGTTAGGGGACTGGAGCGATGGGCTTCGATGGGAGAGTTAGGGGACTGGAAGGATGGGCTTCGATGGGAGAGTTAGGGTACTGGAGGGATGGGATTCGATGGGAGAGTTAGGGTACTGGGGGGATGGACTTTGATGGGAGAGTTCGGGGACTGGAGGGATGAGCTTTGATGGGGGAGTTAGCGGACTGGATGGATGGGCTTCGATGGGAGAGTTAGGGGACTGGAGGGAGGGTCTTCGATGGGAGAGTTAGGGGACTGGAGGGATGGGCTTCGATGGGAGAGTTAGGGTACTGGAGGGATGGGCTTCGATGGGAGAGTTAGGGTACTGGAGGGATGGGCTTCGATGGGAGAGTTAGTGGACTGGAGGGATGAGCTTTGATGGGGGAGTTAGCGGACTGAATGGATGGGCTTCGATGGGAGAGTTAGGGGACTGGAGGGATGGGCTTCGATGGGAGAGTTAGGGGACTGGAGGGATGGCCTTCGATGGGAGAGTTAGGGGACTGGAGGGATGGGCTTCGATGGGAGAGTTAGGGGACTGGAGGGATGGGCTTTGATGGGGGAGTTGGCGGACTGGATGGATGGGCTTCGATGGGAGATTTAGGGGACTGGAGGGAGGGTCTTCGATGGGAGAGTTAGGGGACTGGAGGGATGGGCTTCGATGGGAGAGTTACGGGACTGGAGGGATGGGCTTCGATGGGAGAGTTACGGGACTGGAGGGATGGGCTTCGATGGGAGAGTTAGGGGACTGGAGGGGTGGGCTTCGATGGGAGAGTTAGGGTACTGGAGGGATGGGCTTCGATGGGAGAGTTAGGGGACTGGAGGGATGGGCTTCGATGGGAGAGTGAGGGGACGGGAGGGATGGGCTTTGATGGGGGAGTTGGCGGACTGGATGGACGGGCTTCGATGGGAGAGTTAGGGGACTGGAGGGGTGGGCTTCGATGGGAGAGTTAGGGTACTGGAGGGATGGGTTTTGATGGGAGAGTTAGGGGACTGGAGGGATGAGCTTCAATGGCAGAGTTAGGGGAATGGAGGCATGGGGTCCAATGGGAGAGTTAGGGGACTGGAAGGATGGGCTTCGATGGGAGAGTTAGGGGACTGGAGGGATGGACTTTGATGGGAGAGTTAGGGGACTGGAGGGATGGGCTTCAATGGGAGAGTTAGGGGACTGGAGGGATGGGCTTCGATGGGAGATTTAGGGGACTGGAGGGATGGGCTTCGATGGGAGAGTTAGGGTACTGGAGGGATGGGCTTCGATGGGAGTTAGGGGACTGGAGGGATGGGGTTCGATGGGAGAGTTAGTTAGGGGACTGGAGGGATGGGCTTCGATGGGAGAGTTAGTTAGGGGACTGGAGGGATGGGGTTCGATGGGAGAGTTAGGGGACTGGAGGGATGGGCTTCGATGGGAGAATTAGGGGACTGGCGGGTGTGGTAAACCACTGTTTGTATTCCACTGTGTACATGCCTGCACATGCCTCGGCTGACTCCTCCCACAAGTCCTAGTATAAAGGTGACTGCTCCCCAGCCCTTTGTATTTCTGGACCGGTCGACCACTCGAGGCAGACCTTCATTCTTTTGTTAATAAAAGCCTTTAGTTACTCTCTTAACTCTCAGTCTTTTATGAGTAATTGATAGCGCATCAATTTTATTAACAAAATTTTTATAATGGAGAAGAACCTCACACCAGCATGCCTGGACTTAGGTCATCGGGAGGCGGACTCATCCACCAAGTTCACTCACTGGCTTAAGTATTTCGAAAAATTCCTGACCGCCTCCGCAGCAATCAAATCGGACGAGGACAAACTGGATGTCCTGACCTCCAAAGTGAACCACCGAGTGTACTCGGTCATCCATGACGCAAACCTCGAAAAATTCCTCCGCACCGCCCAACTCCTGAACCTGACATATGACAAGGAGAAGTGCATATTCCGCACAAACCGCCTCGCCATCCTTGGCTGTGTTGTGGAACACGGAGTCATCGGCTCCGACCCCGACCGGATGCGTCCCCTTATGGAACTCCCACTGCCCCACTGCCTCAAGGCCCTGAAGAGGTGCCTAGGGTTTTTCTCCTATTATGCCCAGTGGGTCCCCTACTATGCGGACAAGGCCCATCCGCTGATCAAGCCCACCTCTTTTCCCTTGACGGCAGAGGCCCGCTTAGCCTTCCACCGTATCAAGGAAGACATTGCCAAAGCCACCATGCATGCAGTGGACGAATCCATCCCCTTCCAGGTGGAAAGCGACGCGTCCGACTTTGCCCTGGCCGCTACCCTCAATCAGGCGGGGAGACCCGTGGCCTTCTTTTCACGAACCCTCCAAGGCCCGGAGACCAGACACTCCGCTGTTGAGAAGGAGGCCCAGGCGATTGTGGAGGCTGTGCGTCATTGGAGGCACTACCTGGCCGGAAAATGATTTACCCTGCTCACTGACCAACGTTCAGTTGCTTTCATGTTTAACAACAAGCAGAGGGGCAAAATCAAAAATGACAAGATCTTGAGGTGGAGAATCGAACTTTCCACCTACAATTACGAGATCTTGTACCGGCCCGGGAAGCTCAATGAACCCCCGGATGCGCTATCGCGTGGCACCTGCGCCAGCGCGCAGATCGATAGACTGCGGGCCCTCCACAATGACCTCTGCCACCCGGGGGTCACCAGGTTCTTCCACTTCATCAAGGCCCGCAACCTGCCTTACTCTAATGAGGAGGTCAGGACCATGACCAGGAACTGCCAAGTCTGCGCTGAGTGCAAACCGCACTTTTATAGACCAGACAGGGCCCACCTGATAAAAGCCACTCGCCCCTTCGAGCGCCTGAGCGTCGATTTTAAAGGGCCTCTCCCCTCCTCCGACCGCAATGTGTACTTCCTCAATATTATTGATGAGTACTCCCGTTTCCCGTTCGCCATCCCCTGCCCGGACATGACCAGTGCCACGGTCATTAAATGTCTGAACGACCTCTTCACCCTGTTCGGTTTCCCCAGCTATATCCATAGCGACCGGGGCTCATCGTTTATGAGCGACGAACTCCGTCAGTACCTGCTAACTAGGGGTATTGCCACAAGCAGGACCACCAGTTACAACCCCCGGGGGAACGGACAGGTGGAAAGAGAAAATGCGACAGTTTGGAAGGCCGCCCTGCTAGCCTTAAAGTCTAGGGGCCTTCCAACCTCCCGCTGGCAGGATGTGCTCCCCGATGCGCTCCACTCTATTCGGTCACTGCTCTGCACTGCCACTAACGCCACCCCTCATGAGAAAATGTTTGTCTTCCCAAGGAAGTCCACATCGGGGACATCGCTACCGCCGTGGCTGACGTCCCCAGGGCCGGTCCTACTGAGAAGGCACGTGAGGACCCATAAAACGGACCCCCTGGTCGAGAGGGTCGACCTCCTCCACGCCAACCCCCAGTATGCTTACATTGCATACCCGGACGGGCGGGAGGACACAGTCTCCATAAGAGACCTTGCACCCTCGGGGGCCGCAGTAACCCACTACTCACTACCACCCCCCCCCACGATCCAATATCCAGCCCCAGCAGACGGCAGGCCTGGGCCCCGCGACCCGCTCGACATCTACGAGGACGACACGCCTGTGCCACAGCCCACGCAGGACTCGACGCCGGAAGCTCCACTACCCCTGCCGTCGCCACGCCGATCACAGCGGCAGACAAGACCTCCGGAGAGACTCCAATACACTAACTTTTAATACACTTCACCCCGCCGGACTCAATTTTAAACAAGGGGTGAATGTGGTAAACCACTGTTTGTATTCCACTGTGTACATGCCTGGACATGCCTCGGCTGACTCCTCCCACAAGTCCTAGTATAAAGGTGACTGCTCCCCAGCCCTTTCTATTTCTGGACCGGTCGACCACTCGAGGCAGACCTTCATTCTTTTGTTAATAAAAGCCTTTAGTTACTCTCTTAACTCTCAGTCTTTTATGAGTAATTGATAGCGCATCAGCGGGATGGGGTTCAATGGGAGAGTTAGGGGACTGGAGGGATGGGCTTCGATGGGAGAATTAGGGGACTGGCGGGATGGGGTTCAATGGGAGAGTTAGGGGACTGGAGGGGTGGGCTTCAATGGGAGAGTTAGGGGACTGGAGGGATGGGCTTCGATGGGAGAGTTAGGGGACTAGAGGGATGGGCTTCGATGGGAGAGTTAGGGTACTGGAGGGATGGACTTCGATGGGAGAGTTAGGGGACTGGAGGGATGGGCTTCAATGGGAGAGTTAGGGGACTGGAGGGATGGGCTTCAATGGGAGAGTTAGGGGACTGGAGGGATGGGCTTCAATGGGAGAGTTAGGGGACTGGAGGGATGGGCTTCGATGGGAGAGTTAGGGGACTGGAGGGATGGACTTCGATGGGAGAGTTAGGGGACTGGAGGGATGGGCTTTGATGGGGGAGTTAGCGGACTGGAGGGATGGGCTTTGATGGGAGAGTTAGGGGACTGGAGGGATGGGCTTCAATGGGAGAGTTAGGGGACTGGAGGGATGGGCTTCAATGGGAGAGTTAGGGGACTGGAGGGATGGGCTTCAATGGGAGAGTTAGGGGACTGGAGGGATGGGCTTCGATGGGAGAGTTAGGGGACTGGAGGGATGGGCTTCGATGGGAGAGTTAGGGGACTGGAGGGATGGGCTTTGATGGGGGAGTTAGCGGACTGGAGGGATGGGCTTTGATGGGAGAGTTAGGGGACTGGAGGGATGGGCTTCGATGGGAGAGTTAGGGGACTGGAGGGATGGGCTTTGATGGGGGAGTTAGCGGACTGGAGGGATGGGCTTTGATGGGAGAGTTAGGGGACTGGAGGGATGGGCTTCGATGGGAGAGTTAGAGTACTGGAGGGATGGGCTTCGATGGGAGAGTTAGGGGACTGGAGGGATGGGCTTCGATGGGAGAGTTAGGGGACTGGAGGGATGGGCTTCGATGGGAGAGTTAGGGGACTGGAGGGATGGGCTTCGATGGGAGAGTTAGGGGACTGGAAGGATGGGCTTCGATCGGAGAGTTAGGGGACTGGAGGGATGAACTTCGATGGGGTTCTAGAGAGTTCAGACTCACCTAGATGATTGAACTTTTTACATCCTTAACTTTTCTTTTTGTTTAGACATTGAGGCACATCTGGTTTTATGTCAGTGCAATCAATAAAATTCTCTAAAAGATGCAGAATGAATGAAGAATGTGTCTAATGCATTGATTCGACAAGTGGAACGCAATCAATTTGCAATTTACTTGTTGAAGCCATCAGCAAATGTCAGCAATCTGTTGGCATGACCACAGGCCCATGAAGAGTTCAGTTTTGATGTATGTATGACTTAAATCTATTTCTGCATCATACCTCCATGAAATGATTGTTAATATCAATGGACATTTAAAGAAACTGGCTATCAGTCCGCTCGAGTAGAGCCAATTATTTCAGGAAATCTCACGGAATCATCGTAAAGGTCGTACATTAAATGACTTTAATGCATCTCCCAGTGGGCTGCGCTCCAGAGCAGCAAACAGTCCCATTCTTCACAACGTCGCCAATAAAGCTCGGAGAGCGCAGGACTGGGAAAGTGCGAACTGGAACATGTGGTGGGGGGGGGGACAGCGCACGAAAATGGGTGGGTTGGGAGCGGCCGGTGGGGGTGAAGGGGTAAAAAACCTGAACCTGACTCCAACCCGCCTGCAAACCGCCCACTCCCGGGTTTTACGGAGGCGGGACAAGGGGCGGGCAACCAACCCGCTCTCAGGAGGCAGGTTGACAATTGAAGTACTTTACTGAAACTGGTAGCCGCTGATTTAACCCACTTTGCAGGTTCTACACTGGGCGGCCGGGGTTCCCAGGCCTCGGGAAACGTGGTGAGGGCAGCCACGGGGAGAAGGGAAGTGAATTTACAGCACTGCTTGTGGGCCAGGAGGAGCAGCAGTGCTTCCCCCCGGCCCCACGGAGTCCCCTCCAATCAGACCCCCACCACCACACAAAGACTCCCGGGATCAGGAATCAGAACCCCGGGATCAAGCCCGCCCCATGGTCGGGGAGAGGACCTACCTGGTCCTCCGGCCTGCTCCGGAGTGCACCACACCTGACTGAAAGCCTGTACTTCACTCGGTATCTAACCCGTGCTGTACCTGCCCTGGGAGTGTTTGTTGGGACAGTGTAGAGGGAGCTTTACTCTATATCTAACCCGTGCTGTACCTGCCCTGGAGTGTTTGATGGGACAGTGTAGAGGGAGCTTTACTCTGTATCTAACCTGTGCTGTACCTGCCCTGGGACTGTTTGATGGGACAGTGTAGAGGGAGCTTTACTCTATATCTAACCCGTGCTGTACCTGCCCTGGAGTGTTTGATGGGACAGTGTAGAGGGAGCTTTACTCTGTATCTAACCTGTGCTGTACCTGCCCTGGGACTGTTTGATGGGACAGTGTAGAGGGAGCTTTACTCTATATCTAACCCGTGCTGTACCTGCCCTGGGTGTGTTTGATGGGACAGTGTAGAGGGAGCTATACTCTGTATCTAACCTGTGCTGTACCTGCCCTGGGAGTGTTTGATGAGACAGTGTAGAGGGAGCTTTACTCTGTATCTAACCTGTGCTGTACCTGCCCTGGGAGTGTTTGATGGGACAGTGTAGAGGGAGCTTTACTCTGTATCTAACCCATGCTGTACCTGCCCTGGGAGTGTTTGATGGGACAGTGTAGAGGGAGCTTTACTCTGTATCTAACCCGTGCTGTACCTGCCCTGGGAGTGTTCGATGGGACAGTGTAGAGGGAGCTTTAATCAATATCTAACCCGTGCTGTACCTGCCCTGGGAGTGTTTGATGGGACAGTGTAGAGAGAGCTTTACTCTGTATCTAACCCATGCTGTACCTGCCCTGGGAGTGTTTGACAGGACAGTGTAGAGGGAGATTTACTCTGTATCTAACCCATGCTGTACCTGCCCTGGGAGTGTTTGATGGGACAGTCTAGAGGGAGCTTTACTCTGTATCTAACCCGTGCTGTACCTGCCCTTGGAGTGTTTGATGGGACAGTGTAGAGGGAGCTTTACTCTGTATCTAACCCGTGCTGTACATTCCCTGGGAGTGTTTGATGGGACAGTGTAGAGGGAGCTTTACTCTGTATCTAACCCATGCTGTACCTGCCCTGGGAGTGTTTGATGGGACAGTGTAGAGGGAGCTTTACTCTGTATCTAACCCATGCTGTACCTGCCCTGGGAGTGTTTCAATTCCCTCCTGTACTTTTCATAATCTTCCTGGTTATTGACTGAATCTTTCTCCTGACATTTGTCACAAGCCTCCTATTTCTGTTTTATTTTAACTTTTATTTCCTTTGTCATCCAAGGTGTTTTAGCTTTGGATGCTCTACCTTTGGATGCTCTACATTTTCCCTTCAAAGGAATATGTTTGTACCTGAACTATCTCTTCCCTGAATGCGCTCCATTGCTCCGTTACTGTTTCACCCTGAAATCGGCTTTTCCAATCTACCTGTGCTCGGTCCCTTGTGTTAGTGAACATGTATTTATACACCTTCCACATCCTCAGGCCATCCCAAAGCACCTCACAGACAATGGAGTACTTTGGAAGTGCAGTCACTGTACTGTACCCCCCTGCCTCAGCTCATCCGCTGCTGAAACCCTCACCCATGCCTTTGTTAACTCCAGACTTGACTATTCCAACGCACTCCTGGCTGGCCTCCCACATTTAACCCTCCGTAAAATTGAGGTCTTGCAGAGTGAAGCTCTCTCTGCACTGTCCCTTCAAACACTCCCAGACCCATGTCCAGTAGAATTCAGATCGAGTCTACTGAATTCCAGAACTTTGCTGCCCGTGTCGTAACTCACACCAAGTCACGTTCGCCCATCACTTGTTTGCTGATCCACATTGCCTACCAGTTAAGCAAAGTTTCAATTTTAATATTCTCATCCTTGTTTTTCAAATCCCTCCATGAACCTCGCTACCTCCCTCTCCTCCTTTAAGATGCTCCTTAAAACCTACCTCTTTGACCAAGCTTTTGGTCACCTGTCCTAATATCTCCTTCTCCAATAGCAAGTATAACATGATCGAGTTCAACGTAGTGTTTGAAAGGGAGAAACACAAAACAGCGACTAAGGCCTAGAAATTCAGTATCGCCACGTTTGGGGCGCTACAGCCGGGCGTTCGCTAAATTTAGCGACCAGCGCAACTTAGCGCCACCTTCGCTGAAATTGAGTTGCATCGCCCCAAGAGGTTGCTGTTGCGCTAAAGCAGGCGGTGCACGACTATCATAAGGTGCTAAGCCGGCGAGCCGGGGCGCTACCACCGAGGGCGGGCGCAGCGCAGGTGCGGCGAGTTGCTGATTGAAGGCAGACACGTTGGCACCGGTCAGCTCTTAAAGGGGGAGGGTCGATTTGTTTTGCTGCGACGCCCTGCACACTGCAGCCCTGAATCAAGGCCTGAACATTGCTGCTTCACCAGTTCAACGCCCAGGACTATGGATAAGGCTAGGGAGCGAGCGCAGCACTTCAGCGAGGGTGCCCTGAAGCTACTGGTTGGCGCAGTGGAGCACAGGTGACCTGTCCTCTTCCCTGATAGTGGCAGGAGCCCGCTGCCCAGCGAGTATAGAAATGCCTGGAGGGAGGTGGCAAACAGGGTGACCTCCAACAGCATGGTTGCCAGGACTCCTGTGCAATGCAGAAAAAAGTTCAACGACCTCACTCGGGTTGTCAGGGTGAGTACCCTTTCCAGAACCCTCTTCATCCCTGCATGTGCACCTCACTTTATGGCCAAAGGGACCTGAAAGCCCCAATGCCCAGCCCTCATCCAAGAGCTATGGGACTCTCATGAAAATCACTTGCACATTCAGCACTTTACACACTGTCAGGGCTATTCCACCATGGGAGGCAGTGCAGGCAAGATGAGGGCTTGACACTGTCAGGGCTATTCCACCATGGGAGGCAATGCAGGCAAGATGAGGGCTTGACACTGTCAGGGCTATTCCACCATGGGAGGCAGTGCAGGCAAGATCAGGGCTTGACACTGTCAGGGCTATTCCACCATGGGAGGCAGTGCAGGCAAGATTAGGGTTTGACACTGTCAGGGCTATTCCACCATGGGAGGCAGTGCAGGCAAGATCAGGGCTTGACACTGTCAGGGCTATTCCACCATGGGAGGCTGTGTAGGCAAGATCAGGGCTTCACACTGTCAGGGCTATTCCACCATGGGAGGCAGTGCAGGCAAAATCAGGGCTTGACACTGTCAGGGCTATTCCACCATGGGAGGCAGTGCAGGCAAAATCAGGGCTTGACACTGTACTTAGAGTCCGTCCTTTCTCTTGCAGGGCAAGCTGGCCCACAATCGCAGGCAGCAGCGATGGACCGGGGGAGGCCGTCCTGACCTTAAAGAGCTCAGCGACCTGGAGCAGCGAGTGGAGCAGATTATGGGAGGCCGGCTGATTGGCCCCGTCGCCACTGGAGATGCCGACCCTGTTCTGGACAGCAATGGTAAGGTCATCACCTTTTTGACCTCTCTCTTTCCACTTGTGCCTCACACCAGCATCCTTTGCCACTCTCGAACCAATGCAGTGCATAGCAGCACTCATGCCTCCCTCACTGCCGCCCTGTCCTCACTCTAAAGCAACTCTTGTGCCTCCCTGCTTTCAGATGCTGAATCGCCAGGTGAGGAGGCGGGCCCTCAAGCTGCCACTGTCAGTGATTCTGAATTCGAGGAGGAGGAAGAGGAAGCCGGCCCATCAGTGCCACCCTCAGCCGAGGCAGCCCATGGCCATGATGGGGACACGTCTTCCCTGGAGGGGAGCAGGGGGGAAGGGTCTGATGAGGGTGAAGCTCCGGGGACCAGCGGGCTGCAGCAACGCGGGAGGGGTGGGGAAGCTCGGCGACCTTCTCCCCGGAGGGAGAGTCTGGCCTTGAGTCCTGCTACGGTGAGCACAGAGGAGGTGCGGCTCCTTGCTGAAATGGGCGCCCAGGCTGAGCGCAGGCACACTGAGCTCATGGCTGCAGTGGCAAGGATGCCTGACTCCATAGAGTCACTGGCAAGGAGTGTTCAGGAATTCGGGGCAGCACAGGCCAGGAGTCTGCAAGAATTCAGTGCAGCACAGGCTAGGAGTCAGCAGGACTTCACGGCATCACAGGCGGCTTCCAGCCAAGTGCTCAGTCGTGCCGTGCATTCACTGGCTGGTGTGATGCAGACACAGATCAGGGCCACACAGGCACTAACTGCTGCCACCCTCGCTGGATCGGCCAGGCATCGACGGGGCCCTCGCCGTGCCGCAGCAGCCCAGCAGTCTGTGCTTCAGCAGATTGCTGCGCATGCTTCAGTGCTGGCCCGTGCGAGTGCCAGCGTCTCGGCCGACCAGGGAGTGCCTGTGCTCTGTCAGGTTGGCAGCATTCCTGCAGCCAAAACTGTCACTCCTCCACTGCAGCTGCCACCACCCGTAGGACAGACTGCTGCCGCCCAAGCAGTGTTGGAGCAGTCAGAAGCCGGGCCCTCCAGGCCCAGAGCTGGTTCAGGCTGTCCCCCAAGGGCATCTGCCGTCTCACCATCTGACCCTCAGCAGCCTTCCCCCAGCCTTGCTGCAGCCACTGGGGTCCCATTGAGGAGGAGCTGCAGGGCGGGAAGGGGCCAATCGCGGAAGCGAGGCGGATCACCCTCGCAGGCGATAAAAGTAGAAGGTGTGGCAAAATGTTTTTTTTATATGAAGGCCGAGAATGTTGTGTTTGTTTTTTATATGAAGGCCGAGAATGTTGTGTTTGTTTTTTATATGGAGGCCGAGAATGTTGTGTTTGTTTTTTATATGAAGACCGAGGATCATGGTCATTTTTGTTTAACTGTTTTTTTCATTTTCTCAAGGTTGTGAGAGCCAGTTATGTGTCTGACTGTTTTTTGGGGGGTTTCTCTGAATTTGTTTGTCATGCGGGAAGGGCACAGAGTTTGTCAAATAATTCATTTGCTTTATTCAGATTGTGCATGTTTGCACTTTGAACTATTTGTTGCCTTGACCGGCTCAGGGTTTGCGGAGCGGCTCCATTCATGTTCTTTCAATGGCACAAGCCATTCCCTGAGAGGGGGCCTAGAACCGAGTTGCAATAAGTCGCTAATGGATGGCCCTTGCACTTTGTGCCTCCCTCCCATCTTGGTGCTCCTCCTCCTCCTCCTCCTCCTCTGCTGGTGCTCCAATGTCTGCTGGCAGTGGCTGAGTCCTGAGGATAGCCAGGTTGTGCAGCATGCAGCACACTACGACGAAATGGGAGACTCGCTCAGGCGAGTACTGTAGGGCTCCTCCGGAATGGTCCAGACAGCGGAACCGTTGCTTGAGCACGCCAGTTGTGTGCTCAATGATGTTCCTGGTAGCTTGATGGCTGTCATTGTATCGTTCTTCAGCAGGGGTGCTGGGCGCACGGAGCAGTGTCATCAGCCAGGTGCACAAAGGATAGCCCTTGTCCCCAAGAAGCCAGCCTCCTGGGTAAGCCGGGGCTTCGAAAATGTCTGCCACAGAAGTCTGGCGCAGGATGTAGGCATCGTGGCTGCTGCCTGGAAAGCGGGCATTGACAGCTTGTATGAGCTGCCTGTGGTCACACACCAACTGGACATTGAGCGAATGGTAGCCCTTCCGGTTGTGGTAATCCTCAGCATTCTGTAGAGGTGCCCGCAAAGCCACATGCGTGCAGTCAACGGCGCCCTGGACCATGGGGAAGCCCGCTATTCTTGCAAATCCCATTGCACGCTCTTGCTGCTTGTCCAGGGTCATGGGGAAGGAGATGTACTGACGTCTCCTTCTGAAGAGGGCATTCATCACCTGGCGGATGCAGCAATGTACCGCAAACTGGGAGATATTGGCAATGTCCCCAGTAGCGGATTGGAAGGAGCCAGTGGCATAGAAGTTGAGAGCCACCGTCACCTTCACTGCCACCGACAGAGACGTCCTGCTCCTCAGCTGTGGCTGCAGATCTCTGCGAAGCAGGTAGCAGATCTCTGTGACCACCTCCCTTCTGAATCACAGCCTCCGAACACACTGCTCCTCAGACATGTTCAGATATGAGAACTGCTGGCGGTATACCCTGGGTGGGTAAGGCCTCCTGTGCTGATGCCTGTTGGCCCTTCTCCATCTGGCCATGACTGGCACTCACTCTCGGCGTCTCTGAGCCCTTTGAATGCAATGCAGAAAGCCAACGTTTCCACCCATTGCAGCCCCCATTATATGTGGCGACTCAAGGCTGTGGCACTGAAAGTTAAATCCAACTGCAAAGCTCTGGCCTGAAGCCAGAAGTACCTGTGCGAGCGCTGAGTCAAAGCAGAAAGCTCTCTCCCTTTGTCTCTCTCCAAATATCTCTCTCTCACAGAAAGAGTGGAACAAAATGGCTGCCACAAAGAATGGAGGAAGAGTCCCCTTTAAATAGCGCCCCCCGCGCCCCACAGCGACTGGGAACCGTTCCACTCAACCAGTTGCTGGGGGCGCCAGGCGCACAGAAGGGGGGCGCCACTGAAGTTCCAGTCTGCGGCGCACCAAGGGTGTTGCACCATGAAATGACGTCAGGATCTGCGCGCGCAGCTCAGCGGGCGCTACGGTTTTGCGCCGCCGCTAAATCTTGACTGAAGTTCACGAGAGGCGCAGATCACGCCGCGCCCGGGCGCTAGCCGCTTCGCGCCCCACTTCTCCTCCTCCTAAGGCGCTAGCGGCTGGCGCTAACAACTGAATTTCTAGGACTAAGATTCCAGATTTGGGCAAGGCCGACTTCAGCGGGATGAGGCAGAGACTGTCCACAGTAAACTGGGTAAAATGACAGAAGATCAGTGGGAGATGTTTAAAACAGAATTTAATATAATACAGAACCAGTTTGAACCCCTGAGGGGCAAGAGCTCTACTTGCAAAAAAAAAACAGCCATGGACGACTAAAGAGGTGAGGGACAACGTAAAACTAAAGGATAAAGCAGACAAAAATACAACAAATAGCCCAGAGCCTGGTGAATGGGAAAGATACAAAGAACAGCAAAGGGTCACAAAACAGACAATAAGAGCTACAGAAAGGCTGTATGAAAGGAAACTTGCAAGGGATATCAAAATCAACACAAATAATTTTTACAATTACATTAGGAAAAAGAGGGTAGTCAGGAGCAATGCTGGCCCCTTAAAAACTGAAAGCAGTGATATTGTCAATGATGAGGAAATGGCGGGCATGTTGAATAATTACTTTGCGTCAGTATTTACAGTAGAGGATAGCCTGCCAGAAATCCCAAGGAAACTAATATTGAATCGGGGACAGGGACTCAATAAAATTAACGTAAGTAAATTAACAGTAATGAAGAAAATAATGGCACTAAAGAGTGACAGATCCCCAGGACCAGATGGTTTCCATCCCAGGGTTTTAAAGGAAGTCGGTGAGCACATTGCAGATTCCCGAACTATAATCTTCCAAAGTTCTCTCGATTCAGGAACCGTTCCTCGAGATCGGAAAATTGTGCATGTCACTCCGCTATTTAAAAATGGTGAGAGAGGGAAACCAGGGAATTATAGACCAGTTAGCCTAACCTCTGTTGTGGGGAAATTGCTAGAGTCTATAATTAAGGATAGTGTGACTGAACATCTCGAAAATTTTCTGTTGATCAGAGAGAGCCAGCATGGATTTGTGAAAGGCAGGTCCTGCCTGACAAACCTGATTGAATTTTTTGAAGAGGTGGCTAAAGTAGTGGACAGGGGAATGTCTATGGACGTTATTTATATGGACTTCCAGAAGGTGTTTGATAAAGTCCCACATAAGAGACTGTTAACTAAGGTAGAAGCCCACGGGATTGAGGGCAAATTATTGACCTGGTTGGGAAATTGGCTGAGCAGCAGGAGACAGGCAGTAGGGATAATGGGGAGGTACTCAAATTGGCAGGAGGTGACTCGTGGTTTTCGGGCCTCAACTATTCACAATATTTATTAATGACTTAGATGATGGGATAGAAAGTCATATATCCCAATTTGCCGATGACACAAAGATAGGCGGCATTGTAGATGAAAGCATAAAATTACACAGGGATATCGACAGATTAAGTGAATGGGCAAAACTGGCAAATGGATTTCAATGTCGGCAAATGTGAGGTCATCCACTTTGGACCTAAAAAGGATCGAACAGGGTACTTTCTAAATGGTGGAAGCTAAAAACAGTGGCGGTCCAAAGAGACTTGGGGGTCCAGGTACATCGATCATTAAAATGTCAGGAACAGGTACAGAAAATAATCAAAAAGGCTAATGGAATGCTGGCCTTTATATCTAGAGGACTAGAATACAAGGGGGTAGAAGTTACGCTGCAGCTGTACAAAGCCCTGGTTAGACCACACCTGGAGCACTGGAAGCAGTTCTGGGCACCACACCTTAGGAAAGATATATTGGCCTTGGAGGGAGTGCAGCGTAGGTTTACCAGAATGATACCCGAACTCCAAGGGTTAAGTTACGAGGAGAGGTTACACAAATTAGGACGATAGCAAAATACTGCAGACGCTGGAAATCCAAACTAACAACAGAAAATGCTGGAAAAACTCAGCAGGCCAGGCAACATCCGTGGTGGGGTCATGGTCCAGGTGGAGGTAGGAGGAGGTGTCGGAGAGTTGGCGTTAAGCTTCCGCACGGTAGAGGTCAGTTCGCCAAACAACAACAGCACCACCCTTGTCAGCAGGTTTAATGACAATGTCAGGGTTGGATCTAAGAGAATGGAGTGCTGCAAGTTCAGAGGGAGGTAGGTTGGAGTGAGTGAGGGGAGCAGCGAAATGGAGATGGCCGATGTCACGGCAGCAGTTAGCGATGAAAAGATCTAGAAAGGGTAAAAGGCCAGGGGATTATTTCCTTTCCAGTTTTGAAAAAGGGTTTCGACCCGAAACGTCGACTCTAATTTCTCTCCACGGATGTTGCCTGGCCTGCTGAGTTTTTCCAGCATTTTCTGTCGTTATTTTGCACAAATTAGGGTTGTATTCCCTAGAATTTAAAAGGTTACGGGGTGATCTGATCGAAGTTTTCAGGCGACCAGATAGGGTAGATAGAGAGAAACTATTTCCGCTGGTTGGGGATTCTCGGACTGGGGGCACAGATTAAAAATTAAAGCCAGACCTTTCAGGAGTGAAGTTAGGAAACATTCTACACACAAAGGTTTGGTAGATGTTTGGAACACCCTTCCGCAAATGGCAATTGATGCTAGATCAATTGTTAACTTTAAACCTGAGATTGATAACTTTCTGTTAACCAAAGGTATTAAGGGATATGGGCCAAAGGCGGGAAGATGGAGTTAGGTCGCAGATCAGCCATGATCTCATTGAATGGCGGAACAGGCTCGAAAGGCTGAATGGCCTCCTCCTGTTCCTATGATCCTACGTTCCTTATGTGAATTGTTGCCAAATTTTGTTTGATAAAGTTCCTGTGATGTGCCTTGGAACATTTTACTCCATTAAAGGCGCGATATAAATGCATTGGAGCGTCAGCCTGGATCACGGGCTAAAGTCTCAGGAGTGTGGCTGGAACCGGCGACCTTCTGACTCGGAGGCGAGAGTGCGACCCACTGAGCTAAACTGACATGTTGAAGATTTCATTTCACTTCAGCAATTCTTGCTTCTTAACCCATAGATCGCAGCTGGACTGTCGGCAGGTGTGGCTCAGGATCGGCATCGGCGCGGTGGGTCGTGAGCGCAGGCACTGGACGGGACCCCAGACCACTGACTGTCCGCGGGGATTGTTGGCTGACCGACCATTCAGACCCAGGATCCAGAAAACATGTGACCTCTCCTTTCTAGGAATATAAGAACAGAAGTAGGCCATTCAGCCCCTCGAGCCTGTCCTGCCATTCAATTGGATCATGGCTTACAAGGATGATGCCAGAGCTGAGAGGGTTTAACTATCAGAAAATGCTGAACAGGAGGGGGCTCTTTTCTCTAGAAAAGAGAAGGTTGAGATGTGACTGGATAGAGGTCTTTAAAATTATGAAGGGGTTCACTAGGGAAGATGTTTCCAATTGTAGGGGAGACCAAATCTAACAGCCATCAATATAAGATGGTCACTAATAAATCCAATGGTGAATTCAGGAGAAACTTCTTCACCCAGAGAGTGGTGAGAATGTGGAACTCGCTGCCACAGGGAGTGGTTGAAAGAAAGAAAAAAAGACTTGCATTTATATAGCGCCTTTCACGACCACCAGACGTCTCAAAACACTTTACAGTCAATGAAGTACTTTTGAAGTGTGGTCACTGTTGTAATGTGGGAAACGCGGCAGCCAATTTGCGCACAGCAAGCTCCCACAAACAGCAATGTGATAATGACCAGATAGTTTGTTTTGTTGTTATGTTGGTTGAGGGAGAAATATTGGCCAGGACACCCTGCTCTTCTTCGAAATAGTGCCATGGGATCTTTTACATCCACCTGAGAGAGCAGACAGGGCCTTGGTTTAACATCTCATCCGAAAGACGGCACCTCTGACAGTGCGGTCCTCCCTCAGTACTGCCCCTCCGACAGTGCAGCGCTCCCTCAGTACTGCCCCTCCGACAGTGCAGCGCTCCCTCAGTACTGCCCCCCCGACAGTGCGGCACTCCCTCAGTACTGCCCCTCCGACAGTGCAGCACTCCCTCAGCACTGCACTGGAGTGTCAGCCTAGCTTTATGTGCTCAAGTTGAGGTGAATATTGTAATGTATGTACCTTTAAGGGGGAGAACTACTTTTTACAGCTCCTGTATCCTGTAGCACCGGCAGTGACCACACCTGTATATAAACCCTGAGTAGTGATCTGTACAGTCAGTTGCAGTTTGAACCCTCATTCAGTAAACACCTGTTGATCGTTCCCTGCAGTCTTTGTCTGATTATTGAAGGACACAACATTAAGATACACGGATATAACAAATATCACAGATGTATTGAAGGGGAAGCTCAATAAGCACATGAGTGAGAAAGGAATAGAATGATCTGCTGATGGGGTGAGATGAAGAGGGCTGGGAGGAGGCTGGTGTGGAGCATAAACACCGGCACGGACCGGTTGGACCGAATGGCCTGTTTCTGTGCTGTAGATACTATGTAATTCTATGTAATGGCTGATCTGTATCTTAACTCCAACTACCCGCCTTGGCTCCCTAACCCGTAATCCCCTTACCCAACAATAATCTATCAATCTCCGTTTTGAAATTTTCAGTTGACCCCCAGCCTCAACAGGTGTTTGGGGGAGAGAGTTCCAGATTCCCACCCCCCTTTGTGTGAAGAAGTGCTTCCTGACATCACCCCTGAACGGCCTGGCTCTAATTTTAAGGTTCTGCCCCCTTGTTCTGGACTCCCCCCCCGCCAGAGGAAACAGTTTCCCTCTCTCTACCCTATCGAATCCTTTAATCACCTTAAACACCTCGATTAGATCACCCCCTAATCTTCTGTACCAAAGGGCTGTGGATACTGGGTCGTTGAGTATATTCAAGGCTGAGATCGATAGATTTTTGGACTCTAGGGGAATCGAGGGATATGGCGAACAGGCGGGAAAGTGGAGTTGAGGTCAATGATCAGCCATGTCACGGGAGGTGCCCTATGTGTCTGGCTCCAGACAGGATACTGCCAAGTCATCACACTGAGCCGGCACAGGAGTGTTCAAATAGGTTTTGCAGAGCAGGCAAATCTTATTGAATGGCGGAGCAGGCTCGAGGGGCCGAATGGCCGACTCCTGCTCCTATTTCTTATGTTCTTGTGTTCTTATACTCGAGGAAATAGAAGCTTAGTCGATGCAACCTGACCTCATAATTTAACCCTTTTAGCCCTGGTCTAATGGCCACCATTCCCTTCAAAGCTATTTGAGCTCTTAAACCCGCATCACAGCTTAAAACAAGACTCCGTTCAATCCGTACTGCCCGAGGTCCCTCTGCTGTCCAATGATTAGGCAGCAAGCTTGAATTAGACTCTGTCCAATCGAGCCCCCATCAGTCTTATCTGAGAAGAGTTCAGAAAGCTCAATCTGTTTCTTGCGCTGAATCTGAAGGGTTATATCCTGGAGCGGGAGATAAAGTTGGCGTTATCGGGTCCTTAATGAAAATGCACCGAGATGATCCAGACCTGTCAGGCGGTCTCTGCAGGGCTTCATGTGACGGCTCAGTCTGATGAACTGACAGCATCCTGTCTGGAGCCAGATACATGGGGCTCCTCCAATAGGCTGGTGTTGATGAATGTCATTATAGCTCTGTGTCAGCCGAGGCTCACTGAGTCGCACTCTCACTTCTGAGTCAGAAGGTTGTCGGTTCATGTCCCCCTCCAAAGACCTGAGCAAATAAATCTAGGTTGACACTCCCGGTGCAGTACTAAGGGAGCGCTGCACCGTTGGAGGGTCAGTACTGAGGGAGCGCTGCACTGTCGGAAGGACAGTACTGAGGGAGCGCCGCACTGTCGGCGGGACAGTACTGAGGGAGTGCTGCACTGTCGGCGGGACAGTACTGAGGGAGTGCTGCACTGTCGGCGGGACAGTACTGAGGGAGTGCTGCACTGTCGGAGGGACAGTACTGAGGGAGTGCTGCACTGTCAGAGGGGCAGTACTGAGGGAGCACTGCACTGTCGGAGGGTCAGTATTGAGAGAGCGCTGCACTGTCGGAGGGTCAGTTCTGATGGAGCGCTGCACTGTTGGAGGGTCAGTACTGAGGGAGCGCCGCACTGTCGGCGGGACAGTACTGAGGGAGTGCTGCACTGTCGGCGGGACAGTACTGAGGGAGCGCTGCACTGTCGGCGGGACAGTACTGAGGGAGTGCTGCACTGTCGGCGGGACAGTACTGAGGGAGTGCTGCACTGTCGGCGGGACAGTACTGAGGGAGTGCTGCACTGTCGGAGGGACAGTACTGAGGGAGTGCTGCACTGTCAGAGGGTCAGTACAGAGGGAGCGCTGCACTGTCAGAGGGGCAGTACTGAGGGAGCGCTGCACTGTCGGAGGGGCAGTACTGAGGGAGCGCTGCACTGTCGGAGGGTCAGTACTGACGGAGAGCCGCACTGTTGGAGGGTCAGTACTGAGGGAGCGTTGCACAGTCGGAGAGTCAGTACGGAGGGAGTGCTGCACTGTCGGAGGGGCAGTACTGAGGGAGTGCTGCACAGTAGGAGGGGCAGTATTGAGGGAGTGCTGCACTGTCGGAGGGGCAGTACTGAGGGAGTGCTGCACTGTCAGAGGGGCAGTACAATGGGAGTGCTGCACTGTTGCAGGGACAGTACTGAGGGAGCGCTGCACTGCCGGAGGGGCAGTACCGAGGGAGCGCTTCACTGTCGGAGGGTCAGTACTGAGGGAGCACTGCATTGTCGGAGGGGCAGTACTGAGGGAGCACTGCACTGTCGGAGGGTCAGTATTGAGAGAGCGCTGCACTGTCGGAGGGTCAGTTCTGATGGAGCGCTGCACTGTTGGAGGGTCAGTACTGTGGGAGCGCTGCACTGTCGGGAGCCAGTACTGAGGGAGCACTGCACTGTCGGAGGGGCAGTACTGCGGGAGCGCTGCACTGTAAGAGGGGCAGTGCTAAGGGAGCACTGCACTGTCAGAGGGGCAGTACCACGGGAGTACTGCACTGTCGGAGGGGCAGTACTGAGGGAGTGCTGCACTGTCAGAGGGGCAGTACTGAGGGTGTGCTGCACTGTCGGAGGCGCAGTACTGAGGGAGCGCTGCACTGTTGGAGGGTCAGTACTGAGGGAGCGCTGCACTGTCAGATGGGCAGTACTGAGGGAGCGCTGCACTGTCGGAGGGTCAGTACTGAGGGAGCGCTGCACTGTCGGAGGGTCAGTACTGAGGATCGCTGCACCGTCGGAGGGACAGTAATGAGGGAGTGCTGCACTGTCGGAGGATCAGTACTGAAGGAGCGCTGCACTGTCCGAGGGGCGGTACTGAGGGAGCGCTGCCCTTTCGGAGGGACAGTACTAAGGGAGCACTGCACTGTCAGAGGGGCAGTACCATGGGAGCATTGCACTGTCGTAGGGGCAGTACTGAGGGAACGCTGCACTGTCGGAGGGACAGTACTAAAGGAGCGCTGCACTGTCGCAAGGGCAGTATTGAGGGAGCGCTGCACTGTCGGAGGAACAGTACTGAAGGAGCGCTGCACTTTCGGAGGGGCAGTAATATGGGAACGCTGCAAAGTCAGAGGAGCAGTACTAAGGGAGTGCTGCACTGTCAGAGGGACAGTACTGAGGGAGCGCTGCCCTGTCTATGGGGCAGTTCTGAGGGAGTGCCGCGCTGTCGGATGGACAGTACTGAGGGAGCGCTGCACTGTCAGAGGGGCAGTACTGAGGGAACGCTGCACTGTCTGAGGAGCAGTACTGAGGGAGCGCTGCACTGTCGGAGGGGCAGTACTGAGGGAGTGCTGCACTGTCTGAGGAGCAGTACTGAGGGAGCGCTGCACTGTCAGAGGGGCCGTACTGAGGGAGTGCTGCACTGTCTGAGGAGCAGTACTGAGGGAGCGCTGCACTGTCTGAGGAGCAGTACTGAGGGAGCGCTGCACTGGCAGAGGAGCAGTACTGAGGGAGCGCTGCACTGTCTGAGGAGCAGTACTGAGGGAGCGCTGCACTGGCAGAGGGGCAGTGCTGAGGGAGCGGTGCACTGTCAGAGGGGCCGTACTGAGGGAGTGCTGCACTGTCTGAGAGGCAGTACTGAGGGAGCACTGCACTGTCAGAGGGTCAGTACTGAGGTAACGCTGCACTGTCGGAGATGCAGTACTGAGGGAGCGCCGCAGTGTCGGAGGGGCGGTACTGAGAGAGCGCTGCAGTGTCGGATGTGCCGTCTTTCAGATGAGATGTTAAACCGAGGCAGCGTCTGCTCTCTCAGGTGAATGTAATATATGCTATGGCACTATTTTGAAGACGAGCAGGGGATTTATCCACGGTGTCCTGGGCCAATATTTATCGCTCAATCAAATTTACTAAAGCAGGTTACCTGGTCATTATCACATTGCTGTATGTGGGAGCTTGCTGTGCACAAATTGGCTGCCACGTTTCCTAATTTACAACAGTGACTACACTCCAAAAGTACTCCATTGGCTGTAGAGTGCTTTGAGTCATCCAGTGGTTGTGAAAGGCGCTGTGGAAATGCAAGTCTTTCTTTCTGTCTTAATATCTCCTTATGTGGCTCGGTGTCAAATTTTGTTTGATAATCGCTCCTGTGAAGCATCTTGGGACGTTTTACTATGTTAAAGGCGCTATATAAATACAAGTTGTTGTTTTTTTATTCGTTTTTATGGGATGTGGGCGTTGCTGGCAAGGCCACCATTTATTGCCCATCCCTAGTTGCCCTTGAGAAGGTGGTGGTGAGCCGCCTTCTTGAACCGCTGCAGTCCGTGTGGTGAAGGTGCTCCCACAGCGCTGTTAGGGAGCGAGTTCCAGGATTTTGACCCAGCGACGATGAAGGATCGGTGATATATTTCCTAGTCAGGATGGTGTGTAACTTGTAGGGGAAATTGGAGGTGGTGGTGTTCCCATGCGCCTGCTGCCCTTGTCCTTCTAGGTGGAAGAGGTCGCGGGTTTGGGAGGTCCTGCCGAAGAAGCCTTGGCGAGTTGCTGCAGTGCATCTTGTAGATGGTACACACTGCAGCCACGGTGCGCCGGTGGTGGAGGGAGTGAATGTTTAAGGTGGTGGATGGGGTGCCAATCAAGCGGGCTGCTTTGTCCTGGATGGTGTCGAGCTTCTTGAGTGTAGTTAGAGCCACACTCATCCAGGCAAGTGGAAAGTATTCCATCACACTCCTGACTTGTGCCTTGTAGATTGTGGAAAGGCTTTGGGGAGTCAGGAGGTAAGACACTCGCTGCAGAATACCTAGCCTCTGACCTGCTCTTGTTGGCACAGTATTTATGTGGCTGGTCCAGTTAAGTTTCTGGTAAATGGTGACCCCCAGGATGTTGATGGTGGGGGATTCGGTGATGGTAATACCATTGAATGTCAAGGGGAGGTGGTTAGAGTCTCGCTTGTTGGAGATAGTCATTGCCTGGCACTTGTGTGGTGCAAATGTTACCTGCCACTTATCAGCCCAAGCCTGAACGTTGTCCAGGTCTTGCTGCATGCGGGCATGGACTCTTGTATTATCTTGCAATATTATCATATAATATTACAAGATAATACAACACATACGTACAGTTTGACACACAGCGTGAAAGATGAATCCTGCTGTCTGCTGACAAAATGTTTTATTCCTCACAGAATAATTGCTCTTATATTTACCAGCACGCTGTGTCATTAACTGTGATGATTTCTTCCCCAGACCCACACAAAGCGAGTGAATTGCTCACTCCATTACAGTCTGCTGCAGAATGGCCCCTGAGTCTCAGAGGGTCAATAAAATCTCAGAAAGAAAGAAAGCCTTTGGTTGGGGAATCCTCCGGGAAATGGCGGTGCCTATTAAAAATGTAAATCTGTGATACTGAGGAAAATAAAAAAATCTTCGTCCTTTCTTCATTTAACTTTCCTTACCCAAACACTTGGGCTGTCAATGCTCAGCAGTAAAGCATCTCACTTCAAAACCTCTGTGTACAGTTTCAACAAAGACACATTTTCTACTTTATTACATCACAAAATATGTCCTTCACAAATAGCTGAAGAATGACACGACAGAGGAGATAATTATTGGCAACAATCATCTTACAATGGTTTCACTTTGGGAAACCAGATCCGAGAGACCAGGGCAGAACTCAGAGGGAAAAGAGCAGGATTCTGATATTCCATTTTTTTTTTGTTATAACAAAAAAAGCTTTCCTTCAAAACTGAGCGACCAACAATAGCTTCCGATTATAAAGCATCTTTAACATTAAAAAACCTCCCAGGGCACTTTACAGGATCGTAAGCAAAGACAAACACCGTGCCAAAGGAAGAGAGAAAGAGGTAGGTTTTAAGAAGCGACTTAAAAGGTAGGGGGGAGGCGGAGAGGCGGAGAGGTTTAGCAAGAAAAATTCAAGGGTTTAGGATCTAGGCAGCTGAAGGCACGGAGGCCCCATCTGCTCTCTCAGGTGGATGTAAAAGATCCCACGGCACTATTGGAAGAAAAGCAGGGGCGTTCTCCCCAGTGTCCTGGGGCCAATAATTATCCCTCAACCAACATCACTAAAACAGGTTATCTGGTCATTATCTCATTGCTGTTCGCTCTCCAGCACCCGACACAATTTGCAAATTTAATAAGGATTGAGATAATTGTGCCCAGAGCCTCTGGTGTTTCCTCTCTCACTTCCTTCAACAGTCGATCAGGGCCCGGTGACTCTTCCACCTTGAGTACTGCATCTTCTTCCTTTACTCCAGTTATTACCGTCAATTGTTCCACGCGCTCCCATCGTAGCTGCTGAGAGGTTGATTCCCCCTGGCTGGAGAGTCGTAGTCATACAGTCATAACGGCACAGAAGGAGGCCATTCAGCCCATCGAGTCCGTGCCGGCTCTCTGTAGAGCAATCCAGTCAGTCCCATTCCCCCGCTCTATCCCCGTAGCCCTGCAAGTTTATTTCCCTCCAGTGCCTATCCAGTCTCCCCTTGAAAACATTGAGGGGGAAAAATTCAGTTGGTTGTGCCACCCGTTAGCGCCTTAAGAGGGCGCTAAGTGGGACGCAAACCAACTAGCGCCCGGGCGCGGCACTGCCCACGCCTCCCGCCAAATTTAGCGGGAGGTTAGTGATGGCACTAACCGTTAGCGCTGCACCGCTGGCGATGATGTCATCGGTGTGCGCAGCGCCCCGGCCGCAATATTTGGCAGCGCCCCCTGATTTACTGCTGGACGCTATGTCCGACAGGGTCAGGGTGGCGTACCTGCGGCCGGGGAGGCACAAATTAAAGGCGAGGTGCGGGGCGGCCATTTTTGTTGTTGGCCGCCTGCCAGCACCTGCCTGCGCTCCCGTCCCTGGCCTCCTGAACGCCCCCCCCCCCACCACGGAGTGCCGGCTGCGCTCCAAGAGCCCGGCACTTCTCTTCCGCGCCGGGCTCTTTTGCCTGCACTCCCAATCCTCGGAGGCCCAGCTGGGCCCCAGATCGCGCTGCACAAGGCCCCTCCCCTTTAAGAAGGGGAGGAAGGCCTGCAATACCGCAGCGTGACGTTCTGCAGCGTGTGGAGCTGCGGCATGTTGCGCCACGATATTCACTCGCAGCGCCCCAAGAGGGAGGCGGGGCGCCTCCAGTAGTGCCCCGCTTCCCTTTGGGGCGTAACCGACCAATTTCCGGCGCCGGGGCGCTAATTTTTCCAGGGCGAAGTTAGCGCCCCAAACGGGGTTATACTGAATTTCTCTCCCTGAGTGTTTCCGCTTCCACCACTTCCGTCGGCAGCGAGTTCCAGGTCCTCACCACTCGCTGGGTAAAAAAGTTTTTCCTCACGTCCCCCCTGTATCTCTTGCCCAAAACCTTAAATCTGTGTCCCCTAGTCCTTGTACCATCAACTAGTGGGAACAGCCTTTCCCTGTCTAGCCTATCCAAACCCGTCATAATCTTGTACACCTCTATCAAATCACCCCTCAACCTCCTTTGCTCTAATGAAAACAAATCCAGCTTCTCCAACCTGTCCTTGTAGCTAAGACCCCCCCATCCCCGGAACCATTCTGGTCAATCTCCTCTGCACCCTCTCAAGGTCCTTCACATCCTTCCTAAAGTGTGGTGACCAGAACTGGACGCAATACTCCAGTTGTAGCCTAACCAGCGCTTTATAAAGGTTCAGCATAACTTCTCTACTTTTGTACTCAATACCTCTATTTATGAAGCCCAAGATCCCATATGCTTTGCTAACCACTCTCTCAAGTTCTAGAACCAGGGGTCACAGTCTCAGGATAAGGGGTCAGCCTTTAAAGACTGAGATGAGGAGGAATTTCTTCACTCAGAGGGTTGTGAATCTTTGGAATTCTCTACCCCAGAGGGCTGTGGAGGCTCAGTCGTTGAGTATATTCAAGGCTGAGATCGATAGATTTTTGGACTCTCGGGGAATCGAGGGATATGGAAATCGGGCGGGAAAGTGGAGTTGAGGTCGAAGATCAGCCATGATCTCATTGAATGGCGGAGCTGGCTCGAGGGGCCGGATGGCTGACTCCTGCTCCTAATTCTTATGTTCATTTGTACACCTGTACACTCACTTCAACCATCATTGGTAAAAACTGATGCAAAGTATTTCTTTAATTTCTCTGCATTAGCTTGACCCTTAGTGTCATCTGTGGCTCCGTCGATAGCACTCTCACCTCCTGAATCAAAGGTTGTAGGATCAAGACCCACTCCAGACCCTATATTTATCCCTGAACCAACATTGTAAAAAAAAACTGCTGATCTGGTCATTTATCTCATTGCTGTTTGTGGGATCTTGCTGTGTGATAATTGGCTGCTGCATTTCCTTCATTAGAACAGCGACTGCACTTCAAAATAGTATTTCATTGGCAGTGAGGCACTTTGAGATGTTGTGAAAGGCGCTGTATAAATCATAGAATCATATAAAATGTACAGCACAGAAGGAGGCCATTCGGCCCATCATGTCCGTGCCGGCCAACAAAGAGCTCTCCAGCCTAATCCCACTTCCCAGCTCTTGGTCCGTAGCCCTGCAGGTTAGAGCATCCCAAGTGCACATCCAAGTACTTTTTAAATGTGGTTAGGGTTCCTGCCTCTACCACCCTTTCAGGCAGTGAGTTCCAGACCCCCACAACCCTCTGGGTGAAAACATTTCCCCTCAAATCCCCTCTAAACCTTCCCCCAATTACTTTAATTCTGTGTCCCCTGGTTTTTGACCCCTCTGCTAAGAGAAACAGGTCCTTTCTATCCGCTCTATCTAGGCCCCTCATAATTTTATACACCTCAATAAGGTCTCCCCTCAGCCTCCTCTGTTTCAAGGTAAACAGACCCAGCCTATCCAGTCTTTCCTCATAGCTAAGATTCGCTACTCCCAGCAACATCCTTGTAAATCTCCTCTGCACCCTCTCCAGTGCAATCACATCTTTCCTGTAATGTGGTGACCAGAACTGCACGCAGTACTCTAGCTGAGGCCTAACTAGTGTTTTATACAGTTGAAGCATAACCCCCCCCGCTCTTGTATTCTATGCCATGGCTAATAAAGGCAAGCATTCCGTATGCCTTCTTAACCACCTTATCTACCTGGCCTGCTACCTTCAGGGATCTGTGGACATGCACTCCAAGGTCCCTTTGTTCCTCTACACGACTCACTGTCCTACCATTTAATGTGTATTCCCTTTCCTTGTTAGCCCTCCCCAAATACATTACCTCACACTTCTCTGGATTGAATTCCATTTGCCACTGTTCTGCCCACCTGACCAATTTATTGATATCTTCCTACAGTCTACAGCTTCCTTCTTCAGTATCAACCACACAGCCGATTTTAGTATCATCTGCAAACTTCTTAATCATACCCCCTATATTCAAGTCTAGATCATTGATATATACCACAAAAAGCAAGGGACCCAGTACTGAGCCCTGCGGAACCCCACTGGAAACAGCCTTCCAGTCACAGAAACACCCATCAACCATTACCCTCTGCTTCCTGTCTCCGAGCCAGTTTTGGATCCAACTTGACACTTGGATCCCATGGGCTTTTAACTTCGTGACCAGTCTGCCATGTGGGACCTTATCAAAAGTCTAGCTAAAATCCAAATACACTACATCAAATGCACTATCCTCATCTACCCTCCTTGTTACCTCCTCAAAAAATTCATTCAAGTTAGTCAGACACGACCTTCCCTTAACAAATCCATGCTGACTATCCTTGATTAATCTGTGTCTTTCTAAATGAAGATTTATCCTGCCCCTCAGAACTTTTTCCAATAAGTTTCCCACCACTGAGGTTCGGCTGACTGGCCTGTAATTACTCGGTCTATCCCTTTCTCCCTTTTTAAACAACGGTACCACGTTAGCAGTCCCCCAGTCCTTCGGCACCACACCTGTAGCCAGAGAGGATTGGAAAATGATGGTCAGAGCCTCTGTTATTTCCTCTCTTAACAGTCTGGGATACATTTCATCAGGGCCTGGGGTTTTATCCACTTTCAAAGCTGCTAAACCCTTTAATACTTCCTCTCACTCTGTTTATTTCATTTAATATTTCACACTCCTCCCCCCTGATTGCAATATCTGCATCGTCCCTCTCTTTTGTGAAAACAGACAGAGTGTTCATTAAGAACCCTATCGACGTCTTCCGCCTCTACACACAGGTTACCTTTATGGTCTCCAATAGGCCCTACTCTTTCTTTAGTTATCCTCTTGCTCTTAATGTATTTATAAAACATCTTTGGATTTTCCTTGATTTTACTTGCCAAAATTTTCTCATGCTCTCTCTTTGCTTTCCTAATTTCCTTTTTAATTGCACCCCTGCACTTTCTATACACCTCTAGAGTTTCTGCAGTATTGAGCCCTCGTTATACATAGATACATAGAAGATAGGAGCAGGAGTAGGCCATTCGGCCCTTCGTGCCTGCTCCGCCATTTAATGAGATCATGGCTGATCCTTTAATTCAGTATCCCGTCCCCGCCTTCTCTCCGTAACCCTTAACCCCTTTTGCCCGTAGAAATATATCTAATTCCCTCTTAAATATATTTAATGAGCTGGCGTACACTGCCCTCTGTGGCAATGAGTTCCACAGGTTCACCACTCTCTGAGTGAAGAAATTCCCCCTCATCTCTGTCCTAAATGGTTTAGCCCTTATCCTTAAATTATGTCCTCTAGTTCTGTTTTCACCCGCCAAGGGAAACATTCCTTCTGCATCCAGTCTGTCTAGACCTGTCAGAATTTTATACACTTCTATGAGGTCCCCTCTCAATCTTCTAAACTCCAGTGTGTACATCCCTAAACTACATAGTCTCTCCTCATAGGTCATTCCCGCCATTCCTGGTATCAGCCTGGTGAATCGCCGCTGCACCCCCTCCATGGCAAGAACATCCTTCCTCAGATGAGGCGACCAAAACTGTACACAGTACTCGAGGTGTGGTCTCACCAGTGCCCTGTACAGCTGCAGCAAGGTATCCCTGTTCCTGTATTCTAACCCTTTTGCTATGAAGGCCAGCATACCGTTTGCCTTCTTGACCGCCTGTTGCACCTGCATGCTCGCCTTCAGTGACTGGTGTACAAGAACACCCAGGTCTCTCTGTACTTCCCCCTCTCCCAATCTATTGCCATTTAAATAATAATTTGCCCTCCCGTTCCTGCACCCAAGGTGGATAACTTTGCACTTGTCCACATTATAGTGCATCTGCCATTTATCCGCCCAATCGCCCAGTCTGTCCAAATCGCTCTGGAGCTTCCTGGTCTCTTCCTCTGAGCCCACCCCACCTCCTAGTTTAGTGTCGTCTGCAAATTTGGAAATGCTGCATCCGACTCCCTGATCCAGGTCATTAATGTAAATTGTGAACAGCTGGGGGCCCAGGACAGATCCCTGTGGTACCCCACTTGTTACTGCCTGCCATTCAGAAAATGAGCCGTTTATTCCAACTCTCTGTTTTCTATCTGACAGCCAGTTCCCTATCCACGCCAAAACTTTCCCCTTTATCCCATGAGCCTCAATTTTCCATGCTAATCTTTTATGTGGGACCTTATCGAAGGCCTTTTGGAAGTCCAGGTACACCACATCTACTGGCTCTCCCCCATCTATTCTACCAGTTACTCCCTCAAAAAATTCCAATAGATTAGTCAAGCACGATTTACCCTTTGTAAATCCATGTTGACTCTGTCCTATCCTGTCCCCATTTGCTAAGTGCTCCGCTATTTCATCCTTAATGATGGACTCCAGCATTTTGCCCACAACTGATGTAAGGCTTACAGGTCTGTAATTACCTGCTTTTTCCCTACCCCCCTTTTTGAATAGTGGGGTAACGTTAGCTACCCTCCAATCCATCGGCACTGTTCCCGAGTCTAATGAATTCTGAAAAATCATCCTTAGTGCATCCGCTATCTCTAGGGCCACCTCCTTCAGTACCCTAGGATGCATGTTATCAGGCCCTGGGGATTTGTCCACCTTCAATCCCTTTAGCTTCCTTAACACCATATCCTTAGAGATATTGATTTGCGTCAGTTCCTCCTTTGCCAATGTCCCTATTTTTCCCGATATCCCAGGGAGGTTTTTTGTGTCTTCCTTCGTAAAGACTGACCCAAAGTATGCATTTAGTTGATCTGCCATTTCCTTATTTCCCATTATATATTCCCCCGTATCTGACTGCAATGGACCAACTTTGGTTTTCACCAGTCTTTTCCTTTTGATATATTTATAAAAGCTTTTGGAGTTAGTTTTTATATTTTCCGCCAGCTTGTTTTCGTAAGCTATTTTGCCCCTCTTGATCATGCCCTTTGCCCTCCTTTGCTCTATCTTAAACTGTTCCCAATCTTCCGCTCTGGCGCTTTTTTTGGCTATTTTATACGCCCTATCTTTGGATTTTATGCTGTCTCTAATTTCCCCTGTTATCCACGGTTGAGTCACCTTTTTAGATTTCCTTTTATGCCAGATTGGTATAAACAATTTTTGCAATTTTGTCATTCTATCTTTAAATGTTTGCCATTGTTTATCTACCTCCAGTCCTCTCAGGAACGTTGTCCAATCAGACCTACTCAGTTCCCGTCTCATGGCATCATAATTCCCCTTGTTTAAATTCAGGACCTTAGTCTCTGAGTCAATTTCTTCGCTCTCCATTTCGAGTGAGAAATCGATCATGTTATGATCGCTCTGACCCAAGGGTCCCCGTACAACAAGATTACTGATTAGTCCCTTCTCATTGCACAGTACCCAGTCCAATATAGCCTGTTCCCGAGTTGGTTCCTCGACATATTGATCCAGATAACCATCCCTTAAACACTCAAGGAATTCCTCCTCCTCATTATTTTTACTGATTAGGCTAGTCCAATCTATATGTAAGTTAAAGTCACCTATGATGACAGCTGTGCTCTTATTGCACGCTTCTCTAATTTCCCTCGTGATGCCCTCCCTAACCTCTATTTTACTATTTGGAGGCCTATATACCACTCCTATTAATGTTTTTCGCCCCTCGCTATTTCTTAGCTCCACCCATATAGATTCTGTATTAACTGAGTTAATATCCTTCCTTTCAATTGCATTTATCCCCTCTTTTACTAGCAATGCTACCCCTCCTCCCTTTCTTTTTTGTCGATCCTTCCTAAATACTGAATACCCCTGTATGTTAAGCTCCCAGCCCTGCTCACCCTGCAACCATGTTTCCGTAATCCCAATTAGATCATAATTATTAACCTCTATTTCCACAGCTAATTCATCTACCTTGTTCCTGATGCTTCTCGCATTAAGGTATAAAACCCTCAGGCTTTTTTTATGCTCACATTTTTTATGAATTAGTTTGGCCCTTTGTTTTTTGTTCCTCACCCTTTTACCATTTATTTCTGTCTGCCTTTCACTTTCCTCTATTTCACTACATAGGTTTCTAGCCCCCTGCCATACTAGTTTAAATGCTCCCGAACTGCTTTATCAAAAATTACCCCGAGAACATCAGTTCCATCTCTGCACAGGTGTAGACCGTCCCTTTTGTATAGGTCACACCTACCACAAAACTGGTTCCAATGCCTCAAAAATTTAAAACCCTCCCTCTTACACCACTGCTCAAGCCACGTATTTAGCCTAACTATCCTGTTCTCTGTACTCTTACTAGCACGTGGCACTGGTAGTAATCCAGAGATTACTACCTTCGAGGTCCTACTTTTTAGCTTTTTATCTATCATAAAGACCGCATGGATGAACTACAGAATTTGTTCATCCCAGTTTGGCATAAAAATAAAACAAAAAAGGTGACTCAACCGTGGTTAACAAGGGAAATTAGGGATAGCATAAGATCCAAGAAGAGGACATATAAATTGGCCAGAAAAAGCAATAATCCTGAGGATTGGGAGCAGTTTAGGATTCAACAAAGGAGGACAAAGGGATTAATTAAGAAAGGGAAAATAGAATATGAGAGTAAGCTTGCACGGAACATAAAAACTGACTGTAAAAGCTTTTATAGATATGTGAAGAGAAAAAGATTGGTGAAGTCAAGCATAGGTCCCTTGCAGTCAGAATCAGGGGAATTTATAATGGGGAACAAAGAAATGGCAGACCAACGAAATACATATTTTGGTTCTGTCTTCATAAAGGAGGACACAAATAACCTCCCAGAGATGCCGGGGAACATAGGGTCTGATGAAAGGGTGGAACTGAAAGAAATCAGTATTTGTAGGGAAATGGTGTTAGGGAAATTGATGGGACTGAAGGCCGATAAATCCCCAGGGCCTGATAATCTACATCCTAGGGTACTTAAGGAAGTGGCCCTAGAAATAGTAGATGCATTGCTGATCATCTTCCAACATTCGATGGAATCTGGAACAGTACCCATGGATTGGAGGGTAGCTAATGTTACCCCACTATTCAAAAAAGGTGGTAGAGAGAAAATGGGGAATTACAGACCGGTAAGTCTGACATCGATAGTGGGGAAAATGCTAGAGTCCATTATAAAAGATGTAATAGCAGAGCACTTGGAAAACAGTGACAGGATCGGGCAAAGTCAACATGGATTCACAAAAGGTAAATCGTGCTTGACTAATCTACTGGAATTTTTTGAGGATGTAACTGGTAAAATAGATAAGGGAGAACCAGTGGATGTGCTGTATCTGGACTTTCAGAAGGCCTTCGATAAGGTCCCGCATAAGAGATTAGCGTGTAAAGTTAAGGCACATGGGATTGGGGGCAAGGTATTGACTTGGATAGAGAACTGGTTGGCAGACAGAAAGCAAAGAGTTGGAATAAATGGGTCTTTTTCCGAATGGCAGGCAGTGACTAGTGGGGTACCGCAGGGATCAGTCCTTGGACCCCAGCTATTCACAATATATATATAAATGATCTGGACAAGGGAACTAGATGATGTAGTATCTCCAAATTTGCAGACAACACAAAGCTGGGTGGACGTGTGTGCTGTGAGGAGGATGTCGAGAAACTCCAGTATGATTTGGACATGTTGGGTGATTGGGCAGAAACATGGCAGATGCAATATTATGTGGATAAATGTGAGGTTATCCACTTTGGTGGCAAAAACAGGAAGGCAGATTATTATCTAAATGGCAATAGATTGGGAGAAGGAGAAGTGCAATGAGACCTGGGTGTCCTTGTGCACCAGTCGCTGAAGGTAAGCATGCAGGTGCAGCAGGCGGTTAAGAAGGCAAATGGTATGTTGGCCTTCGTAACGAGAGGGTTTGAGTACAGGAACAAGGATGTCTTGCTGCAGTTGTACAGGGCCTTGGTGAGACCACATCTTGAGTATTGTGTGCAGTTTTGGTCGCCTTATCTGAGGAAGGATGTTCTTGTCGTGGAAAGAGTTCAGCGAAGATTCACCAGGCTGATACCTGGCATGGCAGGATTGACGTATGAGGAGAGATTGGGATGATTGGACTTGTACTCGCTGGAGTTTAGAAGAATGAGAGGTGATCTCATTGAAACTTATAAAATTCTGACAGGACTGGACAGACTAGATGCAGGAAGGATGTTCCCGATGGTCGGGGAGTCCAGAACCAGGGGACACAGTCTAAGGATAAAGGGTAGGCCATTTAGGACAGAAATGAGGAGGAATTTCTTCACCCAGTGAGTGGTGAACCTGTGGAATTCTCTACCACAGAAGGTGGAGGCCAGTTCATTAAATATATTCAAGAAGGAGTTGGATATATTTCTTAAGGCTAAAGGGATCAAGGGGTATGGGGAGAAAGCAGGGACTGGGTACTGAATTTGAATGATCAGCCATGATCGCATTGAATGGCGGAGCAGGCTCGAGGGGCCGAATGGCCCACTCCTGCTCCTCTCTTCTATGTCTCTATGTTTCTATAAGCCTCCCTTTTTCTCTTTATCCTATCCTGTGTACCCCTTGACATCCAGGGGGCTCTAGATTTGTTAGTCCCACCCTTTTTCTTTAAGGGAACATACTTGCTCTGAACCCTCCGGATCTCCTCCTTGAATGCCTCCCACTGCTCTGACACTGATTTACCTTCAAGTAGCTGTTTCCAGTCCACTATGGCCAAATCCCATCTCAGCTTAGCAAAATTGGCTTTTCCCCAATTGAGAACTTTTATTCCTGGTCTATCCTTGTCCTTTTCCATAATTACCCTAAATCTAACAGAATTATAATCACTAGCACCAAAATGCTCCCCCACTGATACCCCTTCCACCTGCCCAGCTTCATTCCCGAAAACTAAGTCCAGAACCGCCCCCTCTCTTGTTGGGCTTGCTACGTACTGGCTACAAAAGTTCTCCTGAATGCATTTTAAGAATTTTGCTCCCTCTATACCTTTCACACTAATTTTATTCCAGTTTATATTGGGGTAGTTGAAATCCCCTACTATTGCTGCCCTATTGTTTTTGTACTTCTCAGAAATGTGCCTACATATTTGCTCTTCTATCTCCCTCGGACTGTTTGGGGGTCTGTAGTCCACTCCCAGCAGTGTGATTGCCCCTTTATTGTTCTTCAATTCAACCCATATGGCCTCATTTGATGATCCTTCTAAGATATCCTCCCTCCTCACAACTGTAATTGTTTCTTTAACCAATATTGCGACCCCCCTCCTTTTTTGTGGTGATTATTCCTTGATTAGTAAAAGTATTGTGATTCGTTGTTTGTTAACTGCCTTGGGATATGTGTTGTAATCTCATTGGTAGTTGATGATCACATGATGTGTTGTGGCTACCTTAAATTCAGTCCTTTTCTAGCCTTAGTTGGGACTGGATGTGGAAAGATATGCTGCTAATTTTAAAGTTAATAAAGCCTAACTTTGGAAGGCAAATCTATTCTTTATTTCAATTTATTAACTTTATATTAGAATGGAGCGATATCTTCAACCAGAACGATTCAAGGCTGACCCCAATTCTGCTGGAGTGGATGATAAATGGAAACATTGGTATTGTACATTTAAAAACATTTTGGGCGTGTTGGATCAAGAGGCTCTAAATAAGTTGAATATGCTGATCAACTACATTGACCCGGATGTATATAAATATATTTTGCACTGTAAAACTTATGAAGAGGCTATTTCTACATTGGAAAAGATTTTTGTTAAACCAAAGAATGAGGTATTCGCACGTCATCTTTTATCTGCCCGTAGGCAGCAGGTGGGAGAATCTTTGGATACTTATTTACAAGCACTTCGGTGCCTTAGTGTTGACTGTAATTATAAGGCTGTGACGGCTGAAGAACATAAGGACGAATCGGTACGGGATGCTTTTATTAATGGATTACTGTCTAGATCAATTCGTCAGCTGTTGTTAGAAAATAAGACTCTGGATCTTAAAAGTGCTTTTGAGCAAGCTTCTACATTGGATATGGCTCAGAGAAGTTCGGATTCTTATGCTCTTTTTAATCGGCCTGCGACTATGGTTTCGGCAGTTTCGGATGAAAAGGAATTATGTGGACTTAATGGGAGTGGTTTACTAGATTTTGAAACAGTTTCTACTTCGGCAGCCGTTGCCTCTAGGATTCAGAAGTGTTATTTTTGTGGGAATATCCGGCACCCTCGTCTGAAGTGTCCTGCTCGGGAGGCTGTGTGTAGTAAATGCGGCGAGAGGTCATTATGCACGTGTGTGCAAATCATCAGGTTCAATTACCTTCCCTCCTTCTGGTGTGGGAGGGTCTTCCTCCACTACCTCTTCTGTGACTATTCAGCCTTTAGATAGGGCGTTTATTGCATCAATTTCTGCTGCATTTGCTCATGGCCTAAACAAAGCTATAGTTATGGCTCAAGTTAATGGGTTGGAAGTGAAGGCCCTTATAGATACGGGCAGTACTGAGAGTTTTATAAGTCTTCAGTTTGCAAAGGAGAAGCATTTGAAAATTTCGCCTGTTACGTATCAGGCGTGTATGGCTCAGACGACCCTTATTTCACAAATAGCTGGTTGTTGCTTTGTGAAAATGGTTCTTCTGGGTAATACGTATACTGATATACGCCTATCTGTTTTGCCTAATCTCTGTGCGGATATTTTGATTGGACATGATGTTCTTCAGTTACACGAGTCTCTTAGTCTTTCATTTGGAGGGACTAAGCCACCTTTATCTATTTGTGGATTAACCTCTTTATCTATTCCTCCATTATCACTTTTTTCTAATTTGATGTCGGATTGTAAGCCAATTGCTACCAAGTCAAGAAGATATAGTAGTCAGGATAGAGAATTTATTAATTCTGAAGTTCAACGTCTCTTATTGGAAGGAATCATTGAACCTAGTTGTTCGCCTTGGCAAGCACAGGTAGTTGTCACGACTAATGAGAGACACAAGAAACGAATGGTGATAGACTATTCCCAAACTATTAATAGGTATACTCAATTAGACGCGTACCCTTTGCCTAAGATTGATGAGCTTATCAATAAAGTATCTCAGTATAAAGTTTTTAGCACTATTGATTTAAAGAGTGCTTATCATCAGATTCCTATTGTTAAGAAGGATCAACCATATACGGCCTTTGAGGCTGGTGGAAAGCTGTATCAGTTTTGCCGAATACCATTTGGTGTTACTAATGGTGTTGCTTGTTTTCAACGGGCAATGGATGCTTTTATAAGTGATAACTCCCTCTCTGACACCTTTTCATACTTAGATGACATCACAGTGTGTGGCAAATAAAGGGTGGAGCATGATTCTAATTTTAAAAGATTCCTTCAAGCTGCGGAAAAAGTTGGTTTAACTTTTAACAAAGAGAAATGTGTCTTTTCGACTACTGAGGTAAATCTATTGGGGTATATTATTTCGGGAAATAAGATTAAACCAGATCCAGAACGTCTGCGACCATTGATCGATTTACCTTGTCCTACTAATTCTAAGGCTTTGCAACGAGTTGTTGGACTGTTTTCTTATTATTCTAATTGGATTGCAAATTTTTCACGGAAGATCCGGCCTCTTATTCGGGTTACGACATACCCTCTATCATGGGAGGCCAGGACATGTTTTGAGAATTTTAAAAAGGATATTTTAGGAGCAGTTGTGCATTCCATTGATGAGCAGGTTCCCTTTGTGATTGAGACGGATGCTTCGGATTTTGCAATTGGGGCTACTTTGAACCAAAATGGAAGACCTGTGGCCTTTTTCTCACGTATTTTGAATAATAGTGAAAAAAGACATTCCTCAATAGAAAAAGAGGCATACGCAATAGTAGAAGCATTGCGTAAATGGAGACATTATTTATCGGGGCGACATTTCACGCTGGTAACTGACCAAAAATCTGTGTCCTTTATGTTTGATGTTAAACATTTTGGAAAGATTAAAAATGATAAAATAATGAGATGGAGGATTGAGTTGGCATGTTACCATTTTGACATAGTTTATCGTCCGGGGAAGGATAATGTTGCTGCTGATGCACTGTCGAGGGCTTATTGTTCGGTGATTCACGGAGATACGCTTATTAATCTTCACAATGCCTTATGTCATCCTGGGGTTACGAGGATGATACACTTTGTACGCAGTAAGAACTTGCCTTTTTCAGTTGAAGATGTCAAGCGGATGACTTCATCATGTTCTATCTGTGCTCGGTGTAAACCGAATTCCTTTAAGCCTCAACGAGCTCATCTTATAAAGGCTACTTCTCCTTTTGAACGTTTGAGTGTTGATTTTAAGGGACCTCTTCCTTCAACTACTCAAAACCGATATATATTTACTGTTGTGGATGAGTTTTCAAGGTTCCCTTTTGCTTTTCCTTGTGCAGATGTATCAGCTGCTACAGTTATTAAATGTTTGACTCAACTTTTTGTCATCTTTGGGATGCCTGCGTATATCCATTCGGATCAGGGAAGTTCTTTTATGTCTTCCCAGTTGAAGGAATACCTTCAGAGTCGGGGAATTTCTACTAGTAGAACTACCCCGTATAATCCCCAGGGCAATGGACAGTGCGAACGATACAATGGGGTGATCTGGAAGGCAGTTATGTTGGCGTTGACATCCCGGAACCTTAAGAATACACAGTGGGAAATGGTGCTGCCTGATGCCCTGCATTCCATTAGATCACTGCTTTCAACGGCTACTAATGTGACCCCCCATGAAAGGCTCTTTAACTATCCGCGGAGATCTACTACGGGATATTCGGTACCTTCATGGCTTACTATGCAGGGACCTGTGTTGCTTCGACGCCATGTTAGATTGTCAAAATATGACCCCTTGGTGGAGGAGGTGGAGCTGTTGGAGGCAAATTCCCAATATGCTCATATTCGATTCCAAGATGGGAAAGAAAGTACTGTTTCAATTAAAGACTTGGCTCCTTGTGGGGGCCAGCCCTCTTCTGAGGATATTAATAATGGTCATGATTCGGATAAGGTGGATGCTGTTACAGATACTACGAATATTTCCAATCCGATTGCAGATAATCATACTTCTATTAGTCAGCCTTTGGTAGATGTTTATGACCGTCCCAGTTCATCGTCTGATGGGATTTCTAATCCGGAAACCGTTGAGAATCGGGATATGGATAGCCTTCCTGTTGAAGATACTTCTGTGCCTTCTGGCGTGGGAGGGCAAGGAATTTCACCAAGGTTAAGAAGGTCGACACGAACAAGATATCTGGTCGACCGATTGAAAATGGACTTTTAAATTGATAATGTTTTAAAAATTGTTGAAATATTATAGTATATTGTTTTAGTTGAGAGATACTTAATACTTATGCGTAATGTTATTATTTGTTGTTGTTCATTTAGTATTGTGCTATGTAAATAGTTTTATTCTCGTGCATAGTTTAGTTGTAAATAATTAATTGTAAAAGTTATTAGGTTGGAGTATATTTTAAAAGGAGGGGTGAATGTGGTGATTATTCCTTGATTAGTAAAAGTATTATGATTCGTTGTTTGTTAACTGCCTTGGGATATGTGTTGTAATCTCATTGGTAGTTGATGATCACATGATGTGTTGTGGATACCTTAAATTCAGTCCTTTTCTAGCCTTAGTTGGGACTGGATGTAGAAAGATATGCTGCTAATTTTAAAGTTAATAAAGCCTAACTTTGGAAGGCAAATCTATTCTTTATTTCAATCCCCCACTGTCTCGTCTGAAAACCCTGTAACCAGGAATGTTGAGCTGCCATTCCTGCCCTTCTTTCAGCCACGTCTCAGTAATAGCTATAAAATCATACTCCCACGTGCCTATCTGTGCTCTCAGCTCATCTGCCTTATTCCCAATACTCCTTGCTATGAAGTATCGTCTTCTTCTTAGGCAGTCCCTCGGAGCCGAGGATGACTTGCTTCCACGCTAAAAATGAGTTCTCAGGTGACTGATGAGTCCAATGCGGGACCTACAGTCTCTGTCACAGGTGGGGCAGACGGTGGTTGAAGGGGCGGGTGGGTGGGGTGCTTGGGTTGACGTGCGCTTCTTCCACTGTTTGTGCTTGGCTTCCGCTTGCTCCCGGCGAAGAGACTCGAGGTGTTCAGCGCCTTCCCAGATGCTCCTCCTCCACTTTGTGCGGTCTTGGGCCAGGGATTCCCAGGTGTCGGTGGGGATGTTACACTTTTTCAAGGAGGCTTTGAGGGTGTCCTTGAAACATTTCCTCTGCCCACCTGGGGCTCTCTTGCCGTGCCGGAGCTCCGAGTAGAGCGCTTGTTTTGGGAGTCTCGTATCGGGCATGCGGACGATGTGACCCGTCCATTGGAGCTGATCGAGCGTGGTCAAAGCTTCGATGCTGGGGATGTTGGCCTGAGCGAGAACACTGACGTTGGTGCGCCTATCCTGCCAATGGATTTGCAGGATCTTGCGGAGGCAGCGTTGGTGGTACCTCTCCAGTGCTTTGAGGTGCCTACTGTACATGGTCCATGTCTCTGAGGCATACAGCAGGGCAGGTATCACTGCTGCTCTGTAGACCATGAGCTTAGTGCCGGGTTTGAGGTCCTGGTCTTCAAACACTCTCTTCCTCAGGTGACCGAAGGCTGCACTGGCACACTGAAGGCGGTGTTGGATTTCATCATTGACATCTGCCCTTGTTGACAGTGGGCTCCCGAGGTATGGAAAGTGGTCCACGTTGTCCAAGGCCTCGTCATGGTTTTAATAATCGGGGGGCAGTACTGTGTGGCGGGGGCAGGTTGGTAGAGGACCTTTGTCTTACGGATGTTTAGTGTAAGGCCCATGCTCTTGTACGCTTCGGTGAAGGTGTTGACGATGGTTCGGAATTTTGCCTCTGAGTGTGCGCAGACGCAAGCGTCGTCTGCATACTGTAATTCGACGACAGAGGATGGGACGACCTTGGATCTGGACTGCAGGCAATGCAGGTTGAACAGTTTCCCGTTTGTTCTGTAGATTAGCGCCACTCCAGCATTGCAGCAAGGAAGATCGAGAAGAGGGTTGGTGCGATGACACAGCCTTGCTTGACCCCTGTCCGTACGTGAATTGGGTCTATACCATTTAGCACTGCCAAGCTCCATTGTTCTCTATTTTCTAGCACTTGCTTCCTCTATCTTCCAAATTCACTTTCTTCTTTTCTGCTTTCTAATTTCAGCTTTGCTTCTCTCCCTTCTGAATCTACTCTCAGGTTCCCATCCCCCTGCCAAGCTAGTTTAAACCCTCCCCAACAGCACTAACAAACCCCACCCCCGTGAGGATATTGGTCCCGGCTCTGTTCAGGTGCAACCCGTCTGGCTTGTACAGGTCCCACCTCCCCCAGAAATGGTCCCAATGCCTCAGGAATCTAAAGCCCTCCCTCCTGCACCATCTCTCCAGCCACACATTCATCTGCTCTATCCTCCTATTTCTATACTCACTAGCATGTGGCACTGGGAGTAATCCGGAGATTACTACCTTTTGAGGTCCTGCTTTTTAATCTCTTTCCTAGCTCCCTAAACTCTGCCTGCAGGACCTCATCCCTCTTCCTACCTACGTCGTTGGTACCGATATGGACCACGACCTCTGGCTGTTCACCCTCCCCCCTCAGTGTCCTGCAGCCGCTCAGTGACATCCTTGACCCTGGAACCAGGGAGGCAACATACCATTCTGGAGTCACGTCTGCGGCCGCAGAAATGCCTGTCTGCTCCCCTAACTATCAAATCCCCTACCACTATTGCTCTTCCACTCTTTTTCCTCCACCTTGTGCAGCTGAGCCACCCATGGTGCCGTGGGCTTGGCTCTGGCTGCACTCCCCAGAGGAACCATCGCCGTCACCAGTACTCAGCACAGAATACTGGTTGGAGAGCGCGATGCACTCCAGGGACTCCTGCACTACCTGCCTGGTCCTCCTCTTCTGTCTGGCAGTCACCCATTCCCTCTCTGCGTGCATACTCTTAAGCTGTGAGGTGAACACCTCCTGAAATGTACTATCCGCGTGACTCCAGCCGCCGCTCAAGCTCCGAAACCCGGAGCTCGAGCTGCTGTAGCTTGCGACACTTCCCGCACATGTGGTCATCCAGGCTACGCGAAGCGTCAAGGACTTCCCACATGGCACAGGATGTGCACTCAATGGGACTGAGCTGCCCTGTCACATCTCTAGTTATTAGATTAATTAACTAAAGTATTTAGTATAACCCTTTGCCCTTAGTTAAAGACTAAAAGACAACAGACCAAAAAAAAAAGTGATTCTCACCGGCCCCGAATCCGAATAGCAAAGAAAAACGAGGTGACCTTTACCAACCAATCAGTTACCAGCTATCCTGTGACGTCACTCCTTGTGTTTTCTTTCCCCTCGCCGGTGCCGCTGTCCGTGAGTCTGGGCCTCACTCGCTCTCTCACTCCTTAAACCCTCGCTGTCCTGGCTCAGGCTCCACCCAGGGCCGCTCTCGCTGCTGCCGCTGCCGAAAGTGAATGTCTTTCTTTTTTCGTACATCTCATCCAAAAGATGGCCCCTCCGGCAGTGCGGTGCTCCCTCAGTACTGCCCCTCCGACAGTGCAGCGCTCCCTCAGTACTGTCCCTCGGACAGTGCGGCGCTCCCTCGGTACTACCCCTCCGACACTGAGGGAGCGCTGCACTACTGCCCCTCGGACAGTGCGGTGCTCCCTCAGTACTGACCCTCCGACAGTGCGGCGCTCCCTCAGTACTGCCCCTCCGACAGTGCAGCGCTCCCTCAGTACTGCCCCTCCGACAGTGCAGCGCTCCCTCAGTACTGACCCTCCGACAGTGCGGCGCTCCCTCAGTACTGCCCCTCCGACAGTGCAGCGCTCCCTCAGTACTGCCCCTCCGACAGTGCGGCGCTCCCTCGGTACTGACCCTCCGACAGTGTGGCGCTCCCTCAGTACTGCCCCTCCGACAGTGCAGCACTGCAAGTTTCAGCTAGGATGTTCTACTATAGTCTCTGGTTTGGAACTTGTAACTCACAACCTTCTAACTCAGAGTCGAGGCTGCTACCCAGTGAGACACCGCAGACACCTTGAAACGCCCTTTAAAAGCTGCTGCCTTTCAGATTCCCTGCTCAGCTGTTGCAATAGCCCTCCTTACATGCGGAACTGCTTTGGATGCATAATACAATTAATTAATGAGCTGCTTTGCCAATCAAGTGAGGTTTGCTCCCATTCCTGCCATGCAGGAGTGTCAGCATCTCGGGTCATTTACACCCCATTCTGACTCGGAAATATATCATCGATCCTTCATCGTCGCTGGGTCAAAATCCTGGAACTCCCTCCCTAACAGCACTGTGGGAGCACCTTCGCCACACGGACTGCAGCGGTTCACCACCACCTTCTCAAGGGCAATTAGGGATGGGCAATAAATGCTGGCCTGCCAGCGACACCCACATAGAGTCATAACGGCAGAGAAGGAGGCCATTCGGCCCATCGAGTCTGTGCCGGCTCTCTGTAGAACAATCCAGTCAGTCCCATTCCCCCGCTCTATCCCCGTAGCCCTGCAAGTTTATTTCCCTCAAGTGCCTATCCAGTCTCCCCTTGAAAATATTTAGTGTGTCCGCTTCCACATTCATCCAGAGAATGAATTTTAAAGGGAATCAGCTCTATTATCCGTGAATGAAGTTGGTTTTTAATTCCAAAGAGAGAATCAAATTGATGCGCAGGAATCTGAGCATTCGACCCCTCTCCTGGATAAGCACGAGATTCACAGTGCGGCAAGAAAATGCTCTTTCTCTGCATCCAAATAATAAAGAGACTCTTTGTAAATGTGTTCACAGTTTGCACACCAGATATCTCTGCTTTTGTCAGGGCACAAACTAAAAGTCATCTGAGCGCAGCCTTCTTTAGTAATCACCTTGACGACCCATCATGCAGCCTGTAATTGCGTGTTCCATTTCCAGTGTCCCTCTAATGGTTCCAGAAAGGTTCTGTGTCTCTGCCTGATTGCAGTCTCCGCTCTCCAGGGCAGTAAGACAGGCTGGTCCTCGCTACTGGCCTGTTTCACACGTGACCCTCGTACCACTGACAGCACTAGACAGTGTCAGGCACAGCTCCAATTTATTGCTCATACATGAAGTCAGAAGTGTTATGTTCATTAATAACTAGTCGTTTTTATTAAGAACAGCTAGCTTTTGCTAGACACTTTATTGAGCACATGTGGACTAGGTATAGTATCTGTAGAGGCCTCCATCTTGACTGCTGCCTTGTGGGTAGCCTAATGCATCGTGGGTAGCCCACTTTTATATACATACAGCACCACCTAGTGTACCATTCCAGAATGACAGGTTACTGATCATTACAAGAAGGATGATATAGGGGAATGGCAAAGATACAAACAGGGCAACAAACATCGCTCTGGACCATAGTGCACAGCGTCATCGCGTCCATGCCGGCTCTTTACTAGAACAATCCCAAAGTAATCTCACTGCCCCACTCTCCCCATAGCCCTGTATCAATCCCCAAAGTAATCTCACTGCCCCACTCTCTCCCCATAGCCCTGTATCAATCCCCAAACTAATCCCACTGCCCCACTCTCCCCATAGCCCTGTATCAATCCCCAAAGTAATCTCACTGCCCCACTCTCTCCCCATAGCCCTGTATCAATCCCAAACTAATCCACTACCCTGCTCTCTCCCCATAGCTCTGTATCAATCCGCAAAGTAATCTCTCTGCCCCGCTCTCTCCCCATAGCCCTGTATCAATCCCCAAAGTAATCTCACTGCCCCACTCTCTCCCCATAGCCCTGTATCAATCCCAAACTAATCACACTGCCCCGCTCTCTCCCCATAGCCCTGTATCAATCCCAAACTAATCCCACTGCCCCGCTCTCTCCCCATAGCCCTGTATCAATCCCAAATAATCCCACTGCCCCGCTCTCTCCCCATAGCCCTGTATCAATCCCAAACTAATCCCACTGCCCCGCTCTCTCCCCATAGCCCTGTATCAATCCCAAACTAATCCCACTGCCCCGCTCTCTCCCCATAGCCCTGTGTCAATCCCAAACTAATCCCACTGCCCCGCTCTCCCCCCATAGCCCTGTATCAATCCCAAACTAACCCCACTGCCCCGCTCTCTCCCCATAGCCCTGTGTCAATCCCAAACTAATGTTGGCCTTCGTAGCAAGAGGGTTTGAGTACAGGAACAAGGATGTCTTGCTGCAGTTGTACAGGGCCTTGGTGATGCGCCATCAATTACTCAAAAGACTGAAGTTGAGCGAGTAACAATCAGGCTTTTATTAACTAAAGAATGAAGGTCTTGTCTCGAGTGGTCGACCCGTCCAGAATACTAAGGGACTGGGAGGTAGTCACTTATATACCTGGAATAGTGGGAGGAGTCGGCCGAGGCATGTCCAGACCTGTACCTAGTGGAATACACATACAGACACAGACAGGTATGACAGTGGTTTACCACATTCACCCCTTGTTTAAAAATGAGTCCGGCGGGGTGAAGTGTATTTAAAAGTTCGTGTATTGGAGTCTCTCCGGAGGTCTTGTCTGCCGCTGTGATCGACGTGGCGACGGCAGGGGTGGTGGAGCTTCCGGCGTCGCGTCCCGTGTAGGCTGGGGCCCTGGAGTGTAGTCCTCGTGGGTGACGGTCCAAGGCGAGCCGGCTGCTGGGGTTGGATATCGGGTCGTGGGGGGGGGTGGTAATGGGTAGTGGGTTACAGCGGTCCCCGAGGGTGCGAGGTCTCGTATGGAGACTGTGTCCTCCCGCCCGTCCGGGTACGCAATGTAAGCGTACTGGGGGTTGGCGTGGAGGAGGTCGACCCTCTCGACCAGGGGGTCCGTTTTATTGGCCCTCACGTGTCTTCTCAGTAGTACCGGCCCTGGGGACGTCAGCCATGGCGGTAACGATGTCCCCGATGTGGACTTCCTTGGGAAGACAAACATTTTCTCGTGAGGGGTGGCATTGGTGGCAGTGCAGAGAAGTGACCGAATCGAGTGGAGCGCATCGGGGAGCACCTCCTGCCAGCGGGAGGTCGGAAGGCCCCTAGACTTTAAGGCTAGTAGGGCAGCCTTCCAAACAGTTGCATTCTCTCTTTCCACCTGTCCGTTCCCCCGGGGGTTGTAACTGGTGGTCCTGCTTGTGGCTATACCCCTAGCGAGCAGGTACTGGCGGAGTTCGTCGCTCATAAACGATGAGCCCCGGTCGCTATGGATATAGCTGGGGAAACCGAACAGGGTGAAGAGGCTGTTCAGACATTTAATGACCGTGGCACTGGTCATGTCCGGGCAGGGGATAGCGAACGGGAACCGGGAGTACTCGTCAATGATGTTGAGGAAGTACACATTGCGGTCGGAGGAGGGGAGAGGCCCTTTAAAATCGACGCTCAGGCGTTCGAAAGGGCGAGTGGCTTTTATCAGGTGGGCTCTGTCTGGTCTATAAAAGTGCGGTTTGCACTCAGCGCAGACTTGGCAGTTCTTGGTCATGGTCCTGACCTCCTCAATGGAGTAAGGCAGGTTGCGGGCCTTGATGAAGTGGAAGAACCTGGTGACCCCCGGGTGGCAGAGGTCATTGTGGAGGGCCCTCAGCCTATCGATCTGCGCGCTGGCGCAGGTGCCACGCGATAGGGCATCTGGGGGTTCATTGAGCTTCCCAGGCCGGTACAAGATCTCGTAATTGTAGGTGGAAAGTTCGATTCTCCACCTCAAGATCTTGTCATTTTTGATTTTGCCCCTCTGCTTGTTGTTGAACATAAAAGCAACTGAACGCTGGTCAGTGAGCAGGGTAAATCGTTTTCCGGCCAGGTAGTGCCTCCAATGACGCACAGCCTCCACGATAGCCTGGGCCTCCTTCTCGACCGCGGAGTGTCTGGTCTCCGGGCCCTGGAGGGTTCGTGAGAAGAATGCCACAGGTCTCCCCGCCTGATTAAGGGTGGCGGCCAGAGCGAAGTCGGACGCATCGCTTTCCACCTAGAAGGGGATGGATTCATCCACTGCGTGCATGGTGGCTTTGGCAATGTCTTCATTGATACGGTGGAAGGCTAAGCGGGCCTCTGCCGTCACGGGAAAAGAGGTGGACTTGATCAGCGGACGGGCTTTGTCTGCATAGTAGGGGACCCACTGAGCGTAGTAGGAAAAAAACCCTAGGCACCTCTTCAGAGCTTTTAGGCAGTGGGGCAGTGGGAGTTCCATAAGGGGACGCATCCGGTCCGGGTCGGGACCGATGACCCCGTGTTCTACAACACAGCCAAGGATGGCGAGGCGGTCTGTGCGGAATATGCACTTCTCCTTGTTATATGTCAGGTTCAGGAGTTGGGCGGTGCGGAGGAATTTCTCGAGGTTTGCGTCATGGTCCTGCAAGTCATGGCCGCAGATGGTCACATTATCTAGGTAAGGGAAAGTGGCCTGCAGCTCGTTTTGATCGACCATCCGGTCCATCTCCCTTTGGAAGACGGAGACCCCGTTGGTAACGCCGAAGGGAACCCTAAGGAAGTGATCGAGGCGGCCGTTTGCCTCAAAAGCAGTATACTGGCGGTCTTCAGGGCTGATGGGGAGCTGGTGGTACGCTGATTTCAGGTCAATGGTCGAAAAGACGCTGTACTGCGCGATCTGGTTGACCATGTCAGCTATGCGGGGGAGTGGGTAGGCGTCCAGCAGGGTGTAGCGGTTTATTGTTTGGCTGTAGTCGATGACCAGGCGTTGTTTCTCGCCGGTCTTAACGACCACAACCTGGGCTCGCCAGGGGCTGGAGCTGCCCTCAATAATCCCCTCCTTCAGGAGCCGTTCCACTTCGGTTTTGATGAAAACCCTGTCCCCGGCACTGTATCGCCTGCTCTTTGTGGCGATGGGCTTACAGTCGGGGGTGAGGTTAGCAAACAGTGGGGGGGGTGGGACTCTGAGTGTGGAGAGGTTGCATCTAGTGCGCAGCGGGCAATTTGGAGGCTGCTGGCTGCGGACTGTGAGTGGGGGGAGGGGGCCACCGTACGCCATCGTAACGCTTTTGAGGTGGCACTGGAAATCCAACCCCAGTAGAACGGCAGCGCAGAGGTCGGGCAGGACCAGGAGTTTAAAATTATTGAACACAGTCCCGTCTACTACTAGTGTCACCACGCAGTAGCCGCCAATGTCCGCTGACTGGGACTCGGAGGCCATAGAAATCCGCTGGTGCGCAGGCAGGACTGGGAGAGAGCAACGCCGCACCGTGTCGGGGTGGATGAAGCTCTCTGTGCTCCCGGAGTCAAAAAGGCAGTTTATTGCATGGCCGTTTACCTTAACGTCCATTTTGGACCGAGCTAGCTGGTGCGGTCTCGTTTGGTCCAGCGTCACAGAGGCCAGCGTCGGGGTCGGTGTGTCGCTGCGAGTATCAGATGGGGGGGGGTTGGCGGTCTGCTGCGTCCCGGCTGGTGTCCAAGATGGCAGCGCCCATGATTCCCATGTGGCTGGAGTCGTCCAAGATGGCTGCTGCTGCGGTGGTTCGCACATGGCTGGGGAGGCCCAAGATGGCGGCTCGCACGGCCCACACGCGGCGCTGCTGGCGTTCGGGGTGGCTTTGGCCTTGCAGACGCTGGCGTAGTGTCCCTTTTTCCCGCAGCCCGAGCAGGTTGCATTCTTCGCCGGGCAGCGCGCTCTGGGGTGTTTGGCCTGGCCACAGAAGTAGCATTTCTGGCCTTGGGATACTGCTGTCTGGCTTTGGGACACTGCTGCGGTAGTTGGGCCGTTGTTGGGCTGTGGCTGGGGTGGCACGGTGCTATGGGGCTGTCCTACCGTGTCCCAGGTTGTCGTTCCCCGCAGCGTCCACGGTGCAGAGGAGTAGGCATCCATGCCCCGGAAGGCTGCGTCCAGCGTTAGTGCGATGTCGGAGGCTTTGTCGAGGGTGAGGTCACTCTGCTCCAGCAGTCGCTGTCGGGTGTAGTTGGACCTGTGGCCCGCTACGAAGGCATCCCGGATCAGTTCCTCCGTGTACTTAGTGGGCGTTACAGCCTTACACCCACAGGCCCGGCCAAGCACGGACAGTGCTTGGAGGTATTCCTCAGTCGATTCCCCAGGTTGTTGCTTGCGACTCCCCAGAAGGTGCCTAGCGTATACTTCGTTCACAGGGTGCGTGTACTGGGTCTTGAGGAGCTGGAGGGCGGCTGTGTACGAGGTCGCGTCCCGGATGACTGAGTACACTCGGTGGTTCACCTTGGAGATCAGGACAGACAGTTTGTCCGCATCCGTTTCGACCGCAGTGGAGGCAGTCAGGAATGTCTCGAAGCACGTGAGCCAGTGAGCAAACTTGGTGGAAGCGTCCGCTTCCCGACTGTCCAGGTCCAGGCATGCTGGTGTGAGGATCTTCTCCATTATAAAAAATTTAGTTAATAAAATTGATGCGCCATCAATTACTCAAAAGACTGAAGTTGAGCGAGTAACAATCAGGCTTTTATTAACTAAAGAATGAAGGTCTTGTCTCGAGTGGTCGACCCGTCCAGAATACTAAGGGACTGGGAGGTAGTCACTTATATACCTGGAATAGTGGGAGGAATCAGCCGAGGCATGTCCAGACCTGTACCTAGTGGAATACACATACAGACACAGACAGGTATGACAGTGGTTTACCACACTTGGTGAGACCACACCCTGAGTATTGTGTGCAGTTTTGGTCACCTTATCTGAGGAAGGATGTTCTTGCCATGGAGGGAGTGCAGCGAAGATTCACCAGGCTGATACCTGGGATGGCAGGAATGACGTATGAGGAGAGATTGGGACGATTGGGCTTGTACTCGCTGGAGTTTAGAAGAATGAGAGGGGATCTCATTGAAACTTATAAAATTCTGACAGGACTGGACAGACTAGATGCAGGAAGGATGTTCCCGATGGTCGGGGAGTCCAGAACCAGGGGTCACAGTCTAAGGATAAGGGGTAGGCCATTTAGGACAGAAATGAGGAAGAATTTATTCACTCAGAGAGTGGTGAACCTGTGGAATTCTCTACCACAGAAGGCAGTAGAGGCCAATTCATTAAATATATTCAAGAAGGAGTTGGATATATTTCTTAAGGCTAAAGGAATCAAGGGGTATGGGGAGAAAGCAGGGACCAGGTACTGAAATTGGATGATCAGCCATGATCGCATTGAATGGCAGAGCAGGCTCGAGGGGCCGAATGGCCTACTCCTGCTCCTATCTTCTATGTTTCTATGTAATCCCACTGCCCCGCTCCCTCCCCATAGCCCAGTATCAATCCCCAAACTAATCCCACAGCCCCGCTCTCTCTGTAACATTCTCAAAATCTCGCAGATCCCCCAAAACTCGGAGAATAACCTTATGAAAGGGATTTTGGACTATTCTAAACTATCACAGGATGATAAAAGAATATTGGGCCTAAAGAGAGAGATTCAAAGTCAAAACCCCAAGATTTGGTATTTTAAAAAGCATGTTCGAGCCTGTGGAAGGAAAAAGCTGCAACAAAGGATTGGGATTGGCCTCTGTAAACGGACAGTTTTGGGTATTGGCATTAACCGAGCTGTCTGGGGACTATCTGGACGGTCTCAGTCATTTTACAATCTGACAATAGACCCACAGAAGAGCAGTTCCCGCCCAAAATTACAGAACCATCCAAAAACATGCATAATACAAAACATGCCACCAACCAACAAAGAATCTCAAGGCCCCCACAGGAAACTCAAAGACTAAGGACAAAACTGACAATTAAACAAGAGTTTAAACAATCGATGGGACCATCCCGAAACCACTTCACACGTTCTTAAACAACTTAAGCAAGCGATGGAACCATCCCGAAACCAATTAAACAATTTGAACAGATCAATATTAATGAGCCCGCCCAAAATCTAACAAGATTAGCGGGCCTCGTTTAGTATAATTGGAGGCCTGTTTTTACAAGAAAGCAGTTAGTTCATCGAGGGGAGTTCATCAAGGAAATGATCAAGAAGCAGTTGAAGCAGCTCTCTCTCTCTACAGAGTTCAGCAGTCAGTTCAGAAAGACAGCTCTCTCTCTCTACACAGTTCACTCTCGAGTTCGACACAGGAGTTCTCTCTCTCTGGAAGCAACAGTTCACAGTCTCCCTTTCTGGAAGCACCAGTTCTCCACAGAAGTTCTCAACAGTGTCAGCGATCCAGAACATCACCAGACACGCAGTCGAAGTCCTCTACCGCGTCCGGGGTAGGGCAGGCACCAACCGACACATCCAGCGAACCCCGAAACCGCGAACCAGCTCAACTGTCAAGGATTCGTTTGGTGAGCATTATCCCTGGTCCTTTGGAGCCCAACTTCGCTAGTGAAGTGGGATTGGGAGGGGTGAAGTATTTGTCTACTGTAATTTTCCCTCGTATGTACCGAAGTGTTCCCCATTTTTAGAGTGTTAAGATTATTGTGTTGTATTTTCTTTCTCAAATAAAGATCAAAGTTCTTGCACCAAAATCAGTTGTTTGCTGCACTTTTATCACAACCCCCAAATAAGGCGAAGGTCTAGAACCAAGGGAGTGGGAGCGATTCGAACCGCTCATAAGTCAGAGGCGAAGCTGACCCAAACACCACCCCCTACATCTCCCCATAGCCCTATATCAATCCCAAACTAATCCCACTGCCCCACTCTCCCCATAGCCCTGTATCAATCCCAAACTAATCCCACTGCCCCGCTCTCCCCATAGCCCTGTATCAATCCCAAACTAATCCCACTGCCCCACTCTCCCCATAGCCCCGTATCAATCCCAATCTGATCCCGCTGCCCTGCTATCTCCCCATAGCCCTGTATCAATCCCAAACTAATCCCACTGCCCCGCTCTCTCCCCATAGCCCTGTATCAAACCCCAAACTAATCCCACTGCTCCGCTCTCTCCCCATAGCCCTGTATCAACCCCAAACTAATCCCACTGCCCCCTGATGACAATGACCCCTCGTCACTGGACCCCCCTCCCCCACCACAGGAAAGTCTTTCCCTATTCACTATATCAAAAGCCTTCGTAATTCTAAAATCCACAATGCCCGCTCCTCTGCTCCAGCGGGAGCAGTCCCAGTCTCTCCTCATCACTCGGGTTTCTATCCCTGCCATCATCTGGTGAATCTACACCGCCCACTCACCGTGTCCTTTCTATCATCAGGACCAAACCTGCACCAGGCTCTAACTATGACCCGCAAAGTCCTCGACCTGAAACGTTAACTCTGTTTCTCTCTCCACAGATGCTGCCTGACCCGCTGAGTATTCTCAGCATTTTCTGTTTTTATTTCAGATTTCCAACATCCGCAGTATTTTGCTTTGTTTTGTATAATTTCATCATTTCTTCTTTAGTTTTGTGATCTTGGCCCCTATTTCCCAAACTGCAACCAACTTTAGCCAGAAGTGCCGAGTGAACGATCCATATCGGCCTCCTCCTGAGGTCCCCACCATCACAGAAGACAGTCTTCAGCCAATTCGATTCACTCCACGTGATATCAAGCAACGGCTGAGCGCACTGGATACAGCAAAGGCTATGGGCCCCGACAACACCCCAGCTATCGTGCTGAAGACTTGTGCTCCAGAACTAGCCATGCCTCTAGCCAAGCTGTTCCAGTACAGCTACAACACCGGAATCTATCCGACAATGTGGAAAACTGCCCAGGTATGTCCTGTCCACAAAAAGCAAGACAAATCCAACCCAGCCAATTACCGCCCCATCAGTCTACTCTCAATCTCAGCAAAGTGATGGAAGGTGTCATTGACAGTGCTATCAAGCGGCACTCACTCACCAATAACCTGCTCACTGATACCTAGTTTGGGTTCCGCCAAGACCACTTGGCTCCCGACCTCATTACAGCTTTGGTCCAAACATGGACAAAGGAGCTGAATTCCAGAGGTGAGGAGAGAGTGACTGCCCTTGACATCAAGGCAGCATTTGACCGAGTCTGGCATCAAGGAGCCCTGGTAAAACTGAAGTCAATGGGAATCACGGGGAAAACGCTCCACTGGCTGAAGTCGTACCTAGCACAAAGGAAGATGGTTATGGTGGTTGAAGGTCAATCATCACAGCCCCAGGACATCGCTGCAGGAGTTCCTCAGGGCAGTGTCCTAGGCCCAACCATCTTCAGCTGCTTCATCAGTGATCTTCCCTCCTACATAAGGTCAGAAATGGGGATGTTCGCTGATGACTGCACAGTGTTCAGCGCCATTTACAACTCCTCAGATAATGAAGCAGTCCATGCCCGCATGCAAAAAGACCTGGACGACGGTCAGGCTTGGATTGATAAGTGGCAGGTAACATTCGCGCCACAGAAGTGCTGGGCAATAACTATCTCCAACAAGCAAGAGTCTAACTATCTCCCCTTGACATTCAATGGCATTACCATCGCCGAATCCCCCACTATCAACATCCTGGAGGTCACCATTAACCAGAAACTTAACTGGACCAGCCACATAAACACTGTGGCAACAAGAGCAGGTCAGAGGCTAGGTATTCTGCGGCGAGTGTCTCACCTCATGACTCCCCAAAGCCTTTCCACCATCTGCAAGGCACAAGTCAGGAGTGTGATGGAATACTCTCCACTTGCCTGGATGAGTGCAGCTCCAACAACACTCAAGAAGCTCGACACCATTCAGGACAAAGCAGTCCGCTTGATTGGCACCCCATCCACCACCTTAAACATTCACTCCCTCCACCACCGGCGCACCGTGGCTGCAGTGTGTACCATCTACAAGATGCACTGCAGCAACTCGCCAAGGCTTCTTCGGCAGCACCTCCCAAACCCGCGACCTCTTCCACCTAGCAGGACAAGGGCAGCAGGCGCACGGGAACACCACCACCTCCAAGTTCCCCTCCAACTCACAACTGACTTAGAAATATATCGCCGATCCTTCATCGTCGCTGGGTCAAAATCCTGGAACTCCCTCCCTAACAGCACTGTGGGAGCACCGTCACCACACGGACTGCAGCGGTTCAAGAAGGCGGCTCACCACCACCTTCTCAAGGGAAACTAGGGATGGGTAATAAATGCTGGCCTTACCAGCGATGCCCTGATCCCATAAAAAAATGAATTAAAAAAAAATCAAAATGCTATTGGGTCTTTTTATTGCTTTATCACACTTTCAAGGATTTGTTCCTCTCGGTCTCTCTGTTCGTCCATTCCGTTCATTGTTGAACACTCGAGTGTACATGAAGAACATCGGAACAGGAGGAGGCCATTCAGCCCCTCGAGCCTGTTACACAGGAACAGGAGGAGGCCATTCAGCCCCTCGAGCCTGTTACACAGGAACAGGAGGAGGCCATTCAGCCCCTCGAGCCTGTTACACAGGAACAGGAGGAGGCCATTCAGCCCCTCGAGCCTGTTACACAGGAACAGGAGGAGGCCATTCAGCCCCTCGAGCCTGTTACACAGGAGCAGGAGGAGGTCATTCAGCCCCTCGAGCCTGTTACACAGGAACAGGAGGAGGCCATTCAGCCTCTCGAGCCTGTTACACAGGAGCAGGAGGAGGTCATTCAGCCCCTCGAGCCTGTTACACAGGAACAGGAGGAGGCCATTCAGCCCCTCGAGCCTGTTACACAGGAACAGGAGGAGGCCATTCAGCCCCTCGAGCCTGTTACACAGGAACAGGAGGAGGCCATTCAGCCCCTCGAGCATGTTACACAGGAACAGGAGGAGGCCATTCAGCCCCTCGAGCCTGTTACACAGGAACAGGAGGAGGAGGCCATTCCGCCCCTCGAGCCTGTTACACAGGAACAGGAGGAGGCAATTCAGCCCCTCGAGCCTGTTACACAGGAGCAGGAGGAGGTCATTCAGCCCCTCGAGCCTGTTGCACAGGAACAGGAGGAGGCCATTCAGCCCCTCGAGCCTGTTGCACAGGAACAGGAGGAGGCCATTCAGCCCCTCGAGCCTGTTGCACAGGAACAGCAGGAGGCCATTCAGCCCCTCGAGCCTGTTGCACAGGAACAGCAGGAGGCCATTCAGCCCCTCGAGCCTGTTGCACAGGAACAGGAGGAGGCCATTCAGCCCCTCGAGCCTGTTGCACAGGAACAGGAGGAGGCCATTCAGCCCCTCGAGCCTGTTACACAGGAACAGGAGGAGGCCATTCAGCCCCTCGAGCCTGTTACACAGGTACAGGAGGAGGTCATTCAGCCCCTCGAGCCTGTTACACAGGTACAGGAGGAGGTCATTCAGCCCCTCGAGCCTGTTGCACAGGAACAGGAGGAGGCCATTCAGCCCCTCGAGCCTGTTGCACAGGAACAGGAGGAGGCCATTCAGCCCCTCGAGCCTGTTACATTAGGAACAGGAGGAGGCCGTTCAGCCCCTCGAGCCTGTTACACAGGAACAGGAGGAGGCCGTTCAGCCTCTCGAGCCTGTTACACAGGAACAGGAGGAGGCCGTTCAGCCCCTCGAGCCTGTTGCACAGGAGCAGGAGGAGGCCATTCAGCCCCTCGAGCCTGTTACACAGGAACAGGAGGAGGCCATTCAGCCCCTCGAGCCTGTTACACAGGAACAGGAGGAGGCCATTCAGCCCCTCGAGCCTGTTACACAGGAACAGGAGGAGGCCATTCAGCCCCTTGAGCCTGTTACATCGGAACAGGAGGAGGCCATTCAGCCCCTCGAGCCTGTTGCACAGGAGCAGGAGGAGGCCATTCAGCCCCTCGAGCCTGTTACACAGGAACAGGAGGAGGCCATTCAGCCCCTCGAGCCTGTTACCCAGGAACAGGAGGAGGCCATTCAGCCCCTCGAGCCTGTTACACAGGAACAGGAGGAGGCCATTCAGCCCCTCGATCCTGTTACACAGGAACAGGAGGAGGCCATTCAGCCCCTCGAGCCTGTTACACAGGAACAGGAGGAGGCCATTCAGCCCCTCGAGCCTGTTACACAGGAACAGGAGGAGGCCATTCAGCCCCTCGAGCCTGTTACATAGAAACAGGAGGAGGCCATTCAGCCCCTCGAGCCTGTTACACAGGAACAGGAGGAGGCCATTCAGCCCCTCGAGCCTGTTACACAGGAACAGGAGGAGGCCATTCAGCCCCTCGAGCCTGTTACATAGGAACAGGAGGAGGCCATTCAGCCCCTCGAGCCTGTTACATTAGGAACAGGAGGAGGCCATTCAGCCTCTCGAGCCTGTTACACAGGAACAGGAGGAGGCCATTCAGCCCCTCGAGCCTGTTACACAGGAACAGGAGGAGGCCATTCAGCCCCTCGAGCCTGTTACACAGGAACAGGAGGAGACCATTCAGCCCCTCGAGCCTGTTACACAGGAACAGGAGCTGGCCATTCAGCCCCTCGAGCCTGTTCCGCCATTCAATGAGATCATGGCTGATCTGCGACCTAACTCCATTCACCGGCCCTATCGCCATATCCCTTGATGCCCTTACTAGTCAGAAATCTATCGACTTCTGTTTTGAATATACCCAATGACTGAGCCTCCACAGCCCTCTGGGGTAGAGAATTCCAAAGATTCACCACCCTCTGTGTGAAGAAATTTCTTCTCATCTCAGTCCTGAATGGCCTACCCTTTATCCTGAGGCTGTAGCCCCTGGTTCTAGACTCCCCAGCCAAGGGAAACATTCTCCCAGCATCCACCCTATCAAGCCCTGTAATAATTTTGTACGCTTCAATGAGATCCCCGCTCATTCTTCTGAATTCAAGAGAATACAGACCTAGTTTACTCAATCTCTTCTCGTACGACAGTCCCACCATCCCAGGAATCAATCTCGTTAACGTTCGTTGCACTCCCTCTATGGTAAGTATATCCTTCCTTAGGTAAGGAGACCAAAATTGTACACAGCACTCCAGCTGTGGTCTCACCAAGGCCCTATATAATTGGAGTAAGACTTCTTTACTCATGTACTCAAACCCTCTTGTAATGAAGGCCAGCATAACATTTGCCTTCCTAATGGCTTGCTGCACCTGCACACTCACTTTCAGTGACTCATGTACAAGGACACCCAGGTCACTTTGAGCATCTGCATTCCCCAATCTTTCACAATTTAGGAAATACTCTGCCTTTCTGTTTTTTCTACCAAAGTGGATAACTTCACATTTAGCCACATTATATTCCATCTGCAATGTTCTCGCCCACTCACTGAGCCTGTCGAGATCCCCTTGAAGCCTCTTCACATTCTCTTCACAACTGACAGTGCCACCTAGCTTTGTGACATCAGCAAATTTGGAAATGTTACATTTAGTCCCCTCATCCAAATCATTGATATAGATTGTGAATAGCTGGGGCTCAAGCACCAATCCTTGCGGTACCCCACTAATCACAGCCTGCCATCCTGAATAGGACCCATTTATCCCCACTCTTTGTTTTCTGTCTGTTAATCAATTCTCAATCCATACTGGTATATTACCCCCAATTCCATGTGCCCTAATTTTGTTCACCAACCTCTTGTGTGGGACCTTACCGAAGGCCTTCTGAAAATCCAAATACACCACATCTACTGGTTCTCCTTTGTCTACTCCCCTAGTTACATCCTCAAAGAACTCCAATAGGTTTGTTAAACAGGATTTCCCTTTCATAATTGCATGCTGACTCTGCCCAATCTTACTATTAGTTTCTAAGTGCTCAGTTATTGCATCCTTTATAACAGATTTCAGCATTTTCCCAACTACTGATGGTGAGGCTAACAGGTCTGTAGGTCCCTGTTTTCTCTCTCCCCCTTTCTTAAATAGCGGGGTTACATTTGCTATCCTCCAATCTGCAGGAACTGTTGCAGAATCTATAGAATTTTGGAAGATGACAACCAATGCGTCCACTATCCCAATGGCCACTTCTTTCTAAACCCGAGGATGTAGGTCATCCGGTCCTTGGGATTTATCGACTTTTAGTCCCATTAATTTTGCTAGTATTGTTTTTTTACTAATAATAATTTCTTTAAGTTCCTCATCCTCACCACACCCTTGGTTTTCTCATATTTCTGGGAGGTTTTTTGGGTCTTCCTCCGTGAAGACAGAAACAAAGTATTTATTTAATTTCTCTGCCATTTCCTCATTCCCCATTATAAATTCTCCCGTCTCTGACTGGAAAGGACCGACATTTACCTTCGTCAGTCTTTTCCTTTTCACATACCTATAGAAGCTTTTACAATCTGCTTTTATATTTTTCGCTAGTTTGTGCTCATATTCCATTTTCCCTTTCTTTATCAATTTCTTGGTCCCCCTTTGCTGATTTCTAAAAAGACCCCAATCCTCAGGCTGGCTGCTTTTTCTGGCAACTTTGTAAGCTTCCTCCTTTGACTTAATACTATCTTTAATTTCTTTTGTTAGCCATGGTTGGATCACTTTTCCTTTTGGGCTTTTACGCCCTAGAGGAATATAGGTTTGTTGCAAATTATGCATTATTTCCTTGAATGTTAGCCATTGTATGTCCACCTTCATACCTTTTAGTGTAGTCTCCCAATCTACCATGGCCAACTTGTCCCTCATAGCCTTGTAGTTTCCTCTGTTTAAGATTGAAAACTTTAGTTTCAGATTGGACTACATCACTCTCAAACTTAATGTAAAATTCAATCATATTATGGTCACTTGTCCTTAAAGGCCCCTTTACCACAAGATTATTGATTAGCCCTTTCTCATTACACAGTACCAGATCCAGAATAGCCTGTTCCCTAGTTGGTTCCTCCACATACTGATCCAGGAAACCATCTCGCATGCATTCCAAGAATTCATCCTCCACACCATTAGTGGTAATTTGATTTGGCCAGTCAATATGTAGATTAAAGTCCCGCATGATTATCGTATTGCCCTTGTTACATGCACTTCTACTCTCTTGATTGATACTGTGCCCTACATTACCATTACTGTTTGGTGGCCTATACACAACTCCCACCAATGTTTTCCACCCTTTGCTGTTTCTTAGCTCCACCCAAACTGATTCCAGTTCTACATCACGATCTGCCGAGCCAAGATCTTTTATCTCTACCGTACCGATCTCATGCCTTATTAACAGCGCTACGCCACCTCCTTTTCCTTTTTGTCTGTCCTTCCTAAATGTTGAGTACCCTGGAACATTCAGTTCCCAGCTTTGGTTACCCTGCAACTATAGTGTATGTACCTATAAGAGAGAACTACTTTTACAGCTCCTGTATACTGTAGTACCGGCAGTGACCACACCAGTATATAAGCCGTGCGCATGCCTCTGTACCCCCAGTCTTGAGACTACCCTCCTCCAGTAAATACCTGTTATTGTTAAAGTTACAGCATCCGTATGGTTATTGAAAATCATCATACTCTCAGAATCACGGATCTAACAGTGGCAACGAGTGTCGATTCGAATCTACCTGCAACTCTGCATTTCCCTTCGAGGATTCGCTCCAGGAGGGCGGTGTAAGAAAGTCGAGGCCAAGAACACGGGCGTCGACCATGAGCAACCGCCCAGTCGTCCGGCAGAGAGTGAACATCGCAGGGGAGGCTGTGGAGAGCCGGGCTTGGATCCCCAGCCATGATGATCAGCAAGAGACTGATGACAGCTCCAGCGCAGACCCTTCCCAGACAGCGGCAGCTGGAGCCGACCAACGGCGGAGAGAAAGCCGAGCAGCGTCGACGGGGTAAGACAGAGGGTGAAGCGCACAGGGCGCAGCCGGGGGTTGAAAACCGAGCGACGTCAAGAGAAAAAAAAAAAAACAAACCGGAGAGAGAGAGGGTAAAGCAACAGCCGGGTTCAGGACCGAGTGGCGTCGGGGTAAAAAAAAGAACGCGCAGAGCACAGCCAGGGCTCAAGGGCTGAACAGTGTCCGCGGGGAGAAGAAGGGAGAGCGCGGGAGACGCCATTGAGAAGAAGGAAGAGCGCGGGAGACACCATTTTTAGAAGCCGCAGCTGTGATGTATGTGCCTTTAAGAGCCCCTGTGTACTGTAATGCCGGTAATGGCCACTCGGGCTATATAAGCCTGTATAGTGTCTTGTATCTGTTAGTTCACCTCCAGACTTTGTTCAGTAAACACCTGTGAAACCAACTCCTACATTCCGTGTCTCCATTAACACACGGATACAACAGTGGCGACGAATTGGAAATGGACTTACCTGCAATTCGGCAGCACCTCAAGGAAATCAATTCCTCAGACGAAAGTCGAAGAAAAACAAGAAAGAAAAAACTGGAAAAAAAAACTGTGGTTTCACCAGCTAGCCGAGCCGGTGGCAGGTACTGAAATAATCTTTCCTGGGCGGCGGGCTGGGGCTCCATCGGCTGGCTCTGCAGCGGGGCCAAGCAGCGAAGGCAGAGGCAAACGGAGACAGAGGGTGGAGCACTCGGGAGACGGCCGATACTGCAAAGCAGGTCGGCGTTCGGACCAAGCAGAGGGAGGGAAAAGTCCCAGAGAGTCCGGCGGGAACGAGTCTCCACCTATTAAAAATATCTACGTAAATAAAAACCGCAGAAAACAGCGTTGTCAGAAGCGGCAGCGGCGGGAAAGCACGGGAGGCGCCATTTTTTTTCTGCGGGGAAGAAAGGAAAGCGCGGGAGGCGCCATTTTTTTTCAGGATGCCTAAGACTGGCAATATTACTGATTTCGATAGCAATATAGAGGATTGGACCACATATGTGGAAAGAGTGGAGGTATATTGCACAGCAAATGAAAGAGGATGATAAAAAGGCATCAGTACTTCTAAATCTAATGGGCACAAGGACATACGGGCTGTTACGAAACTTAATCACTCCAGCCAAACCGAAGGACAAGAATTTTAAAGAGATTGTTGATACCCTACAGGAGCACTTAAACCCAACACTGCTGCTGATAGCGGAACGATTCAAATTCTTCAGGAGGAATCAGCACAAGAATGAAAGTAACGCTGATTACCTCACCGAATTAAGGAAGCTGTCAAAGCACTGCCAATTCGGGGCAGGACTGGCAGATTCTCTTCGAGACAAATTCGTCTGCGGTCTCCTAAGTGAAGAAACACAGAAAAGGCTACTTTCTGAGAAAGATTTGACACTGGACAAGGCTTTCAGTGTGGCTGTATCATATGAAGCAGCCGCAAGAGGAGCTGCAGAGATACAGCAAAAGCCACAGGACTTCGGCACCCATGAAATGACATAGGGTTTCGAGAGATGTTATCGCTGCGGCAGATCCACCCATGACCAGAGGGACTGCTGGTTCAAGGACAAAGCATGCAGGCAATGCGGAAAGATTGGACACATTGCACGTGTATGCCGATCTGGAAACAAAAAATCCACGGACAGGAAAAAAATCAATAAGGAAAAGTACAGAAAGGTACAAATGATGACGGACAGTAGCTCCGAAGACCAGAAGAGCGATAGCGACTCCGGAAACGAGACTAAGCTGTCTCAAATTACATAATGTAATTGCCAAAGAAGATTACCAGACCATTTGGGTTACCCTCACGATAGCGGGGTCCCCAGTTAAAATGGAGCTAGATACAGGATCAGCTCTGACCATCATAAGTCGACGGGATTACGAGCGGCTATTTCCGCATATACCTTTAAAAGACACATCCATTATCTTGAAAACATATACGGGGCAGAAAGTATACCCCAAAGGGAAAATCAGGGTGCCTGTTGTATACAACGGCAAGGAAATACAGAAGTTGTATTTATACGTTCTGCAAGATGGTGGTCCACCGCTGTTGGGACGTGAATGGATCAGGAAGATACGTTTAGACTGGCACTCCATTCAGGCACCGATGGTGACCAGTAAGGAAAAAAAGGATGATGTCATACCTGAACGATTAAAAGACATCTTGGCCAACGCCAAGGAAGTGTTTCAACAGGAACTAGGAACCTTGAAAGGCGTTACCGCCTCAATAAAAGTGGAAGATGCGGCAATTCCCAAGTTTTTTAAGGCAAGGCCGGTGCCATACGCAATTCGTCCAGCAGTCGAGGCAGAGCTGGAGAATTTGGAAAAGGCAGGCGTATTATCCAAGATAGATTGGAGCGAGTGGGCAACACCCATCGTCCCAGTCATGAAGAAAACATTGAATAATGATAAATCTGAAGAACAGAGAAAAATTCGCATCTGTGGGGACTTCAAGGTGACTGTAAACCCGGTCCTTCACACGGTACAGTATCCTCTTCCGAGGATAGAGGATATTTTCGCCTCACTATCCGGAGGGAAACGTTTCACCAAAATTGACTTGGCACAAGCATATCTACAGAAGGAGGTTGAAGAGGCCTCTAAAAAGTATCTCACGATAAATACACACAAAGGCCTGTACCAGTACAATCGACTGGTTTTTGGAGTAGCATCAGCTCCAGCTATCTGGCAAAGAGCTATGGAGCAAGTCCTCCAAGGGATTCCGGGGACTCAATGCTACCTAGACGACATCCTTGTAACAGGAGAAAACGACAACGAGCACCTTGCCAATTTGGAGAAGGTGCTCACTAGGCTGAAAGAACGGGGCCGACGAGCAAATCGCCCCAAGTGCGAATTTTTCCAGAAACAAATGTCATATTGTGGCCACATAATTAACGAGGAAGGGTTGCATAAGTCACCTGAAAAAATTGAAGCGGTCATAAAAGCCCCAGCACCTGAAAATGTCTCACAATTAAGGTCATTTCTGGGATTGATAAATTACTATCATAAATTTTTACCGAACTTGTCAACTCTTCTGCACCCTCTTAATGAACTGCTACAAACAGGAATAATTTGGAAATGGAGCGAAGACTGTAAACGTGCCTTCCATAAATGCAAAGGCTTGATCACGTCCAAGGAAGTTTTGGCTCATTACAACCCATCACTGCCAATCAGACTGGCGTGCGATGCATCCCCTTACGGTGTAGGAGCGGTATTATCGCATAGATTCCCTGATGGCTCGGAGCGGCCGATAGTTTTTGCGTCACGCTCATTGAACTCAGCTGAGCGTAACTATGCCCAGATCGACAGGAAAGCACTCAGCCTGGTATGGGGAGTGAAGAAATTCAACCATTACCTACACGGACAAAAATTTGCCTTGTTGACTGACCATCAACCCCTCATCTCCATATTCAACCCTAAAAAGGGTGTTCCCATTATGACAGCGCAAAGGCTATAGAGGTGGTCCCTTTTCCTAGGGGCACACCAATATGACATAGAATACGAAGGATCAAAACAGCATGGGAATGCTGACGGTTTATCACGCCTACCGTTGCCAACGGTAGAAGAGGCACCTACAGTGGACCCAGTGGAGATGTTCCACTCAACCATAGTGGAATGTCTACCAGTAACAAATTCTGCCATTGAAAAGGAAACGAGAAATGACCCAACTCTCTCACGAGTCTACGATTTAACGGTGAAGGGATGGCTAGCACATGGCGAACCACTGTTGCCAGCATTCTCGCAAAGAAGAGAACAGCTGTCAGTGTGCCGAGGAACCTTGATGTGTGGATCCAGAGTGGTGATTCCACCCAAACTCCAGGATAAAGTGCTAAAGGAGCTTCACGAGGGGCATCTGGGTGGAGTGAAAATGAAGAACCTAGCCAGAGCGTTTGTGTGGTGACCAGGTATCGATGGAGACATCGAAGAAATGACCAAGAGCTGCCTAGGATGCCAGAAGGTCCAAAACGCCCCACCACAAGCCCCTCTACATCCATGGGAGTGGCCCTCATCTCCATGGCAAAGGGTACACATCGACTTTGCTGCTCCATTTATGGACTCAATGTTCGTAATCGCGGTTGATGCACACTCCAAGTGGCCGGAGGTAATAAAGATGTCCTCCACCACCACGGAAAAAACCATCACAATGTTAAGGACCATATTTGCCAGGAATGGGCTGCCTGAACAGATCTGTTCTGATAATGGACCGCAATTTGTGTCTGAAGAATTCAGGAAGTTCTTAAAAAACAATGGGGTTAAGCACTACACGTCCGCCCCATACCATCCCGCCACCAATGGATTGGCTGAAAGGTTTGTCCAGACCTTCAAGAAGGCCATAAAGGCCATGGGTAATGAAGACATAAATCTACAGCATGAGATAGATAACTTCTTGTTTGCATACAGGAATGCAACACATGTGGTTACAAACCAAACTCCCGCCATGATGTTCTTCAATAGAAGCCTAAGATGCCGGCTGGATTTGATCAAGCCAAACATCAGAAGGGACGTGGAGAACCGGCAATTTCAAGGCATGAATGAAAGGCCAACTAGAACCTTCCAGATAGGTCAACAAGTTTTGGCCCGGGACTACCGTACCGAGAAATGGCAACCTGGAACTATTTGCACACGACTCGGACCGCTGATGTATACCGTGGACATTGGAGAAAGCATAATAAGGCGCCATGCTGACCAGATCATAGAGTCATCCGAAAAGGGACAACCTACACCACAACTCTATACGCCTAATGATGAAGCAGAGATACCCATAGTATCTACCTCCGATCCGGTGGTTCTGGAACCAGATGAACCTGACACTGGCATTCAAGCCGAATCGACCTTGCCAAAAGAACCTACTACACCACCAAAAACTACTACACCACCGAGGCGTTATCCGGACTGAGTCAGGAAGCCTCCAGAGAGACTGACTTATAATTGATTAACTGCAGCAAATGTGTAGATTATTGTTCTTGTAACATGTTAATTAATGATTACTTAAAATGTTATGTACTGGTTGTCTAAAAGGGGAGGAATTGTGGTGTATGTGCCTTTAAGAGCCCCTGTGTACTGTAATGCCGGTAATGGCCATTCAGGCTATATAAGCCTGTATAGTGTCTTGTATCTGTTAGTTCGCCTCCAGACTTTGTTTAGTAAACACCTGTGAAACCAACTCCTGCATTCCGTGTCTCCATTAACACACGGATACAACAGCAGCGGAGAAGAAGGGCGACCGCGGGAAGGAAGGAAAGCGCGGGAGACGCCATTTTGTGCCAGCGGAGAAGAAGGGGAAGCACGGGAGATGCCATTATTGACAGTTAAATCACACCCAGGGATGCCGAAGAGTGGCAGTATCTCTACGTTCGACAATGAAGTCGAAGATTGGGCAAAATATGTGGAACGTATTGAGGTGTACTGCAGGGCGAATGAAGTGCCAGATGCTAGGAAAGCACTGGTTTTGTTAAATTCCATGGGTGCAAAAAACTTATGGGTTACTGCGAAATCTAATAACCCCAGAAAAGCCGGTGAACAAGAATTTCGAAATCATAGTAGAAATCCTACAGGACCACTTAAACCCCACACCGCTGCTGATAGCAGAACGATTTAAGTTCCATAAAAGGAACCAGCATAAAGACGAAAGTAATGCTGAGTGCTTAACGGAACTGCGCAAGCTATCGAAACACTGCCAGTTTGGAGTGGGACTAGCAGATACGTTAAGGAACAAGTTTGTGTGTGGGCTACAAAGTGAAGGAACCCAGAAACGGCTTCTATCAGAAAAGGATCTTACGCTGGACAAGGCTTTCAGTATGGCAGTATCACATGAAGCAGCCGCAAGGGGCGCTGCAGAGATACAACGGAGACCGCAAGAATATGGCACCAATGGAATGTCCTATGGAACAGGGAAGTGCTATCGCTGCGGCAGAACAACACATGACCAGAAGGATTGTTGGTTCAAGGACCAAGTGTGCAGACAGTGTGGAAAAGCAGGACACATAGCAAGAGTCTGCAGGTCTGGGAAGAAAACCAACAGTAGGAAATCTCCACAGGAGAAGTATAAAAAAGGTACACCAGGTGATGGACAGTAGTTCAGACAAACAGAAAAGTGACACAGACTCCAGAAGCAAGGACTGGGTTGTCTGAAACTACATAAGGTAACTAAAATGGAGGATCACCAGACTATCTGGGTTACACTCAAGATAGACGGAGTCCAAGTGAAAATGGAATTGGACACAGCATCAGCCCTAACAGTCATAAACCAAAGGGACTACAACCGGCTATTTTCACATATACCCTTGAAAGCTACAGAGATTGTCTTGAAGACGTACACGGGGCAAAAAGTCTACCCCAAAGGAAAAATAAGGGTGAAAGTGATATATAAAGGCCAGGAAATACCTAAAATGGATCTATATGTGTTGCCAGATGGAGGACCACCACTGCTAGGACGTGAATGGATCCGGAAGATACAATTAGATTGGCATTCCATACAGGCACTGAAGGTTGAGGCCAAAAAGGAATCCGTCACACCTGGACGACTGTCCAAAATGCTAACTGACGCAAAAGGAGTGTTCCAGGAGGGACTCGGAACACTAAAAGGCATAACAGCAATGATTAAAATAGAGGAAAATGCAAGCCCAAAGTTTCTTAAGGCCAGACCAGTGCCTTATACGATCAGACCAGCTGTCGAAGCAGAGCTGGAAAGGTTGGAACGTTCAGGAGTGCTGTCCAAAGTGGACTGGAGCGAGTGGGCTACACCCATCGTTCCTGTAATGAAGAGGTCGTTGAGTAATACGCCTGGGGAACCAAAGAAGGTCCGCATCTGTGGGGATTTTAAGGTGACAGTGAACCCAGTCCCTCACACGGTACAATATCCGCTTCCACGAATTGAGGATATTTTCGCCTCACTATCTGGAGGTAAACGCTTCACAAAATTGATCTAGCCCAGGCGTACTTGCAAATGGAGGTAGAAGAAGCTTCGAAACAATACCTTACGATTAACACTCATAAAGGTCTCTATCAATACAACCGGCTGGTGTTCGGGGTAGCCTCAGCTCCGGCTATCTGGCAAAGGGCAATGGATCAAGTCCTGCAAGGGATTCCAGGGACCCAGTGTTATTTGGACAACATCCTGGTCACGGGCGAAAATGACAGTGATCACCTCGCCAACTTGGAGAAGGTGCTCACCAGATTAAAGGGGTATGGGCTACGAGCTAATCGCCACAAGTACGAGTTTTTCCAGAAACAGATCTCATATTGTGGCCACGTCATCGATGAAGAGGGGTTGCATAAGTCCCCTGAAAAGATTGAGGCAGTAGTCAAGGCTCCAGCACCGGAAAATGTGTCACAACTGAGGTCGTTCCTCGGGCTGGTAAACTACTACCACAAGTTCTTACCAAATTTGTCCATGGTATTACACCCACTGAACACCCTACTGCAAACAGGGGTACCATGGAAGTGGAATGACGAACGTAAACGAGCTTTCCAGAAGTGTAAAGAATTGATCACATCAAAAGAGGTGTTGGCCCATTTCAACCCAGCACTACCAATTCGTTTGGCATGTGATGCATCACCCTATGGTATTGGAGCGGTGCTGTCGCATAAATTCCCAGACGGGTTGGAGAGGCCAGTAGCCTTTGCGTCTCGGTCACTAACCTCAGCCGAGCGCAACTACGCCCAGATTGACAGGGAGGCCCTCAGCCTAGTCTGGGGAGTAAAAAAATTCAACCATTATCTGCATGGGCAGAAGTTCACCTTGCTGACTGACCACCAACCACTTGTCTCCATCTTTAATCCTAAGAAGGGCGTTCCAGTGATGACTGCACAACGGTTACAAAGATGGTCCCTGTTTCTAGGGGCGAATCAATATGAAATAGAATATAAAGGCACGAAACAGCATGGGAACGCTGATGGGCTATCGCGCCTGCCACTGCCTACTGTGGAGGAAGCACCAGCAGTGGACCCTATCGAGATATTTTATTCATCAATAATTGAACGATTGCCAGTAACGAACACGGATATAGAGAAGGAGACCTGCAATGATCCGACGCTGTCTCGGGTATATGATTTGACGGTGAGGGGATGGCCAACACATGGCGACTCACTGTTGCCAGCATTCTCATCCAGAAGAGAACAGCTGTCAGTATGCCAGGGGACAGTGATGTGTGGATCCAGAGTGGTGATTGCACCCAAGTTAAGGGAGAGAGTGCTAAATGAGCTACATGAAGGTCATCTGGGGGGAGTGAAAATGTAAAGCCTTGCTAGGGCTTATGTGTGGTGGCCGGGAATCGATCAACAAATCGAAGACCTAACTAAGAGCTGCTCAGGATGCCAGAAGGTCCAAAATGCACCACCACTTGCCCCTCTACACTCATGGGAGTGGCCCTCCTCTCCATGGCAACGGGTGCATATTGATTTCGCTGGTCCATTCATGGACTCAATGTTCTTAATAGCAGTGGATGCTCATTCAAAGTGGCCTGAGGTGATAAAAATGTCCTCCACCACTACAGAGAAAACGATTGCAGTCCAACGGACCATATTTGCCAGAAATGGTTGGCCAGAGCAGATTTGCTCTGATAATGGACCACAGTTTGTGTCCGAAGAGTTTTGAAAATTTATGAGAAGGAATGGGGTAAGGCATTACACATCCGCCCCGTATCATCCAGCCACAAATGGATTGGCTGAGAGGTTCGTACAAACCTTTAAGAAGGCGATAAAGGCCATGTGCAACGATGAAATTCCACTACAGCATAAGGTGGACAATTTCTTATTAGCCTACCGAAACGCAACACATGCAGTTACCAACCAGACCCCGGCCATGATGTTCTTTAACCGAAGGTTGAGATCTCGTCTGGACTTGCTCAGACCAAATGTGCGAAGAAATGTTGAGGACAAACAATTCCAGCACATCAATGAGAAGCCGACAAGGAGCTTCAATGTAGGACAACCAGTCTTGGCCCGTGACTACCGAACAGAGAAATGGCAACCCGGAACGATATGCACAAGGCAGGGGCCATTAATGTACACAGTGGATGTCGGGGAGAACATTGTGAGACGCCACGTCGATCAGATCTTAGCGTCACAGGAACGAGTCAACCCCATGTCTCGAGTACCTGGGGATGAACCTGACATACTGGTAGCATCTACCTCAGAACCAGTAGCAGTGGAAACCGATGAACTACCCGATGAAAAGGGGCCAGAATCACCTCTGCACCAAGAACGAGAACCTCAGGAAAGGCGCTATCCCGAAAGGGTCAGGAAGCCGCCCCAAAGACTGAATCTATAAATGGACTATTGTTGTTTAATGTACATGTTAAAGTGTTAATTGTTATTTGAATATTAGGGGTACTACTAATCTAAAAGGGAAGGAATTGTAGTGTATGTACCTTTTAAGACAGAACTACTTTTACAGCTCCTGTATACTGCAGTACCGGCAGTGACCACACCTGTATGTAAGCCGTGCGCATGCCTCTGTACCCCCAGTCTTGAGACTACCTTCCTCCAGTAAATACCTGTTATTGTTAAGTGTGGTTATTGAAAAACATCATACTCTCAGAATCACGGATCGAACAGCAACCATGCCTCTGTAATGGCAATTACATCATACCCATTTACTTCTATTAGTGACATTAATTCATCCAACTTGTTGCAAATGCTATGTGCATTTAGATAAAGTGCCTTCAACTTTGCCTGTTTAATATTTTTCTGCACTTTGACCCTCTTTACTGTTGGCCTTTGTTTCTGCTCCCTACTAGTTTGCTGACTACGTTTCTAACTTGCACTTCCAGCTTTGTTTCTCTCCATTCTCGGCCCACACTTAGGTTCCCAGCCCCCTGACAAACTAGTTTAAATCCTTCCCAACAGCACTAGCAAACCCCCCTGCGAGGCTATTGGTCCCAGTTCTGCTGAGATATAACCCCCCCAGCTTGTACAGGTCCCACCTTCCCCAGAATCGGTCCCAGTGCCTCAGGAATATAATTCCTCCCTCCTATACCATCTCTCCAGCCACGCATTCATCTGGTCTATTCTCCTATTTCCGCTCTCGCTAGCACGTGGCACTGGGAGTAATCCTGAGATTACTACCTTTGAGGTCCTGCTTTTTAATTTATTTCCTAGCTCCCTATATTCTGCTTGCAGGACCTCGTCCCTCTTTCTACCTATGTCGTTGGCACCGATATGGACCACGACCTCTGGCTGTTCACCCTCCCCCTTCAGAATGTCCTGCAGCTGCTCAGTGACATCCTTGACCCTGGCACCAGGGAGGCAACATACCATCCTGGAGTCACATCTGCAGCCACAGAAACGTCTATCTGTTCCCCTTACGATAGAATCCCCTATCACTATTGCTCTCCCACTCTTTTTCCTCCCCTCCTGTGCAGCTGAGCCACTCGTAGTGCCACGGACTGGGCTCTCGCTGCATTCCCCTGAGAAACCATCTCCCCCAGCAGTATCCAAAATGGAAAATCTGTTGGAAAGTGAGATGGACCCAGGGGACTCCTGCACTACCTTCCTAGTTCTTTTACTCTGTCTGGCGGTCATCCATTCCCTTTCTGCCTGTGCACTCTACCTGCGGTGTGACCACCTCGTTAAACGTGCTATCCACGTAGATCTCAGCCTCGCGGATGCTCCACAGTGACTCCAGCTGCAGCTCCAGATCCGAAATGTGGATTTTGAGTAGCTGCAGCTGGAGACACTTCCTGCACACGTGTTCGCCCTGGACACTGAAAGTGTCCCTGACTTCCCATATAGCACAGGAGGAGCACTCCACGCTGCCGAGCTGCCCTGCCAAGTCCTACCCTTAATTTACTCCCTTTACTTCCTCTAAAGTAAAGAATATTAAATACACTAGGGACCTTACTTCACTTTACACACTACTTACTCTAAACTAGAGACATTACTTTTACTTTAACGACTGGACTCTAGAAATACTCACCGGGTCCTACTTACCAATCAGCTCCTTCCCTGGTTGTGACATCACTTTAGCGATTTTGCAGTTGTTGTTGTTGTTGTTTGACTGCTCCCACTCTCGGACTCTTTCCTGGTGTAAAGTAAGAACCAATTCCTACAGGTTGAAAAGTTAGGCGAAGCAAAGGCGAAGCAAGGGAGCTCCTCCTTCCACTCCTCACCTACCTCCCTGACTCACCCAACTCCAGCACTCAGTACAAATCACACTGCAAAGCCTGTTTTTATAGGCCATGAAACAAAGGAGCTAGCTGAGCCCTGCTACAGGAGAACCAGTTTAATCTAGTTTCCCTAATCAACTGTCTTCAGCTGCTCTGAATTGTAGGCCTTGTATATCCCTGTGTATCTCTGCTTGAGGCTGGGAAATTTAGATTTTAAACAGTCACAGTAAATGTGAAACAAACAAAAGTTTGATTTTTAGGAAACAGTTAAGACTCCCTCACTCACCCAACTCCAGCACTCTGTTCAAACCGCACTCAGTGCAAATTGCTAGGAAGCTATTAATCTCAGAATTAAAACTAACAATTGACCCAGCATCAATTGCCATTTGTGGAAGAGAGTTCCAAACTCCTACCACCATTTGTGTGTAGAAGTGTTCCCTAATTTCACTCCTGAAAGGTCTGGCTCTAATTTTTAGACTCTGCCCCCTAGTCCTAGTCTTCCCAACCAGCAGAAATAGTTTCTCTCTAACTACCCTTTATGTTCCCCTTAATATCCTGAAAACTTCAATCAGATCACCCCTTAACCTTCTAAATTCTAGGGAATACAACCCTAGTTTGTGTAATCTCTCCTCGTAACTTAACCCTTGAAGACCAGGTATCATTCTGGTAAACCTACGCTGCACTCCCTCCAAAGCCAATATATCCTTCCTAAGGTGTGGTGCCCAGAACTGCTCACAGTGCTCCAGGTGTGGTCTAACCTGTGGAATTCTCTACCACAGAAGGCAGTAGAGGCCAACTCATTAAATATATTCAAGAAGGAGTTGGATATATTTCTTAAGGCTAAAGGGATCAAGGAATATGGGGAGAAAGCAGGGACAGGGTACTGAATTTGGATGATCAGCCATGATCTCACTGAATGGTGGAGCAGGCTCGATGGGCCGAATGGCCTACTCCTACTCCTATCTTCTATGTTTCTATGTTTCTAACCAGGGCTTTGTACAGCTGCTGCATAACTTCTACCCCCTTGTATTCTAGTCCTCTAGATTTAAAGGCCAGCATCCCATTAGCCTTTTTGATTATTTCTGAACCTGTTCATGACATTTTAATGATCGATGTACCTGGACCCTCCGAGTCTCTTTGGGCCTCCACTGGTTTTAGCTTTTCACCATTTTGAAAGTTTCCTGTTCTATCCTTTTTAGGCCCTTTCATTAGCTTGTTTTTCCCCACATTGTATTAGTTCACACTTCTGTCTGTCTGTTCCTCCTGTCCACAGCTTCCTGAAGTCTTGTCCACTCCGCCTCACTGTTGGTCAAACCTCCTATTTTGCGTCACCAGCAATGTTTCAGGTTGTGTCAGCTGTGGCTCAGTTGGCCGCACTCTCACCTCTGAGTCAGAAGGTCAGGGGTTCAAGTGTCACTTCAGAGCCAGTATTTATCCCTGAGTCAACATCATTAAAAAAAATACAGATCATTGTCACATTGCTGTTTGTGGGAGCTTGCTGTGCACAAATTGGCCGCCACGTTTCCCACATTACAACAGTGACCACACTTCAAATGAATCTCATTGGCTGTAAAGCGCTTTGGGACATCCTGAGGTCATGAAAGGCACTGTGGGAATACAAGTCTTTCTTTTTCATTACAGTACCGGGTTGAATTTGGGCTCTGGCTGCAGAACCAGAGCACACGGAGGCTACACTTGGAATCTGTTAGCTGGGTCAGTGCCCAATCATCGCGGCGGTGTCTCTAAGCACTGAACTGTGAGTTTCCGTCACTATGGCTCAGATCTGAATGCAGCCAGTGATCTGAGAAGACAATGCAGCACCTCTGAAGGTCACAGATTTGAGACATCCTGTATCAAAACAAATTTGTTATTGGTTACAATTCTGTGGGCCAATAAAATCCAGCTGATTCATTCCACGTTAGGTTATTGCAGACTGATATGGGTTTCCATTTCACAGACAGAGACAATCTCCATTGTAAACGTTCCAATTACGTTCGTGCATCAGACTCCAGCAGCTGATGTAACACAGCTCCCACACATGGATCCTGCCCAGTTTGGTGCGGTACTGGCCATATCTCTGGGCTTTTTCTTTCAGAAGCTCCACAAACAGCTCGGTAATTGTCATGGCTGGGTGTTAGCATTGATGCTTCTGCTGGCACAATGGTTGTGGGTTCAAACCCCACTCCAGCCCTTAAAAACATCGAAACATAGAAGATAGGAGCAGGAGTCGGCCATTCGGCCCCTCGAGCCTGCTCCACCATTCAATGCGATCATGGCTGATCATCCAAATTCAGTACCCTGTCCCTGCCTTCTCCCCATATCCCTTGATCCCTTTAGCCTTAAGAAATATATCCAACTCCTTCTTGAATATATTTAATGAATTGGCCTCAACTGCCTTCTGTGGTAGAGAATTCCACAGGTTCACCACTCTCTGGGTCGCTGAGGTCTTTAAGTTCAGGACGGCCTCCCCCGGTCTGTAGCTGCTGCCTGTGATTGTGGGCCAGCTTGCCCTGCAAGAGAAAGGACGGGCTCTGAGTACAGTGTCAAGCCCTTATCTTGCCTGCACTGTCTCCCATGGTGGAATAGCCCTGACTGTGTAAAGTGGTGAATGTGCATGTGATTTTCATGAGAGTCCCATAGGTCTTGGATGACTGGGCATTGGGGCTTTCAGGACCCTTTGGCCAGAAAGTGAGGTGCACATGCAGGGATGAAGAGGATACTGGAAAGGGCACTCACCCCGACAACCCGAGTGAAGTCGTTGAACTTCTTTCTGCATTGCGTTGGTGTCCTAGGGACCATGCTGCTGGAGGTCACTCTGTGTGCCACCTCCCTCCAAGCTTTCCTGTACTCGCTGGGCAGCGGCCTTCTGCCACTGTCAGGGAAGAGGACAGGTCGCCGGCGCTCCACTGCGCCAACCAGAACCTTCAGGCCACCCTCACTAAAGCGCTGCGCTCGCTCCCTGGCCTTCTCCATGATCGTGGGCGTTGATTTGTTGAAGCAGGTCTGTCTAGGCCTAGATTCAGGGCTGCAGTGTGCAGGGCGTGACAGCAAAACAAATCGACCCTCCCCCTTTAAGAGGTCATAGAAACATAAAAGATAGGAGCAGGAGTAGGCCATTCGGCCCCTCGAGCCTGCTCCGCCATTCAATGCGATCATGGCTGATCATCCAAATTCAGTACCCTGTCCCTGCCTTCTCCCCATATCCCTTGATCCCTTTAGCCTTAAGAAATATATCCAACTCCTTCTTGAATATATTTAATGTATTGGCCTCTACTGCCTTCTGTGGTAGAGAATTCCACAGGTTCACCACTCTCTGGGTGAAGAAATTCCTGCTAATTTCTGTCCTAAATGGCTTACCCCTTATCTTTAGACTGTGACCCCTGGTTCTAGACTCCCCGACCATCGGGAACATTGAACATCTAGCCTGACATATCAGATCGGATTCTACTACTTGAAGGGTAGCAGTTTTCCCTGTGTGCTGACCATCGTTTATCCTTTGACCAGCACTTCTAACAAACAAATATCTGACCATTTATTTCATTACTTTTTGTGGGATCATCCTGTGCTCATATCTACTGCCAGGTTGTCCTACAAAACAACAGTGGCTACACTTCAAAAGTAATTTGTTGACTTGGGAATCGCTTTGGGGTGTCCTGAGGACAGGAAAGGTGCTAAATAAATGCAAATTCTCGCTTTCTATTCTTGGCCACCTTCATTTGTACAAACTATCACAACAAGCGTTTCTTCTGTTGTTTTTGGAAACGTTACCGCAATGATCAGAACTCTGGCTGCTTGGTGGGAGGATGTTGTCTGGGGAGCAGTTCAATGGCGGAGATCTAAGGGTGTAGAAATATTCTAGAGTTTAGGTTTGAAAGCCCTTGGGAATCAGGGGGCATTTATACTGAAATTTCCCGCAGGATGTGGGCATCACTGGCAAGGCCGGCATTTATTGCCCATCCGTAATTGCCTCTTGAGAAGGTGGTGGTGAGCCGCCTTCTTGAACCGCTGCAGTCCGTGTGGTGAAGGTACTCCCACAGTGCTGTTAGGGAGGGAGTTCCAGGATTTTGACCCAGCGATGATGAAGGATCGGCCGATATATTTCCGAGTCAGGATGGTGTGTGACTTGGAGGGGAACTTGGAGGTGGTGGTGTTCCCATGCTCCTGCTGCCTTTGTCCTTCTAGGTGGAAGAGGTCGCGGGTTTGGGAGGTGCTGCCGAAGAAGCCTTGGCGAGTTGCAGCAGTGCATCTTGTAGATGGTACACACTGCAGCCATGGTATGCACTCCAACCGATTCCAAACTAAAATGGCAATCCGGTCTATGTACGTGATAGGACCTCGATTTACAAATTCAAAGGATCCCACCGCCTGAAACAGCCGAGCGTTTGGTCACCCGACAGTAGGCTCCTTTCAAAATGGCGCCGGCCATATCGCCAGGGGTAACGGAGGAGAGTAAAGATACCGATCCCATCTTGTGGTCATTACCCCGCCCTCACCCCATTAACGGCAGTGGAACAGCTTAAAATCGCCTCCAATAAGTTACCTGATTCCTCAAGCAACTCTGAACTGTTCTGTCCAGCTATTCCACTCCATCCTTACCTTGTCCTAAATCACAGGATGGATGGCAGCAACTCGCCAAGGCTTCTAGGTAACGGTACCTAGGCCGCACTTGGACAGTTCCAGTCAGATCATCAAAGCATCTTTCTTTAACTCATTACCTGTTTCTTAACCTCCTCCCATCAACCACCTCCAGCCCAGTCTTTGAAATAACTTGCTATAAGATTTCTTTTTTGATTAACAAACCTAAGTACGATGCTTTAATGGTTCTGTTACTGAACTAATAATCCAGGGAACGTGAGTTCAAATCCCACCATGGATTTGGATTCAGTTTTTTAATAATCTGGAAATAAAAAGCTGGTCTCAGTAAAAGTGACCGTGAAGCTGTCGGATTCTCATAAAAACCCAACGGGTTCACTGATGTCCTTTAGGGACGGAAACCTGCCGTCCTTACCCGGTCTGGGCCTATAGGTGACTCCAGTCCCACACCATCATGGGTGACTCTGAACTGCCCTCTGAAGTGGCCGAGCGAGACACTCAGTTTGTATCAAACCCGCTCCCAGCGGTTCAAGAAGGCGGCCTACCCCCACCTTCTCAGGGCAACTGGGGATGGGCAATAAATGCCGGCCTTGCCCACATCCCGAGAATTAATTTTAAAGAGTGCAGGGCCAGGGCACTATCCGTTATACAAAGAGTCGGAGAGATGAGGTTCATCAGGAAGTAGTCTATAGGTCAAGACAAGTTTGTGTTTCAAAATCTGGTCGAAAGGGAAGGTGAGGAGTTTGACAGTTCTGATATCCTGGGAAAGACGGAGCAGGAGACGGTGTGATTTTCAGTTCATGAACAAGAAGAGGGGAAGTGTCAGTGATCAATAAAGTAAAAAGGGACAGGGATGGGCTACTTGCTGAAGCGTGGAATATTTGGTAACATGATACAGGATTTGAAAATTGCAATTCCTTTCAGCTCCCTGGATGACTAAAGATGTTGAGATTAAAATGAAACAGAGAAAGGAAGCTTATGATAAATGTCAGATTCAGCATAAATTAGACATCTAGGGGGAAAAATTCAGTTGTTTGCGCCTCCCGTTAGCACCTTAAGAGGGCGCTAATGGGGCGCAAAGCAACTAGCGCCCGGGCGCGGCGATGTTTGTACCGCTCGCGAAATTAACTAGACATTTTGCGGCGGCGCTAAACACTGCCGCCATGATCTCCTGCGCCCGCAGATTGTGACGTCAGTCAAGCGCGCAACGCCCCGGACCGGATATTGAGTGGCGCCCCCTGCCTTACCTCCTGCCGCTAGCAACGACAGGTTGAGGGGAGTTTTTTGCAGTCCGGAAGAGGGACTGGGGGAGCGCTATTAAAGGCGGCCGCTTCCTGCCTTTTTTTGTTGGTGATATTTTTGCACCACGCATTCTGAGAGAGAGAGACTTCTGAAGAGATTGAACGCTGTGTGAAGGAGTTTTGAGTACTGAGCAGCACTTTGCAGGTTGGTTTTGATTTGACCTTCCTTGCTCCGCCAGCGCTCTGAGGTAGCGCCTCGCTCCTCGGTCTTTGCATCTTAAGACAGGTGTGAAGCGCCTGATTTAGCGCTCCAAACACCTCCAGGGGCGATAAAAGCCAAGTTTGCCGTCGGAGGCGATAATTAGCGCCAGGCGCTAAACTTTGCGCACGGCCGATAATCGCGCCCCAAACGGGCCGATACTGAATTTTTCCCCCCAAGCTTTTCCGACTGGGGGGGAAGTCCACAGTCTGCCGCGTTTCCCACATTACAACAGTGACCACACTTCACAAGTGCTTCATTGGCTGTGAGGTGCTTTGAGGCGTCCTGAGGTGGTGAAAGGCGCTACAGAAATGCGAGTTCCTTCTTTTACCAAGTTAAGAAGGGAAATGCTTCCCGGAGACTGTTTGTTTCAGGAGCACTGAGATACCAACTGCATGTTTCTGAATTTGGCCCGAGGGAAATTTGATTCTGATTCACCATTCCTCAAATTCTAAAATATAAAAACAAAAAAACAAAAAAACAGATTTATGTGTTTTGCAAAAATCACTCTTCAATCTGGCTGAGGCTATTACCTGATTTGCTTGCGGGTGGAATCTTTCACAGGACATGTGTGATGGGAGCTCATGAGAAATGGTTTTGTGTTCAGGATTTTAAGATATTTTGGTCATGAATCAAGTGCTGCTGCATGAGAAAAGGTTCTTTGAAAGCTGGAGTATAAATCATACAGACGCCACCCGTTAAATACTCAGTGTGAGACTTCAATAAATGCAACAGCCTTTCAGACTCCATCTTCATTACGTGATTATCCATATCTCCCTGCTCGTACACCTCCGCTGCAAAGTGAGGTATGCTCCACACACCTGCCACTATCAGGCCGATGAGCGATGCCCTTCACATTGCCGGGTCGGACATCCAGCTCTTCCGGCCAGGAGCTTGTAGTGTATGTACCTTTAAGAGAGAACTACTTTAACAGCTCCTGTATACTGTAGTACCGGCTGTGACCACACCTGTATATAAGCCTTGAGCATGCCTCTGTACCCCCAGTCTTGAGACTACCCTACTCCAGTAAACACCTGTTGATTGTTAAGTTACAGCATCCGTGTGGTTATTTGAAAACATCATACTCTCAGAATCACGGATCTAACAGTGGCGACGAGTGGCGATTCGAATCTACCTGCAACTCTGCATTTCCCTTCAAGGATTCGCTCCGGGAGGGCAGTGGAAGAAAGTCGAGGCCTGAAGCACGGGCGTCGACTGTAATGATATCAGCAAATACAGATGGTATTTGCCTGTTCGATTATGATGCCTACCAGCATGATTGCATGTATTGATTGCTTATGCCTGACCAGCAGAGGTCATGTGACCGAGACAAGCAAGGCAGTCTAGTTTAGTTTCAGTTTCGTTCTAGATGCAGACTAGCAGGGTGTCTCCTGAAATGCTGTATAAAGAGTTGAACAGACTTTAGATTAAAACTCATTCTCTTTCATAAATGTCTCGTCTTTGAACCCACAAAGAAATCAATACATGGTGTCAGAAGTGGCTGAAAGAGATGAAGAGAAAAATTCTGAAGTTAAATCAGCTCTCCACAGATTAGCAAGCCAAAAGAGAACATCGTTGCTTACCATTAGAGAATAGCTAACGAAGTGAAAAATGGAAGGTTGACTCCCACTGGCGCCGCTTCAGTTGACAGGTAATGTGGCTGAAAATTGGAGAAGGTTCAAACAACGTGTGGGATTGTATTTATCAGCAATCGGAGCTGAAGAGAAAAGTAATAAAAGGAAATCGTCACTGTTCTTACATGTCGTGGGTGATGAAGCACTGGAGGTGTATAATAACTTCACATTCGTTGCTAATGGAGACAAAATGAAGCTAGATAAAATAATGGAACAGTTTTAGGCCTATTGCATACCTAAACGTAACGTGACGTTTGAGAGGCACAGATTTTTCACATGTGTACAGAAAATGGGTGAGACTATTGATCAGTATGTGACTGAACTGAGAAACAGAAGCAAATCATGTGAATTTGGAGGACTGACAGACTCGCTGATAAAAGACAGACTGGTGTGTGGTATTCCAGATAATGGTCTAAGGGAAAGACTGCTAAGAGAGCAAGATCTAGACCTGGGAAAAGCCATAGCACTGTGTAGGGCTACAGAGACTGTGAAGTTGCAGGCAAAGGAGCTGTTCAGTGACAATAGCTGCAACGTGGATGCAGTGAGTAAGAACGGACACAAACCGTTTAACAAAAAAAGCGCCAATGTGAAAAAAGAGGCATAGCCAGCGAACGAAAATGATAGGGACAATTGAAAGCCATGTAGTCGATGCGGTACACAGCATCCACCAAAAAAGTGTCCAGCATATGGTAAAACATGCAATAGTTGCAACAAGAACAACCATTATGCCCGTTGCTGCAAGAACCAAGTGCAACAAAGCAAGGTCCATGCAGTAGATGAAAGCGACATAGAGGAGTTCAATGTAGATGTTGTGTCGGAAAACAAAAAAGAAGAAAGAGACTGGATGTTGACACTAAAAGTGAATGACATACATATTCCATTTAAATTGGATACTGGAGCACAAGTTAATGTGATATCAGAGACTGATTTTAAGAAAATTAGACCCAGACCAAAGATACATGGAATAAAAGTGAAAGTGACAGGATACTCAGGTACTGATATACCAGTGAAAGGAAGATGCATTGTCAAAGTAACACACAAGGACAGAGAGCACACGCTAGCATTCATCGTGGTGCCAAAGGATGTGCAAGCCATACTAGGTTCAAAAGTCTGTGAGAGACTGAACCTGGTAAAGAGAGTCCTCGTTGTGGAAAGCGAAGGAGAGACAGTCTATGATGAACTCATGAAAGAGTACAACGACCTATTTAAGGGTCTAGGCTGCATTCCAGGAGAACACACGATCAGAGTAGATAAAAGTATGACACCGGTCATACATCCATGCAGAAAAGTTCCGTTTGCTCTTCAAAAGCAACTGAAGGCAGAGCTGGACAGGATGGAAAGCCTGAACGTGATTCAGAAGATAGATGAGCCAACTGAGTGGGTGAGTTCCCTCGTCGTAGTGGACAAAAAGAATGGAAAGCTCAGAATTTGCCTGGATCCAAGAGATCTAAACAGAGCAATAAAGAGAGAGCACTTCAAGCTTCCTACACGTGAGGAAATCATGGCACAGTTTGCAAATGCAAAACATTTCAGCAAGTTAGATGCATCATCAGGATTTTGGCAGATGAAGCTGGACGAAGCAAGTTCAAGACTGTGCACGTTCAACAGTCCATTTGGCAGATACAGATTCCTAAGGTTACCATTTGGCATTGCCTCAGCTCCTGAAGTGTATCACAAGACTATCCATATGATCTATGAGCACCTGGAGGGAGTTGATACAGCAATGGATGACATCATAGTATGGCGAACCACGAGAACTGAGCATGACGAGAGACTGAAAAAAGTGCTGGAAGCAACAAGGAAAACAAACCTGAAGCTGAATAGAGAGAAATGCCAGCTCGGGGTGACAGAACTGACATTCGTGGGAGATATCCTTAGCAGTGAGGGCATCAGACCAGATCCCAGAAAGGTGTCCGCCATTGAGAATATGCCAAAGCCACAATGCAAAAAGGACGTGCAGAGGTTTAATGGAATGATCAACTACATGGGGAAATTCATATCCAACCTCTCAAAAAAGATGGCGCCACTGAGAAGACTAACTGAAAAGAACATAGAATGGGAATGGAATCATGAGCATGAGAAGTCATGGAGCGATCTAAAGAAACTGCTCACAGAGGAACCAGTTCTGAGGTTTTATGACCCAGCGAGACCCATCAAGATATCATCAGATGCATCACAGAGTGGGCTCGGTGCCGTTCTTCTGCAACAATATGACTACTGGCAACCTATTGCATATGCATCGCGCTCAATGACAGATGCGGAGACGCGATATGCTCAAATAGAAAAGGAGCTGCTCAGCATCACATACGCCTGTGAAAGATTTCACCAGTTTGTGGCAGGACAAGCAATCAGTGTAGAGACTGACCATAAGCCCTTGATTGCATTGTTCCAAAAGCCACTAAATAGCTGTCCGCTTAGAATACAAAGAATGATGATCAGGCTGCAACTCTATACACTGAATGTTGCGTACACACCGGGTAAGCTGATGTATACAGCAGACACGTTGTCCAGAGCTGTAGACCCAAGTGAGCCCGCAAACACCACAATGGATGACAAAGTGAACGCCTACGTGGACATGATCACAAGTGCACTGCCCATAGCAGATGCAAAAATGGAGCTCATAAAGACTGAGACAAACAAAGATGAAACAATGAGACGACTGAGAAAAAGCACCTTGGGTGGATGGCCCAACATGAAGCAAGACTGCTCACCTGATATAGCAGAGTACTGGAACTGCAGGGCGGAACTATCAGTGGTCGAAGACATCATCTACAAAGGAAGTAAAATAGTTATCCCAAAGAGTCTGAGAAGAGAGATGCTAAAAAAGATCCATGGAGGACATCTGGGAATCGAAAAGTGTAAGAAAAGAGCACAAGAGGTGATGTACTGGCCACGAATCAACCAAGATGTCAATGAGGTGTCAAACTGCACAATATGCCTGAAATATCAAGCAAGCAATCCGGTAGAACCACTAAAGCCACACCCAGCACCAGACAGACCTTACCAGAAGGTAGGCGCTGACCTATTCGTATGTCAAGGGAAGGACTATCTTGTAGTCACAGACTATTACTCCCTGTATCCAGAGGTTTGTAGACTGCACACCACCACTGCAGATGCTGTGATAACATGTATGAAAGCCATATTCTCCAGACATGGCGTGGCAAGCGAGGTCTTCACAGACAACGGACCTCAGTTTTACAATGCAAGTTTCCGACACTTTGCCAAAGAGTGGGACTTTGTCCACACAACGTCAAGTCCTCACTTTCCACAGCCCAATGGACTAGTGGAAAAATCGGTCCAGACAGTGAAAAGACTGATGTACAAGGCAGAAGACAGTGGAACTGACTTCTACCAGAGCATGCTTGTATACCGCACAACGCCGCTCGAGTGTGGTATGCCACCAGCCCAACTCCTGATGGGACGTCGGCTAAGGTCAAACCTACCCATCCCTGAGAACCTCCTGAAAACAAAAGAGGGGGAGAAAGTGAGGAAGTTCAAAGAACAACAGAAAGAAAAGCAAAAGTACTACTATGACAGAGGAACACAAAACCTACCTGAACTCCACACTGGTGACCAAGTAAGGTTCAAAGACAAAACAAACACATGGACTCAGAAGGGAACTGTCCTGAGTGAAGTTCAACCAAGATCATACACCATTCAGACAGATGAGGGTGCTGTTCTGAGAAGAAATCGTCGAGATCTTCTCATGGGACCAGCCACAGCAGGTCAAGAGACTGATACTGTTGAATAACCTGATCACACAGCTGAGAACCAATCATCTGAGGCAACAACTCAGATTCAAGGACAATCAATCAGAAAATCCTCAAGACATGTGAAGCCTCCTGAGAGACTCATTGAGCAAATTTAAGGACTATTGATATAGAAGGAAGTAATGTTATCTTATTCTTTCTTCAAGTTCTAGTGTAGTTACATATTTCATGTGAACACACAAAGCAAGGTTAAAAAGCCTTGATCATGATAATGATAATGTAAGTTCATTAAGTGTTACAGTTAAAATGCAGATTAATACAAAGAAAACATGTTGTTAGTTAAAAGTAAAATACTTTTGTTTTAAGAAAAGGAGATGTAATGATATCAGCAAATTGTGATGTTATTTGCCTGTTCGATTATGATGCCTACCAGCATGATTGCATGTATTGATTGCTTGTGCCTGACCAGCAGAGGTCATGTGACCGAGACAAGCAAGGCAGTCTAGTTTAGTTTCAGTTTCGTTCTAGATGCAGACTAGCAGGGTGTCTCCTGAAATGCTGTATAAAGAGTTGAACAGACTTTAGATTAAAACTCATTCTCTTTCATAAATGTCTCGTCTTTGAACCCACAAAGAAATCAATACATCGACCACGAGCAACCGCCCAGTCGTCCGGCAGAGAGTGAACATCGCAGGGGAGGCTGTTGAGAGCCGGGCTTGGCTCCCCAGCCACGACGATCCAGCAACAGACTGACAACTGGTACAGCACAGACCCTTCCCGGACAGCGGCGGCTGGAGCCGATCGACGGCAGAGAAAAAGCCGAGCAGCGTCGACGGGGTAAGAGAGAGGGTGAAGCGCACAGGGCGCAGCCAGGGGTTGAAAACTGAGCGGCGTCAAGGAAAAACAAAACAGAGAGAGAGAGGGTAAAGCAGCAGCCGGGTTCAGGACCGAGCGGCGGAAACGGGAAAGGCGCACAAAAAAAAAAACGCGCAGAGCACAGCCAGGGCTCAAGGGCTGAACAGTGTCCACGGGGAGAAAAAGGGAGAGCGCGGGAGACGCCATTGAGCCGCGGAGAAGAAGGAAGAGTGCGGGAGACGCCATTTTTAGAAGCCGCAGCGGAGAAGAAGGGTGAGCGCGGGAAGAAAGGAAAGCGCGGGAGACGCCATTTTGTGCCAGCGGAGAAGAAGGGAGAGCTCGGGAGATGCCATTTTTGACAGTTAAATCACACCCAGGGATGCCAAAGAGTGGCAGTATCTCTACGTTCGACAATGAAGTCGAAGATTGGGCGACATATGTGGAACGTATTGAGGTGTACTGCAGGGCGAATGAAGTGCCAGATGCTAGGAAAGCACTGGTTTTGTTAAATTCCATGGGTACAAAAACTTATGGCTTACTGCGAAATCTAATAACCCCAGAGAAGCCTGTGGATAAGAATTTCGAAAGCATAGTAGAAATCCTACAGGACCACTTAAACCCCACACCGCTGCTGATAGCAGAAAGATTTAAGTTCCACAAAAGGAACCAGCATAAAGACGAAAGTAATGCTGAGTGCTTACCGGAACTGCGCAAGCTATCGAAACACTGCCAGTTTGGAGTGGGACTAGCAGATACGTTAAGGGACAAGTTTGTGTGTGGGCTTCAGAGTGAGGGAACCCAGAAACGGCTTCTATCAGAAAAGGATCTTACGCTGGACAAGGCTTTCAGCATGGCAGTATCACACGAAGCAGCCGTAAGGGGCGCTGCAGAGATACAACGGAGACCACAAGAATATGGCACCAATGAAATATCATATGGAACAGGGAAGTGTTATCGCTGCGGCAGAACAACACACGACCAGAAGGATTGTTGGTTCAAGGACCAAGTGTGCAGACAGTGTGGAAAAGCAGGACACATAACAAGAGTCTGCAGGTCAGGGAAGAAAACCAACAGCAAGAAATCTCCACAGGAGAAGTACAAAAAGGTACATAAGGTGATGGACAGTAGTTCAGACGAACAGAAAAGTGATACAGACTCCGGAAGCAAGGAGCTGGGTTGTCTGAAACTACATAAGGTAACCAAAATGAAGGATCACCAGACTATCTGGGTCACACTCAAGATAGACGGAGTCCAAGTGAAAATGGAATTGGACACAGGATCAGCCCTAACAGTCATAAACCAAAGGGACTACAAGCGCCTATTTTCACACATACCCTTGAAAGCTACAGAGATTGTCTTGAAGACGTACACGGGGCAAAAAGTCTACCCCAAAGGAAAAATAAGGGTGAAGGTGATACACAAAGGCCAGGAAATACCTAAAATGGACCTATATGTATTGCCAGATGGAGGACCACCACTACTAGGACGTGAATGGATCCGGAAGATACAATTAGATTGGCATTCCATACAGGCACTGAAGGTTGAGGCCAAAAAGGATGACGACGTCACACCTGGCTGACTGTCAAAAATGCTAACTGACGCAAAGGAAGTGTTCCACAAGGGACTCGGAACACTAAAAGACATAACAGCAACGATTAAAATAGAGGAAAATGCAAGCCCAAAGTTTCTTAAGGCCAGACCAGTGCCTTATGCGATCAGACCAGCCGTCGAAGCAGAGCTGGAAGGGTTGGAACGTTCAGGAGTACTGTCCAAAGTAGACTGGAGCGAGTGGGCTACACCCATCTTTCCTGTAATGAAGAGGTCGTTGAGTAATACGCCTAGGGAACCAAAGAAGGTCCGCATCTGTGGGGATTTTAAGGTGACAGTGAACCCAATCCATCACACGGTACAATATCCGCTTCCACGAATTGAGGATATTTTCGCCTCGCTATCTGGAGGTAAACGCTTCACCAAAATTGATCTAGCCCAGGCGTACTTGCAAATGGAGGTAGAAGAAGCCTCGAAACAATACCTCACGATCAACACTCATAAAGGTCTCTACCAATACAACCGGCTGGTGTTCGGGGTAGCATCGGTTCCGGCTATTTGGCAAAGGGCAATGGAACAAGTCCTGCAAGGGATTCCAGGGACCCAGTGTTATTTGGACGACATCCTGGTCATGGGCGAAAATGACAGTGATCACCTCGCCAACCTGGAGAAGGTGCTCACTAGATTAAAGGAATATGGGCTCTAAGCTAATCGCCACAAGTGCGAGTTTTTCCAGAAGCAGATCTCGTATTGTGGCCACGTTATCGATGAAGAGGGGTTACATAAGTCCCCTGAAAAGACTGAGGCAGTAGTCAAGGCTCCAGCACCGGAAAATGTGTCACAACTGAGGTCGTTCCTCGGGCTGGTAAACTACTACCATAAGTTCTTACCAAATTTGTCTACGGTATTACACCCACTGAACACCCTATTGCAAACAGGGGTACCATGGAAGTGGAATGACGAACGTAAACGAGCTTTCCAGAAGTGCAAAGAATTGATCACATCAAAAGAGGTGTTGGTCCATTTCAACCCAGCACTACCAATTCGTTTGGCATGTGATGCATCACCCTATGGTATTGGAGCGGTGCTGTCGCACAAATTCCCAGACGGGTTGGAGAGGTCAGTAGCCTTTGCGTCTCGGTCACTAACCTCAGTCGAGCGCAACTACGCCCAGATTGACAGGGAGGCCCTCAGCCTAGTATGGGGAGTAAAAAAATGTAACCACTATCTGCATGGGCAGAAGTTCACCTTGCTGACTGCCCACCAACCACTTGTCTCCATCTTTAATCCAAAGAAGGGCGTTCCGGTGATGACTGCACAACGGTTACAAAGATGGTCCCTTTTTCTAGGGGCGAACCAATATGAAATAGAATATAAAGGCACGAAACAGCATGGAAACGCTGATGGGCTATCACGCTTGCCACTGCCTACTGTGGAGGAAGCACCAGCAGTGGACCCTATCGAGATATTTTATTCGTCAATAATTGAACGATTGCCAGTAACTAACGCGGATATAGAGAAGGAGGCCCGCAATGATCCGACACTGTCTCGGGTATATGATTTGACGGTGAGGGGATGGCCAACACATGGCGACTCACTGTTGCCAGCATTCTCATCCAGAAGAGAACAGCTGTCAGTATGCCAGGGGACAGTAATGTGTGGATCCCGAGTGGCGATTCCACCCAAGTTAAGGGAGAGAGTGCTAAATGAGCTTCATGAAGGCCATCTGGGAGGGGTGAAAATGAAAAGCCTTGCTCGGGCTTACGTGTGGTGGCCGGAGATCGATCAACAAATCGAGGACCTAACCAAGAGCTGCTCAGGATGCCAGAAGGTCCAAAATGCATCACCACATGCCCCTCTACACCCATGGGAGTGGCCCTCCTCTCCATGGCAACGGGTGCATATTGATTTTGCTGGTCCATTCATGGACTCAATGTTCTTAATAGCAGTGGATGCTCACTCGAAATGGCCTGAGGTGATAAAAATGTCCTCAACCACTACAGAGAAAACGATTGCAGTCCTACGGACCATATTTGCCAGGAACGGCTTGCCAGAGCAGATTTGCTCTGATAATGGACCACAGTTTGTGTCCGAAGAGTTTCGAAAATTTATGAGAAGGAATGGGGTAAGGCATTACACATCCGCCCCGTATCATCCAGCCACAAATGGGTTGGCTGAGAGGTTCGTACAAACCTTTAAAAAGGCGATAAAGGCCATGTGCGACGATGAAATTCCACTACAGCATAAGGTGGACAATTTCCTATTAGCCTACAGAAATGCGACACATGCAGTTACCAACCAGACCCCGACCATGATGTTCTTTAACCGAAGGTTGAGATCTCGTCTGGATTTGCTCAGACCCAATGTGCGAAGAAATGTTGAGGATAAACAATTCCAGCACATCAATGAGAAGCTGACAAGGAGCTTCAATGTAGGACAACCAGTCTTGGCCCGTGACTACCGAACAGAGAAATGGCAACCCGGAACGATATGCACAAGGCAGGGGCCATTAATGTACACAGTGGATGTCGGGGAGAACATTGTGAGACGCCACGTCGATCAGATCTTAGCATCACAGGAACAAGTCAACCCCATGTTTCGAGTACCTGGGGATGAACCCGACATACCGGTAGCATCTACCTCAGAACCAGTAGCAGTGGAAACTGATGAACTAACCGACGAAAAGGGGCCAAAATCGCCTCCGCACCAAGAACAAGAACCTCAGGAAAGGCGCTATCCAGAAAGGATCAGGAAGCCGCCCCAAAGACTGAATCTGTAAATGGACTATTTTTGTTTAATGTGCATGTTTAAGTGTTAATTGTTATTTGAATATTCTGGGTACTGCTAATCTAAAAGGGGAGGAATTGTAGTGTATGTACCTTTAAGAGAGAACTACTTTTACAGCTCCTGTATACTGTAGTACCGGCAGTGACCACACCTGTATATAAGCCTTGAGCATGCCTCTGTACCCCCAGTCTTGAGACTACCCTACTCCAGTAAACACCTGTTGATTGTTAAGTTACAGCATCCGTGTGGTTATTGAAAAACATCACACTCTCAGAATCACGGATCTAACAGAGCTCAGGTCAGACAGTTTTTAAAAAATATTTGTTCATGGGATGTGGACGTCGCTGGCAAGGCCAGCATTTATTGCCCATTCCTAATTGCCCTTGAGAAGGTGGTGGTGAGCCGCCTTCTTGAACCGCTGCAGTCCGTGTGGTGAAGGTGCTCCCACAGTGCTGTTAGGGAGGGAGTTCCAGGATTTTGACCCAGCGACGATGAAGGATCGGCCGATATATTTCTAAGTCAGGATGGTGTGTGACTTGGAGGGGAACTTGGAGGTGGTGGTGTTCCCATGCGCCTGCTGCCCTTGTCCTTCTAGGTGGTAGAGGTCGCGGGTTTGGGAGGTGCTGTTGAAGAAGCCTTGGCGAGTTGCTGCAGTGCATCTTGTAGATGGTCCACACTGCAGCCACGGTGCGCCGGTGGTGGAGGGAGTGAATGTTTAAGGTGGTGGATGGAGTGCCAATCAATCGGGATGCTTTGTCCTGGATGGTGTCGAGCTTCTCGAGTGTTGTTGGAGCTGCACTCATCCAGGACAAAGGAGCTGAATTCCAGAGGTGAGGTGAGAGAGACAGCTTGACCGGGTGTGGCATCAAGGAGCCCTAGTAAAACTGAACTCAATTGGAATCGGGGGGAAACTCTGCACTGGCTGGAGTCATACCTAGCACAAAGGAAGATGATTGTGATTGTTGGAGGTCAATCATCACAGCCCCAGGACATCACTGCAGGAGTTCCTCAGGGCAGTGTCCTAGTCCCAACCATCTTCAGCTGCTTCATCAATGGTCTTCCCTCCAACATAAGGTCAGAAGTGGGGGTGTTCACTGATGACTGCGTAAACCTCCCTTACACTCTCACATAAACCTCCCTTACACACTTACACAAACCTCCCTTACACTCTCACACAAACCCCCCTTACACTCTCACACAAACCTCCCTTACACTCTCACATAAACCTCCCTTACACACTCACACAAACCTCCCTTACACTCTCACACAAACCTCCCTTACACTCTCACACAAACCTCCCTTACACAGTCACACAAACCTCCCTTATACTCTCACACAAACCTCCCTTACACACTCACACAAACCTCCCTTACACTCTCACACAAACCTCCCTAACCCTCTCCCACAAACCTCCCTTGCACACTCAATCAATGCACCCTTACACACTCACTAAAACCTCCCTTACACAATCACACAAACCTCCCTTACACTATTACACAAACCTCCCTTACACTCTCACACAAATCTCCCTTACACTCTCACACAAACACCCCTTACACACTCACACAAACCTCCCTTATACTCTCAGAAAAACCTCCCTTACACACTTGCACAAACCTCCCTGACACACTCACTCAAACCTCCCTTACGCTATTACACAGACTTCCCTTACACACTCAGACAAACCTCCCTTACACTAACACACAAACCTCTCTTACACTCACACAAGCCTCCCTTACACTATCACACAAACCTCCCTTACACTCTCACACAAACCTCCCTTACACTCTCACACAAACCTCCCTTACACTATCACACAAACCTCCCTTACACTATCACACAAACCTCCCATACACTATCACACAAACCTCCCTTACACACTCACCCAAAGCTCCCTTGCACAATTCCACAAAACACCCTCACACTTTTAAACAAACCTCCCTTACACTATCACACAAACCTCCGTTACACTATCACACGAGACTACCTTACACTCTCACATAAACCACCCTTACACACTCACACAAACCTCCCTTACACTCTCACACAAACCTCCCTTACACTCTCACACTAACCTCCCTTACACCTTTACACAAACCTCCCTTACACTCTCACACAAACCTCCCTTACACGCTCACACAAACCTCGCTTACACTATTAAACAAACCTCCTTTACACTGTCACACAAACCTCCCTTACACTATTACACAAACCTCCCTTACACTATTACACAAACCTCGCTTACACTATCACACAAACCTCCCTGACACAATCACACAAAGCTCCCTTACACTCTCACACAAACCTCCCTTACACTCTCACACAAACCTCCCTTATGCACTCACACAAACCTCCCTTACACTCTCCCACAAAGCTCCCTTACACTCTCACACAAAGCTCCCTTACACTATCACACAAACTTCCCTGACACAATCACACAAACCTCCCTTACGCACTCACACAAACCTCCCTTACACTCTCACACAAACCTCCCTTACACTCTCACACAAACCTCCCTTACACTCTCACACAAAGCTCCCTTGCACTCTCACACAAACCTCCCTGACACAATCACACAAACCTCCCTTACGCACTCACACAAACCTCCCTTACACTCTCACACAAACCTCCCTTACACTCTCACACAAAGCTCCCTTACACTCTCACACAAAGCTCCCTTACACTCTCACACAAAGCTCCCTTACACTATCACACAAAGCTCCCTTACACTCTCACACAAACCTCCCTTACACACTCACACAAACCTCCCTTACACTCTCCCACAAAGCTCCCTTACACTCTCACACAAAGCTCCCTTACACTATCACACAAACCTCCCTGACACAATCACACAAAGCTCCCTTACACTCTCACACAAACCTCCCTTATGCACTCACACAAACCTCCCTTACACTCTCACACAAAGCTCCCTTACACTCTCACACAAAGCTCCCTTACACTCTCACACAAAGCTCCCTTACACTATCACACAAAGCTCCCTTACACTCTCACACAAACCTCCCTTACACACTCACACAAACCTCCCTTACACTCTCCCACAAAGCTCCCTTACACTCTCACACAAAGCTCCCTTACACTATCACACAAACCTCCCTGACACAATCACACAAAGCTCCCTTACACTCTCACACAAACCTCCCTTATGCACTCACACAAAGCTCCCTTACACTCTCACACAAAGCTCCCTTACACTATCACACAAACTTCCCTGACACAATCACACAAACCTCCCTTACGCACTCACACAAACCTCCCTTACACTCTCACACAAACCTCCCTTACACTCTCACACAAACCTCCCTTACACTCTCACACAAAGCTCCCTTGCACTCTCACACAAACCTCCCTGACACAATCACACAAACCTCCCTTACGCACTCACACAAACCTCCCTTACACTCTCACACAAACCTCCCTTACACTCTCACACAAACCTCCCTTACACTCTCACACAAAGCTCCCTTACACTCTCACACAAAGCTCCCTTACACTATCACACAAAGCTCCCTTACACTCTCACACAAACCTCCCTTACACACTCACACAAAGCTCCCTTACACTCTCACACAAAGCTCCCTTACACTCTCACACAAACCTCCCTTACACTCTCACAACTAGAAACGCTTCATGGATTAACATTTGGTGCCAGTCCAGATTTATTCCATGGGCAGCCAGTGGTCAGTTGGAAAGGAGCCGGATGTCGAAAGTTCTTATCTACGGCGCATCAGGGGAGGCCGCTTTGAGTGACCCAGTTCTGGTGAAGTTTTTGGAAATGAATTATTCCCTAGCCACACTCTGTGCTGGCCGAAAAATGAGAAGCTTGGATTCAAACCGTTCCCCAGCAACGTTATAAATATCAAACCGAGCCCAAGTGACAGAAGCCATTCGTCAAATGGAGGCTCTTGCGATAATGGGCAATCACTGGGCTCAACACCCATCGTGCTTGCTCTGTAGGCAGCTGATCCTGGCATCTCGGTGTAAATCTGAACCTGCCCTAAGCTCCCACTAAATCTCACTTACGCCAAACATCATAAATCTGACAGTTTGACGGAAACACAAAAGAGGCCTTCAGCCTGTCAGTTATAAAACATGGGCTTATGAAAAATTCAGCTTTATCGCTAACACTTTCCAAATAATATGAAGAGACATTTCAACTTTATATTAAAAGTGGGCCCACATGACCATAATCTGACAGATGACTGTCTCCCAAAGTGATCGCAAATTGTGTTTTTTTATTTGAAATGAGAAGGAGCATAAATTTAAAGTTCTTCCCATTTCTATGCAATGTCAAGATAGTGGAGTTTCCACCACAGAGAATGGAAAATAGATTCACAGGATCACACAGCACTGGAGGCCATTCGGCCCATTGTGCCTGTGCCGGCTCTTTGAACGAGCTCTCCAATTAGTCCCACTCCCCCTGCTCTTTCCCCACAGCCCTGTGAATTTTTCCCCTTCAGTATTTATCCAATTCCCTTTTGAAAGTTACTATTGAATCTGCTCCCACCGCCCTTTCAGGCAGCGCGTTCCAGATCACAACAACTCGCTGCGTAAAAAACATTCCTCATCTCCCCCCCTAGCTCGAGGGTGGAACTGGGAACATCTGCACTCCATCCCCTGACAGAGAGGCCGGTCAGTGAGTCGAGGGACCGGTCAGTGAGTCGAAGGACTGGTCATTGAGTCGAGGGATCGGTCAGTGAGTCGAGGGACCGATCAGTGAGTCGAAGGACCAGTCAGTGAGTCGAGGGACCGGTCAGTGAGTCGAGGGACCGGTCAGTGAGTCGAGGGACCGGTCAGTGAGTTGAGGGACTGGTCAGTGAGTCGAGGGACCGGTCAGTGAGTCGAAGGACCGGTCAGTGAGTCGAGGGACCGGTCAGTGAGTCGAGGGACTGGTCAGTGAGGTGAGGGACCGGTCAGTGAGTCGAGGGACCGGTCAGTGCGTTGAGGGACCGGTCAGTGAGTCGAGGGACTGGTCAGTGAGTCGAGGGACTGGTCAGTGAGTCGAGGGACCGGTCAGTGAGTCGAGGGACTGGTCAGTGAGTCGAGGGACTGGTCAGTGAGTCGAAGGAGTGGTCAGTGAGTTGAGAGACTGGTCAGTGAGTCGAGGGACCGGTCAGTGAGTCGAGGGGCTGGTCAGTGAGTCGAGGGACTGGTCAGTGAGTTGAGGGACAGGTCAGTGAGTCGAGGGACCGGTCAGTGAGTCGAGGGACTGGTTAGTGAGTCGAGGGACCGGTCAGTGAGTCGAGGGGCCGGTCAATGAGTCGAAGGAATGGACAGTGAGTTGAGGGACTGGTCAGTGAGTCGAGGGACTGGTCAATGAGTTGAGGGACTGGTCAGTGAGTCAAGGGGCTGGTCAGTGAGTCGAGGCACTGGTCAGTGAGTCGAGAGGACTGGTCAGTGAGTTGAGGGGCTGGTCAGTGAGTCAAGGCACTGGTCAATGAGTCGAAGGACTGGTCAGTGAGTCGAGGGGCCGGTCAGTGAGTCGAGGGACTGGTCAGTGTGTCGAGAGACTGGTCAGTGAGTCAAGGGACTGGTCAGTGAGTCAAGAGGACTGGTCAGTGTGTCGAGGGACTAGTCAGTGAGTCGAGGGGCCAGTCAGTGAGTCGAGGGACTGGTCAGTGAGTCGAGGGGCTGGTCAGTGAGTCGAGGGGCCGGTCAGTGAGTCGAGGGGCCGGTCAATGAGTCGAGGGACTGGTCAGTGAGTCGAGAGGACAATCAACACTTCGGTCCTGGGCCTTCAGTCTTCTTGAAGAGAATGATGGGAAGATGCTTGTGTGAAGTTGGGGAGCGTTTAATCGAGGTTCACAGGATCTAAGTGACAGTGTCCCGCTGATCCCGACTCTCAGATCCAGGACCCAGCGCAAGTGGCCGGAGTCTGCCTTCACGATGCTGCCCTCTCTCCCTCCCGGAGCCACCTCGAGTGACCTTTTTGCGCAGTGCCCTCTGATCCCTGACCATGTCTGTATCAAGATACAGGACCAGGCTACACACGGCTTCAGCGAGCGATGCTGTCCTGACACGCCTCAGGAACCCTGAGGCAAGGACCACTCAGTGCCAAGAGGCTCATCATAGAACGACGGAGTGCAGAGGGAGGCCATTCAGCCCTCTTGCCTGTGCCGGGTCTGACGAAGGGTCATTGACCTGAAACGTTGACTCGGTTTCTCTCTCCACAGTTGCTGCCTGACCTGCTGAGGGTTTCCAGCCACTTCTGTTTTTTCTGTTTTTATTTAAGGAATTATTAGGACAGGTAAACAAAATTGGTCAAAGAGGTAGGTTCTAAGGAGCATGTTAAAGGGTGACAAAGAGGTAGCGAGGCGGAGAGGATTAGGGAGGGAATTCCAGAGCTTGGGGCCCAGGCAGCTGAAGGCACGGCCGCCAATGGTGGAGCGATTAAAATCAGGGATGCTCAAGAAGGTAGAATTAGAGGAGCGCAGAGATCTGGGGGTGTTGTGGGGCTGGAGGAGGTTACAGAGATAGGGAGGGGCGAGGCCATGGAGGGATTTGAAAACAAGGATGAGAATTTTGAATTCGAGGCGTTGCTTAACCGGGAGCCAAGGTAGATCAGGGAGCACAGGGGTGATGGGTGAATGGGACTTGGTGTGAGTTAGGACACGGGGCAGTGAGCACAGGGGGTGATGGGTGAACGGGACTGGGTGTGAGTTAGGACACGGGGCAGTGAGCACAGTGGGTGATGGGTGAATGGGACTGGGTGTGAGTTAGGACACGGGGCAGTGAGCACAGGGAGTGATGGGTGAACGGGACTGGGTGTGAGTTAGGACACGGGGCAGTGAGCACAGGGGGTGATGGGTGAACGGGGCTGGGTGTGAGTTAGGACACGGGGCAGTGAGCACAGGGGTGATGGGTGAATGGGACTGGGTGTGAGTTAGGACACGGGGCAGTGAGGACAGGGGGTGATGGGTGAACGGGACTCGGTGCGAGTTAGGACACAGGGCAGTGAGCACAGGGGGTGATGGGTGAACGGGACTGGGTGTGAGTTAGGACACGGGGCAGCGAGCACAGGGGGTGATGGGTGAACGGGACTGGGTGTGAGTTAGGACACGGGGCAGTGAGCACAGGGGGTGATGGGTGAACGGGACTGGGTGTGAGTTAGGACACGGGGCAGTGAGCATAGGGGGTGATGGGTGAAAGGGACTGGGTGTGAGTTAGGACACGGGGCAGTGAGCACAGGGGGTGATGGGTGAACGGGACTGGGTGTGAGTTAGGACATGGGGCAATGAGCACAGGGGGTGATGGGTGAACGGGACTGGGTGTGAGTTAGGACACGGGGCAGTGAGCACAGGGGGTGATGGGTGAACGGGACTGGGTGCGAGTTAGGACACGGGGCAGTGAGCACAGGGGGTGATGGGTGAACGGGACTGGGTGTGAGTTAGGACACGGGGCAGTGAGCACAGGGGGTGATGGGTGAACGGGACTGGGTGTGAGTTAGGACACGGGGCAGTGAGCACAGGGGGTGATGGGTGAACGGGACTGGGTGTGAGTTAGGACACGGGGCAGTGAGCACAGGGGGTGATGGGTGAGCGGGACTGGGTGTGAGTTAGGACACGGGGCAGTGAGCACAGGGGGTGATGGGTGAACGGGACTGGGTGTGAGTTAGGACACGGGGCAGTGAGCACAGGGGGTGATGGGTGAACGGGACTGGGTGTGAGTTAGGACACGGGGCAGCGAGCACAGGGGGTGATGGGTGAACGGGACTGGGTGTGAGTTAGGACACGGGGCAGTGAGCACAGGGGGTGATGGGTGAACAGGACTGGGTGCGAGTTAGGACACGGGGCAGTGAGCACAGTGGGTGATGGGTGAATGGGACTGGGTGTGAGTTAGGACACGGGGCAGTGAGCACAGGGGGTGATGGGTGAACGGGACTGGGTGTGAGTTAGGACACGGGGCAGTGAGCACAGGGAGTGATGGGTGAACGGGACTGGGTGTGAGTTAGGACACGGGGCAGTGAGCACAGGGAGTGATGGGTGAACGGGACTGGGTGTGAGTTAGGACACGGGGCAGTGAGCACAGGGGGTGATGGGTGAACGGGACTGGGTGTGAGTTAGGACACGGGGCAGCGAGCACAGGGGTGATGGGTGAACGGGACTGGGTGTGAGTTAGGACACGGGGCAGTGAGCACAGGGGGTGATGGGTGAACGGGACTGGGTGTGAGTTAGGACACGGGGCAGTGAGCACAGGGGGTGATGGGTGAACGGGACTGGGTGTGAGTTAGGACACGGGGCAGTGATCACAGGGGTGATGGGTGAACGGGACTGGGTGTGAGTTAGGACACGGGGCAGTGAGCACAGGGGGTGATGGGTGAACGGGACTGGGTGTGTGTTAGGACACGGGGCAGTGAGCACAGGGGGTGATGGGTGAACGGGACTGGGTGTGAGTTAGGACACAGGGCAGTGAGCACAGGGGGTGATGGGTGAACGGGACTGGGTGTGAGTTAGGACACGGGGCAGTGAGCACAGGGGGTGATGGGTGAACGGGACTGGGTGTGAGTTAGGACACGGGGCAGTGAGCATAGGGGGTGATGGGTGAAAGGGACTGGGTGTGAGTTAGGACACGGGGCAGTGAGCACAGGGGGTGATGGGTGAACGGGACTGGGTGTGAGTTAGGACACGGGGCAGTGAGCACAGGGGGTGATGGGTGAACGGGACTGGGTGTGAATTAGGACACGGGGCAGTGAGCACGGGGGGTGATGGGTGAACGGGACTGGGTGTGAGTTAGGACACGGGGCAGTGAGCACAGGGGGTGATGGGTGAAAGGGACTGGGTGCGAGTTAGGACACGGGGCAGTGAGCACAGGGGGTGATGGGTGAACGGGACTGGGTGTGAGTTAGGGCACGGGGCAGTGAGCACAGGGGGTGATGGGTGAGCGGGACTGGGTGTGAGTTAGGACACGGGGCAGTGAGCACAGTGGGTGATGGGTGAACGGGACTGGGTGTGAGTTAGGACACGGGGCAGTGAGCACAGTGGGTGATGGGTGAACGGGACTGGGTGTGAGTTAGGACACGGGGCAGTGAGCACAGGGGGTGATGGGTGAACGGGACTGGGTGTGAGTTATGACACGGGGCAGTGAGCACAGTGGGTGATGGGTGAACGGGACTGGGTGTGAGTTAGGACACGGGGCAGTGAGCACAGTGGGTGATGGGTGAACGGGACTGGGTGTGAGTTAGGACACGGGGCAGTGAGCACAGTGGGTGTGTGGTCGGAAACTCATTTCAGGGTCAAAAAGGTTGTGAACAGTGTGGTTCAGCCTCAGACAGATGTTAGGGAGAGGGATGGAGTCAGTGGCGAGGGAACGGAGTTTGTGGCAGGGACCGAAAACAAAGGCTTCAGTCTTCCCAATATTTAATTGGAGAAAATTTCTGCTCACCCAGAACTGGACGTCGGACAATTTAGAGACCGTGGAGGGGTCGAGAGAAGTGGAAGAGAGGCAGAGCTGGGTGTCGTCAGTGTACATGTTGTAAGAATATAGGCTTATGAGGGTATTTAGCGGGATTAGGCATTGCTAGAATTAAATGATCCAAATCATTTTGCAAAGCTGCTGCTCTGTTTTGGACTCTCAGGATGACGTACGATCACAAGTATCCATGTTATTGTTAGAAGAGAGGAAAAACAGATCGAGACTTGAAGCTGTCTACAGCGTTCTCGCTTAACGCTCTTCTCTGACTGGGAATGAGCCGAGATCTCTTGTAATTTGTTGAAATATAATCAAATAAAATCCCCTTTTACTATTTTTCAGTATTAAAGCTTTGCTAGATTGCAGTTTACTATTAAGTTTGCTAGTTGAATCATAGAATCATAGAAATTTACAGCACAGAAGGAGGCCATTCGGCCCATCGTGTCTGTGCCGGCCGACAAAGAGCCGTGGGCAGCACGGTGGCATAGTGGTTAGCACTGTTGCCTCACAGCGCCAGGGACCCGGGTTCAAATCCGGCCTCGGGTGACTGTCTGTGTGGAGTTTGCACATTCTCCCCGTGTTTGCGTGGGTTTCCTCCGGGTGCTCCGGTTTCCTCCCACAGTCCAAAGATGTGCGGGTTAGGTTGATTGGCCATGATAAAAATTGGCCCTTAGTGTTAGGGGGGATTAAATACATGGGGTTACGGGGCTAGGGCTTGGGTGGGATGGCTGTCAGTGTCGGGACCGGGTGCTAGGGTTTGGATGATCAGCCATGATCTCGTTGAATGGCGGAGCAGGCTCGAGGGGCCGAATGGCCGACTCCTTCTCCTATGTTTCTATGTTTCTCCAGCCTAATCCCACTTTCCAGCTCGTGGTCCGTAGCCCTGGAGGTTACGGCACTTCGAGTGCATATCCAAGTACTTTTTAAATGTGATGAGGGTTTCTGCCTCTACCACCCTTTCAGGCAGTGAGTTCCAGACCCCCACCACCCTCTGGGTGAAAAAAGTTCTCCTCAACTCCCCTCTAATCCTTCTACCAGTTACTTTAAATCTATGCCCCTGATTATTGACCCCTCTGCTAAGGGAAATAGGTCCTTCCTATCTAGGCCCATCATAATTTTATACACCTCAATTAAATTTCCCCTCAGCCTCTGCTGTTCCAAAGGAAACAACCCCAGCCGATCCAATCTCTCCTCATAGTTAAAATTCTCCAGTCCTGGCAACATCCTGGTAAATCTCCTCTGCACCCTCTCCAGTGCAATCACATCTTAGGAAGTGACAAAGGAACTTCAACTTTATCACAATATGGAATCTGACGTCGTGTTTTTGGATGACATTGCTGAGGGGCAACACATGCATGAGAAATAGAATCATAGAATGGTTACAGCACAGGAGGAGGTCATTCAGCCCATCGAGCCCGTGCCGGCTCTCTGCAAGAGCATTTCAGCTAGTCCCACTCCCCCACCCTTTCCCCGGAGCCCTGCCAAATGTTTTCCTTTTGAAAGCTATGATTGAATCTGCCTCCACCACCCTTTCAGGCAGTGCATTCCAGATCCTCACCACTCGCTGCATAAAAAAGTTTTTCCTCGTGTCGCCTTTGGTTCCTCTGCCAATCACCTTAAATCTGTGTCCTCTGGTTCTCGACCCTTCCGCCAATGGGAACAGTTCCTCTCTATCTACTCTGTCCAGACCCCTCATGGTTTTGAACACCTCGATCAAACCTCCTCTCAACCTTCTCTGCTCTAAGGAGAACAACCCCAGCTTCTCCAGTCTATCCGTATAACTGAAGTCCCTCATCCTTGGAATCATTCTCATAAATCTTTTCTGCACCCTCTCTAAAGCCTTCACATTGTTCCTAAAGTGCGGTGTCCAGAATTGGACACAATACTCCAGTTGAGGCCGAACCAGTGTTTTATAAAGGTTCATCATAACTTCCTTACTTTTGTACTCTCTGCCTCTATTTATTAATATATATCAAGAAAAGCAGTGGTCCGAGTACCGACCCCTGGGGAACACCACTGTGTACCTTCCTCCAGTCCGATAAACAACCGTTCACCACTACTCTCTGTTTCCTGTCACTTAGCCAATTCCGTACCCATGCTGCCACTGTCCCTTTTATTCCATGGGCTTCGACTTTTCTGACAAGCCTATTGTGTGGCACTTTGTCGAACACCTTTTGGAAATCCATGTACATCACATCAACCGCATTGCCCTCATCAACCCTCTCTGCAACCTCATCAAAATACTCGATCAAGTTAGTTAAACACGATTTGCCTTTAACAAATCCGTGCTGGCTTTCCTTAATTAATCCACACTTGTCCAAGTGACTGTTAACTTTGTCCCTGATTATCCTTTCTAAAAGCTTCCCCACTGCTGAGGTTAAACTGACTGGCCTGTAGTTGCTGGGTTTATCCTTACACCCTTTTTTGAACAAGGATGTAACATTTGCAACTCTCCAGTCCTCTGGCACCACCCCCGTATCTAAGGAGGATTGGAAGATTATGGCCAGTACCTCCGCAATTTCCTCCTTAACGGCACGGTGGCATAGTGGTTAGCACTGTTGCCTCACAGCGCCAGGGACCCGGGTTCAAATCCGGCCTCGGGCGACTGTCTGTGTGGAGTTTGCACATTCTCCCTGTGTCTGCGTGGGTTTCCTCCGGGTGCTCCGGTTTCCTCCCACAGTCCAAAGATGTGCGGGTTAGGTTGATTTGGCTATGCTAAATTGACCCTTAGTGTTAGGGGATTAAATACGTGGGGTTACGGGGATAGGGTGGGATATGTGTCGGTGCAGGCTCGATGGGCCGAAATGGCCTCTATCTGCATTGTGGGGATTTAAAAAAAAAAAAAAAACTTCCCTCAACATCCTAGGATGCATCCCATCCGCTCCTGGTGATTTATTAACTTTAAGTACAGCCAGCCTTTCTAGTACCTCCTCTTTAGCAATTCTTATCCCATCCAGTATCTCCACTACCTCCTCCTTCACTATGACTTTGGCAGCATCTTCTTCCTTGGTGAAGACAGATGCAAAGTACTCATTTAGTACCTCAGCCATACCCTCTGCCTCCATGCGTAGGCCTCCTTTTTGGTCCCTAATTGGCCCCACCCCTCCTCTTACTACCCGCTTATTGCCCAGAAATTCGGGTCCCCACGGGTGAGTACGCGCTGGGTACTCACCTGTAGGCCCAACGAAAGTGCCGGTTTCGTGCATGCACTGCGCATGCGCGGGAAACCGGAACTTCCGTTCCCTTAAAGGAAGGGGTTCACAGGTCGAACGCGTGCGCCGGAGAGGCAGCGCGACGCCTGGAACTTCCGTTTTTTTTGCAGGTTTCTCCGGGAGGGTAAGTCTCCAGCAGTTACACTTTTAAAAAGCAGTCGCAAGGCCTGCTTTTAACAAGGTAAGCGGTGAATTAAGTAAAATTAAAACATTTTTTCCACAGGTTTATTATTTTTAAATACTTTAAAGAAAGGTAAGTTTATTTTTAACACCGTTAGAAAATGTAATTAATTTTTTCAAAAATTTAAATTATTGTTTAAAATAGTTATTTTGTAGGAATGTCTAGTTCCTATCAAAAGACTGAGGTCCACTCAGGCGATCAAATAAACAAGGTTTAATGAAAATTAACAGAGTTTAACGGATAATTACAGGAGAACATCGAATATAGGTCCAGTCAGTTCGGAGGCTCCACGAGGACTGCTTGGGCAGTCCCATGGCTGACGTCATGACGTCATCACGTTTTTCCCGCCGGTGGGGGATCACGTGATGAACGGCGTGACGTCATCGCGTTTACCCGCGCTATTAAAGTGATCGCGCTCTGTACATGTAAACAGTGAAAACAAAGATACAGACTCAGGCTGTAGTTAACATATTATTAAAGGGAATTATATACAATTGATCGGAGTCCCTTAGTGGCTCTGCCACATGCGCCCCCCCAGAATTGTCTTTAACAGCAAAAGTAAAACAGCGAGGAGGCCTGACAAGCCTGTCAGATCGACTTCTGTAGCCTTGAAAGTGGAAGCTGATGGACGGCGGGCAAGCTGGCGGGCGGTTGCGTTTGATCTGGCACGGCGACTGTGGGCGGTTGGCCACGTTTCGGCGGTTGTGCGATCTCGACTGGGCGGTCAAGGTCCAAGTGTGCCGGCTTCAACCGGTCAACCGAAATGTGGTCCTGTTTACCTCCGATATCGACTGAAAAAGTTTTGTCTCCCGGCTCTAGCACGCGGAAAGGATCAGTGTAAGGGGGTTTTAGCGGATCCTGATGAGCGTCGTGGCGGATAAACACATAGTCGGCGTTCTTCAGCTCAGCTGGGACGTGGGAGCTCTGCAAGCCATGATGCGACGTAGGCACTGGAGCGAAACTTCTGGCTGCCTCCTGGTGTCTGATGAGCTGCTGGGATGCGGACCATGGCTCTGTTGGAGTCGGAAGGAAATCCCCTGGTACGCGTAGCGGCTGGCCATATACGAGCTCCGCCGAGGATGATTGAAGATCTTCTTTAGGTGCCGTACGAAGACCCAAAAGGACCCATGGAAGCCTGTCCACCCAGCCCGTGCCTTGAAGGCTGGCTCGCAGTGCGGCTTTGAGCGACCTGTGGGATCGTTCGCACAGGCCGTTCACCTGTGGATGGTAGGCAGTGGTGCGATGTAGCTTGACGCCGAGCCCCTGAGCCACAGCGTTCCAGAGCTCAGAAGAAAACTGCGGCCCACGATCAGACAAGATGTCCACCGGTACCCCGAAACGGGCGACCCAAGCGGAGATGAATGCTCTGGCGACGTCTGCGGAAGTGGTGGATGACAAAGGAACCACCTCAGGCCATCTAGTGGTGCGGTCCACCATTGTAAGGAGATGAGTAAACCCGTGCGAAGGCGGAAGTGGCCCCACCAGGTCCACATGCACATGATCAAACCTACGTTCCGGAACAGCGAAAGTGGCCAATGGAGCCTTGATGTGATGCTGCACCTTGGCCTTTTGGCAGACCACGCAGGTGTTGGCCCAGTCGCGGACATCCATGTGCATGCCCCGCCACACGAATTTGGATGACATCAGCCGTTGCGAGGCCTTCATGCCAGGCTGCGACAACCCGTGTATGGCGTCAAAAACTTTTCGGCGCCAGGCGACCGGCACGATAGGGCGAGGATCTCCCACGGAGACGTCGCAGAGTAGCATAGTGCCCGCGGCATGGAATTTGACATCGGCCGCTTGGAGGCTAGAGGGGTTGGTTCTGTAAGACTGGACTTCCGGATCCGAGGCTTGATCCGCAGCCATGAGGGCATAGTCGATGCCGAGCTGGACTGCATGAACGGTCGCGCGGGAGAGGCAATCCGCCACTAGGTTGTCTTTACCGGACACATGCTGAATGTCAGTGGTGAATTCTGAGATAAATGTCAACTGACGTTGTTGCCGAGCTGACCACGGTTCGGCGGTCTTGGCCATAGCGAACGTTAGTGGCTTATGGTCCACAAAAGCCGTGAACGGACGTCCCTCTAGCAAGAACCGGAACTGGCGGATGGCCAGAAAAAGGGCCAGCAACTCCCGGTCGAACGTGCTGTACTTCTGTTCGTTTCGCCGTAGTTGACGGCTGAAAAATGCCAGCGGTTGCCACGTCCCATTCACCCACTGTTCCTGCACTGCGCCGATGGCGTAGTCTGACGCGTTGGTGGTAAGGGCGATGGTGGCACCTGGCAGCGGCTGCGCCAGCATGGTTGCGTTGGCTAAGGCGCCTTTTGTGTCAACGAACGCCCGGTCCATGTCGACCATCCAGCTAATCGGATCCTTGCCAGACTTGCCCTTGAGAGCCTCGTACAGGGGCTGCATGAGCAGAGCTGCATTAGGGACGAACCGGTGATAAAAATTTACCATCCCGAGGAACTCCTGCAGGGCCTTGACGGTCTGCGGGCGCGGGAAAGAAGTAACTGCCTCCACCTTCGTCTGCAGGGTAATTGCGCCGTCCGATGTGATGCGATGGCCTAAGAAATCAATCTGCTGCAGGCCGAACTGGCACTTGGCCGGGTTGATGATCAAGCCGTGTTGACTGAGGCGTCTAAAGAGGGTGCGTAAATGGCAGATGTCCTCCCCTTTATTACGGCTGGCGATGAGCATGTCGTCGAGGTAGATGAATAGAAACTTGACGTCCCGAAGCACGGAGTCCATCCACCGCTGGAAAGCCTGTGCAGCGTTCTTCAATCCAAACGGAATCCACAGAAATTCAAACAGGCCGAATGGGGTGATGACTGCAGTTTTCAGGACGTCTTGCGGGTGCACGGGGACCTGGTGGTAGCCACGGACAAGGTCGACTTTTGAAAAAATGGTATTTCCCGCCAAATGGGCAGAGAAATCCTGACTATGAGGGAACGGGTACCGATCAGGAGTAGTGGCGTCGTTCAGGCATCGGTAGTCGCCGCAAGGCCGCCATCCGCCGCCAGGTTTCGGAACAATGTGGAGAGGCGAAAACCAGGGACTATTCGACTGGCGAATAATCCCTAGCCACTCCATCGTGTCGAACTCCGCTTTCGCAGCTGCGAGCTTGCCAGGTTCGAGGCGCCGGGCCCGTGCGTAGACCGGGGAGCCAGTAGTGGTGATGTGATGTTCGACACCATGTTTCGTGGCCGTGGAAGGGAAAGTGGGTCTGGTCAGGTCGGGGAAATCTCCGAGGAGGCGAGTGAAGTCATCCGGAGGTGGGAACGCACAGGAGACAGTGCGTGACACGGCGTTACCGCGGTGGCACGGGATGGACTGAAAAGTGGCCGCTTTGATCAACCGGCAGTGCCTTACATCCACCAGGAGGCCGTTGGCGCACAAAAAATCCGCCCCGAGGATGGCTTGAGAGACTTTGGCCGTGATGAAATCCCAGTAAAACCGCTGGCCGCCGAAGCACACCTGGACCCGCCGTCTTCCGAAGGTCCGAATGGCCCCACTATTAGCCGCCTCGAGGGAGAGGCCGTGCCCCCCGGCTTGTATATCAAGATTTGACGCGGGTAGGATGCTACACTGCGCCCCGGTGTCGCAGAGGAAACGTCGACCAGATAGGGAGTCGGTGATGAAGAGGAGTTTTCCCGAATTACCGATTGTCATCACAGCCATGGGGCACTCGTTATAACTAGTCCTCTTTCGACAGCGTTACTGTTGTTTTGTTTTTTTGAGCGAAAAGCTGCAGAGAGGGCGGCAGCATCTTGCTTTCGCGACAAAACGGGCGTGGTAGAAGCACAACCCCGCAAGTTGAGGGGCTGGAGCAGCGTCTGTGGGGGATGGGCGCCTCGTGGCAGCGCAGTACTGCTGTGTCACCGCGAAAACCTTGTCCGCTTCGGTAGCCAGCTCTGCGCAGTCTGTGACTTCCGACCTGGCTAGGGCAGCCTGAACTTGCTCCGGTAGCTGGCTGAGGAATAGCTCCCTGAAGAGGAAGCATTCCGGTTCGGAGCCCAGGAGCGTGAGCATTTGGCTCATGAGCTCGGACGGTTTGGAGTCCCCGAGGCCGGGCATAGCGAGCAGCCGGCGGGCGCGCTCCGACTTCATGAGCCCGAAGACCTGTAACAACCGCGCTTTTATCATTTCATACTTGCGATCTTCTGGTGGATTACCAAGCAGGCTGACGATCCGCGAGGCTGTGGCGCTGTCGAGGGCAGAGACCACGTAATAGTAACGGGTCTGATCCGCAACGATGTTCCTGATTGCGAACTGGGCTTCAGCCTGGATGAACCACATGGCTGGCTGTTGCTCCCAGAACTGTGGTGGCTTCAAAGCAACGGCGTTCGTTTCCATGTTCGCAAAAGTCGGGGTCACCAATGTAGGAATGTCTAGTTCCTATCAAAGACTGAGGTCCACTCAGGCGATCAAATAAACAAGGTTTAATGAAAATTAACAGAGTTTAATGGATAATTACAGGAGAACATCGAATATAGGTCTAGTCAGTTCAGAGGCTCCACGAGGACTGCTTGGGCGGTCCCGTGGTTCCCGCCGGTGGGGGATCACGTGATGAACGGCGTGACGTCATCGCGTTTACCCGCGCTATTAAAGTGATCACGCTCTGTACATGTAAACAGTGAAAACAAAGATACAGACTCAGGCTGTAGGTAACATACAATTGATCGGAGTCCCTTAGTGGCTCCGCCACAATTTCATGTAATTTATAGTTATTTTAAAAATGTGATTTAAAAAAAAAATTATTTGAAGTTTTAGTGATGTTTTGGGGCTTATAGTATTTATAGTTTTGACAGCTCTTCCTGTCAATTTTATGAATGAGCATTTCCCTGCTACCATTGGCTCTCCATGGCCCACGTGATCCCAGGGGACGCTTCGAGCTAACTGCGCCCCGGAAAACGCGAGCCCCCGACCCGAATCTCTGGGCTAATGATTATTTATATGCCTATAGAAGACTTTTGAATTCCCTTTTATGTTAGCTGCCAATCTATTCTCATACCCTCTCTTTGCCCCTCTTATTTTCTTTTTCACTTCCCCTCTGAACTTTCTATATTCAGCCTGGTTCTCACTTGTATTCTCGACCTGACATCTGTCATACGCGCTCTTTTTCTGCTTCATCTTACTCTCTATCTCTTTCCTCATCCAGGGAGCTCTGGCTTTAGTTGCCCGACCTTTCCCCCTCGTGGGAATGTACCTTGACTGTACCCAAACCATCTCCTCTTTAAAGGCAGCCCATTGTTTGATTACAGTTTTGCCTGCCAATCTTTGATTCCAATTGACCCGGGCCAGATCCGTCCTCATCCCACTGAAATTGGCCTTCCACCAAAGAGAAGGAGCCAAGGATAGATCCTTGGGGGACACCAGAAGTAACAATGCGGAAGCGGGAAGACAAGCCATTGCAGGTGATTCTCTGGCTATGCTTAGATAGATAAGAATGGAACCAGGCGAGTGCAGTCCCACCCAGCTGGACGACAGTGGAGAGGCGTTGGAGGAGGATAGAGCGGTCAACCATGTCCAAGGCTACAGATAGGGCGAGAAGGATGAGGAGGGATAGTTTACCATTGTCACAGTTACATAGGATGTAATTTGTGACTTTGATGAGAGCCGTTTCGGTACTGTGGCGGGGCGGAAACCTGATTGGAGGGATTCAAACATGGAGTTGCGGGAAAGATGGGCATGGATTTGGGAGGTGACAACACGAACTTTGGAGGAGAAAGAAAGGTTAGAGGCCCATCTAACCACAGACAGTAAACATTGACAGGAAAGTGCCAAGGATTTCACAAGGAGACCACGTGCGGCAGACTGACGGGTCTGAGTAAAACAATGGCAAGTGAAAGGAGAGCTACAAATCACTGATGACAGTTCAGATTTGGAATGATTCACAGCGATAGACTCGGTGGCTTGTGAACATGATGAAAACACTTCATTACAGGCATCATCTCATTAATATCACAAGACACTGCTCCTAGCAAATTCTAAGGTATAAGGCGAGGAAGAGAAGAGGTTTCACTTTCACCACTTCACAGATGACAGTGTGCATCAGACGGGAAGCAGAACTCCAAATTAAAACTGACTCTGTAGCGTTCCTTGAACTGATTCTGGCATCAGCCCCCTGGGTCAATGACACATGCTGGTAAATGCACCAAGGTGGGTATCAGGAGAGGACAGGTTCAACTGTGAAATCCACCACAGTCAAACAGCCACACATCTAAACTCCCGACATCAAAAATAGCCTCTTGGCCAAGGCAGCGGGGAGGCTGATGCCTCCAGGACCCGATCCCAGTGGGACAGGACAGTGGGTGACTTGCCCTCCTCTCCCACCTTACCTTTCACCATTCCTCAGCCGTGGCTCGGTGGGTAGCACCCTCGCTGCTGAGTCACAGGGTTGTGGGATCAAGTCCCACTCCAGAGACTTGAGCACAAAAGTCTAGACTGACAGTGCAGTACAGAGGGAGTGCTGCACTGTCAGAGGTGCTGTTTTTCAGATGAGAGGCTAAATCTGTCCTCTCGGGTGGATGTAAAAAATCCCTATTTTGAAGAGGACTTATCCCCAGTGTCCTTGGGGCCAATACTTATCGCTCAATCAACCTCACTAAAACAGATTATTTGGCCACTATCACATTGCTGTTTGTGGGATCTTGCTGTGTACATATTGGCTGCTACATTTCCTACATTACAACAGTGACTACGCTTCAAAATGACTTCATTGGTTGTAAAAGATTATAAAAGAAGTAATAGCAGAGCACTTGGAAAACAGTGACAGGATCGGACAAAGTCAACATGGATTTACAAAAGGTAAATCGTGCTTCACTAATCTACTGGAATTTTTTGAGGATGTAACTGGTAGAATAGATAAGGGAGAACCAGTGGATGTGGTGTATTTGGACTTTCAGAAGGTTTCGATAAGGTCCTGCATAAGAGACTAGCGTGCAAAGTTAAAGCACCTGGGATTGGGGGTAAGGTACTGACTTGGATAGAGAACTGGTTGGCAGACAGGAAGCAAAGAGTTGGAATAAACGGGTCTTTTTCCGAGTGGCAGGCAGTGACTAGTGGGGTACCGCAGGGATCGGTGCTAGGACCCCAGCTATTCACAATATGATCTAGACGAGGGAACTAGATGTAATATCTCCAAGTTTGCAGATGACACAAAGCTGGGTGGGCGTGTGTGCTGTGAGGAGGATGCAGAGAAACTCCAGTATGATTTGGACAGGTTGGGTGATTGGGCAGATGCATGGCAGATGCAGTATAATGTGGATAAATGCGAGGTTATCCGCTTTGGTGGCAAAAACAGGAAGGCAGATTATTATCTGAACGGCAATAGATTGGGAGAAGCGGAAGTGCAACGAGACCTGGGTGTCCTTGTGCACCAGTCGCTGAAGGTAAGCATGCAGGTGCAGAAGGCGGTTAAGAAGGCAAATAGTATGCTGGCCTTCATAGCGAGAGGATTCGAGTACAGGAGCAAGGATGTCTTGCTACAGTTGTACAGGGCCTTGGTGAGACTACACCTTGAGTATTGTGTGCAGTTTTGGTGGATGTTCTTGCCATGGAGGGAGTGCAGCGAAGATTCACCAGACTGATACCTGGGATGGCAGGAATGACGTATGAGGAGAGATTGGGTCGATTGGGCTTATATTCGCTGGAGTTTAGAATAATGAGAGGGGATCTCATTGAAACTTATAAAATTCTAACAGGACTAGGCAGACTAGATGCAGGAAGGATGTTCCCGATGGTCAGGGAGTCCAGAACCAGGGGTCACAGTCTAAGGATAAGGGGTAAGCCATTTAGGACAGAGATGAGGAGGAATTTCTTCACCCAGAGAGTGGTGAACCTGTGGAATTCTCTACCACAGAAGGCAGTTGAGGCCAATCATTTAATATATTCAAGAAGGAGTTAGATATATTTCTTAAGGCTAAAGGGATCAAGGGATATGGAGAGAAGGCAGGGACAGGGTACTGAATTTGGATGATCAGCCTTGATCTCATTAAATGGCAGAGCAGGGGCCGAATGGCCTACTCCTATCTTCTATGTTTCTAGGTTTCTATGTAAAGCACTTTGGGGCGTCCTGAGGCCGTGAAAGACGCTATAGAAATGCAAGTCCTCTGGAGAAACTCTTCCTCCTTGACTGAGCCGGTGGTGATTGAAGGGTCCATGTAGGCCTGTCTCCTCGATGTGCTAAGTGTAAGCTTGGCTCAGTTGGTAGGACTCTCAGTGCCAAGTTAGAAAGTTGGGGGTTTAAGCACCATTCCAGACACCCACTCATAACCTGCGCTGACATATCAGGGCAGCAACAACTTGTATTTATACAGCGCCTTTAACATAGTAAAACTTCCCACGGTGCTTCACAGGAGCGATTATCAAACAAAATTTGACACCGAGCCACATAAGGAGATATTAGGACAGGTGACCAAAAGCTCGGTCAAAGAGATAGGTTTTAAGGAGCGTCTTAAAGGAGGAGAGAGAGGCAGAGAGGTTTAGGGAGGGAATTCCAGAGCTTAGGGCCTCGGCAGCTGAAGGCACGGCCGCCAATGGTGGAGCAATTATAATCAGGGATGCTCAAGAGGGCAGAATTGGTGGAGTGCTGCAATCTCGGGAGGTTGTGGGGCTGGAGGAGGTTACAGAGATAGGAAGGGGCGAGGAGGCCGTGGAGGGATTTGAAAACAAGGATGAGAATTTTAAAATCGAGGCGTTGCCGGACCGGGAGCCAATGTAGGTCAGTGAGCACAGGGGGTGATGGGTGAACGGGACTGGGTGTGAGTTAGGACACGGGGCAGTGAGCACAGGGGGTGATGGGTGAACGGGACTGGGTGTGAGTTAGGACACGGGGCAGCGAGCACAGGGGGTGATGGGTGAACGGGACTGGGTGTGAGTTAGGACACGGGGCAGTGAGCACAGGGGGTGATGGGTGAACGGGACTGGGTGTGAGTTAGGACACGGGGCAGTGAGCACAGGGGGTGATGGGTGAACGGGACTGGGTGCGAGTTAGGACACGGGGCAGTGAGCACAGGGGGTGATGGGTGAACGGGACTGGGTGTGAGTTAGGACACGGGTCAGCGAGCACAGGGTGTGATGGGTGAACGGGACTGGGTGTGAGTTAGGACACGGGGCAGTGAGCACAGGGGGTGATGGGTGAACGGGACTGGGTGTGAGTTAGGACACGGGGCAGTGAGCACAGGGGGTGATGGGTGAACGGGACTGGGTGTGAGTTAGGACACGGGGCAGTGAGCACAGGGGGTGATGGGTGAACGGGACTGGGTGTGAGTTAGGACACGGGGCAGTGAGCACAGGGGGTGATGGGTGAACGGGACTCGGTGCGAGTTAGGACACGGGGCAGTGAGCACAGGGGGTGATGGGTGAACGGGACTGGGTGCGAGTTAGGACACGGGCAGTGAGCACAGGGGGTGATGGGTGAACGGGACTGGGTGTGAGTTAGGACACGGGGCAGTGAGCACAGGGGGTGATGGGTGAACGGGACTCGGTGCGAGTTAGGACACGGGGCAGTGAGCACAGGGGGTAATGGGTGAACGGGACTCGGTGCGAGTTAGGACACGGGCAGTAAAGATCCGGAATTCATTAGACTCAATCTGGATTCTACTGGACTTAGGTCTGGGAGTGTTTGATGGGACAGTGTAGAGGGAGCTTTACTCTGTATCTAACCCGTGCTGTACCTGTCCTGGGAGTGTTTGATGGGGCAGTGTAGAGGGAGCTTTACTCTGTACCTAACCCGTGCTGTACCTGCCCTGGGAGTGTTTGATGGGACAGTGTAGAGGGAGCTTTACTCTGTATCTAACCCGTGCTGTACCTGCCCTGGGAGTGTTTGATGGGACAGTGTAGAGGGAGCTTTACTCTGCATCTAACCCGTGCAGTGCCTGCCCTGGGAGTGTTTGATGGGACAGTGTAGAGGGAGCTTTACTCTGTACCTAACCCGTGCTGTACCTGCCCTGGGAGTGTTTGATGGGACAGTGTAGAGGGAGCTTTACTCTGTATCTAACCCGTGCTGTACCTGCCCTGGGAGTGTTTGATGGGGACAGTGTAGAGGGAGCTTTACTCTGTATCTAACCCGTGCTGTACCTGCCCTGGGAGTGTTTGATGGGGACAGTGTAGAGGGAGCTTTACTCTGTCTCTAACCTGTGCTGTACCTGCCCTGGGAGTGTTTGATGGGGACAGTGTAGAGGGAGCTTTACTCTGTATCTAACCCGTGCTGTACCTGCCCTGGGAGTGTTTGATGGGACAGTGTAGAGGGAGCTTTACTCTGTATCTAACCCGTGCAGTGCCTGCCCTGGGAGTGTTTGATGGGACAGTGTAGAGGGAGCTTTACTCTGTACCTAACCCGTGCTGTACCTGCCCTGGGAGTGTTTGATGGGACAGTGTAGAGGGAGCTTTACTCTGTACCTAACCCGTGCTGTACCTGTCCTGGGAGTGTTTGATGGGACAGTGTAGAGGGAGCTTTACTCTGTATCTAACCCGTGCTGTACCTGCCCTGGGAGTGTTTGATGGGGACAGTGTAGAGGGAGCTTTACTCTGTATCTAACCCGTGCTGTACCTGCCCTGGGAGTGTTTGATGGGACAGTGTAGAGGGAGCTTTACTCTGTACCTAACCCGTGCTGTACCTGCCCTGGGAGTGTTTGATGGGACAGTGTAGAGGGAGCTTTACTCTGTACCTAACCCGTGCTGTACCTGTCCTGGGAGTGTTTGATGGGACAGTGTAGAGGGAGCTTTACTCTGTATCTAACCCGTGCTGTACCTGCCCTGGGAGTGTTTGATGGGGACAGTGTAGAGGGAGCTTTACTCTGTATCTAACCCGTGCTGTACCTGCCCTGGGAGTGTTTGATGGGACAGTGTAGAGGGAGCTTTACTCTGTATCTAACCCGTGCTGTACCTGCCCTGGGAGTGTTTGATGGGACAGTGTAGAGGTAGCTTTACTCCGTATCTAACCCGTGCTGTACCTGCCCTGGGAGTGTTTGATGGGACAGTGTAGAGGGAGCTTTACTCTGTATCTAACCTGTGCTGCTCCAGCAAAACAGAGCCTAGTACTGACTATTGCTCATGTTAAGTCTCAGTGTAATTGTTTCTATCAACAACAACAACTTGCATTTATATAGCACCTTTAATGTAGTAAAACGTCCCAGGGCGCTTCACAGGAGCGATTATCTGACAAAATTTGACACCGAGCCACATAAGGAGATATTAGGACAGGTGACCAAAAGCTCGGTCAAAGAGTTTTATGGAGCGTCTTAAAGGAGGAGAGCGAGGTGGGGAGGTTTAGTCAGATGCTTTATAAATACATAAAGAGCAAGAGGATAACTAAAGTAAGAGTAAGGCCTATTCGAGACCACAAGGTAACCTGTGTGTGGAGGCGGATGACGTGGGATTGGTTCCTAATGAATTCTTTGCGTCTGTCTTCACAAAAAGGGGGACGATGCAGACATTGTCGTTAAGGAGGAGAAGTGTGAAATATTAGATGAGATAAACATAGTGAGAGAGGAAATACTAAGGGTTTATTAAATTAATGTTACCACAGCGATTCCCAGCCTTGCTGCTCACTCACTCCTGACCCCCCATTTACTGGTCAGAACACAAAACCGAATAAGCGAACAGGAGTTAGCGTAAAAGGCCGACATTTTATCAGGATCAGTGGTTTCGATGACAAAAGTTACTCCGCTAAGTAGATTGGGTTTATTAAAGAGGGCCTGGATCTCCAGATATAAACCCATTGGGGAGTTGAAGTAATTTAGATGTTACGCAGTTAAGTGGGAAGATCATTTTCCCATTGCAACTGGGGAATGGCCTAACGTGGGATAATTGGCTGAACAACATCAACTAAAAGACCTTGTCAATCGTCACATGAACAAGACTTGCCGCAGGTCTGGGCCTCACCCAGAGCGCAATCCTTCTTCACTTTCACATTTTCTAATTAGGAAATTTGATCAAAAATTTTAACAACTCATTAGCCTAATAGTTTTATAAACAAATATATTTTCAACAGCTGTGATTTTAATTTAAGCAACGGTCTCTGGCTCAAGTGCAGCGAGTGGATGGTGAGGGAACGGCTCTGATACCAAGGCTCAACCAGACCATCCGTTACCCGGCGTACCACAGTCAGTTTAACCCCTCCCCTCTCACTGGGGTTCAGGCCCCCCCGGCACCGAACCCCCCGTTTCCTGTCCGGACTCTCTCTAGGGTTCAGTCCCTCAGTCTCCGGCCCTCTCCTGTCCGGACTCTCTCTGGGTTCAGTCCCTCAGTCTCCTCTCCCTCTCCTGTCCGGACTCTCTCTGGGGTTCAGTCCCTCAGTCTCCACCCTGTAAGGATTCCGGGGGCTTCTTTTAACTGGTTTAAGGTAATCTACCTGGCCAGCAGTCTTTTTGCTGCTGCACTCTAAACCAATTGGGTTTGTTTTCCTTGGAGCAGAGGAGGCTGAGGGGGGACATGATTGAGGTGTACAAAATTCTGAGGGGCATAGATAGGATGGATGCTGAGGAGCTTTTTCCCTTAGTAGAGGGGTCAATAACTAGGGGGCATAGATTCAAGGTAAAGGGCGGGAGGTTTAGAGGGGATTTGAGAAAGAACTTTTTCACCCAGAGGGTGGTTGGAATCTGGAACTCACTGCCTGAAAGGGTTGTGGAGGCTGGAACCCTCACAACATTCAAGAAGCATTTGGACGAGCACTTGAAATGCCATAGCATACAAGGCTACGGACCAAATGCTGGAATATGGCATTTGATTAGACAGGGCTTGATGGCTGGCGCGGACACGATGGGCCAAAGGGCCTCTATCCGTGCTGTATAGCTCTATGACCCTATGACTCTATGACAAACAGCGGTTTCGAATCGCTACCCCTCCTTTAGTTCTGAGTGGAGGAACTTATAATTAATGATATTAAAACGGAACACGTGGTTTGGATGAGAGAAAAAAATCAAGCTTTATTAACTAAAAGAAACTACAATCACAATATCAAACTATCCCACACGAACACACTAAAATTGTAAAACTATATAACAAGGGGGTACACACGGCAAAAATGAGGTACACAATGGCTACAATGTTATTTAAACAATCTTAGCAATTCCCTTAAATCACCATCCCCCCTTAACTCCTGCTGGGTTGCCTTGTTGAGGAGTCAGAACACCCTGCTCACCTGTGGTCCAGCAAAGAGAGAGAGAGAGAGAGAGAGAGAGAGCTCACCTATGGTCCCAGGAAGTCAAGAGAGTCAAGAGAGCTGGCTTCTCAGCCCTATCTTTATATCTGGTGAGCCCCTCCCGTCCTGCCTTGCAGGCTGTGTGCAAAATTCCCCACCCAAAAGGGTCCAATACACAAGAGAAAGCTGTGATAGGCTAACTCAAAGTGGTTAGATTGAGTTAATGTGATTTTCAGAGCTCCCTGGGCTGAAACAAAAGGGAGATACGGCTGCTCTATTGTCCAGTACTGGGTGACTTAAAATCCATTCAAATGTTAACGCTTCCCATTCAAGATACAAAAAGTCTCTTCTGCAGTTTAGATGTCCTTTGTCTTCCAAACCTCTTTTGTCATTCAGCCATGTGGTGACAGCCATGTTTATCCCTGGAAATTTAAAAGCACATCGCCCAGGGATTCTTTAATCAAAAAAATGAATCTTCAGAACTGTAAATTATTGCGAATTCTTACACCCCTCTCCTGTCCGGACTCTCACTGGGGTCCAGTCCCTCAGTCTCCACCCCTCTCCTGTCCGGACTCTCACTGGGGTTCAGTCCCTCAGTCTCCACCCCTCTCCTGTCCGGACTCTCACTGGGGTTCAGTCCCTCAGTCTCCCCCAGTCTCCTGTCCGGACTCTCACTGGGGTCCAGTCCCTCAGTCTCCACCCCTCTCCTATCCGGACTCTCTCTGGGGTCCAGTCCCTCAGTCTCCACCCCTCTCCTGTCCGGACTCTCACTGGGGTCCAGTCCCTCAGTCTCCATCCCTCTCCTGTCCGGACTCTCACTGGGGTTCAGTCCCTCAGTCTCCACCCCTCTCCTGTCCGGACTCTCTCTGGGGTTCAGTCCCTCAATCTCCACCCCTCTCCTGTCCGGACTCTCACTGGGGTTCAGTCCCTCAGTCTCCACCCCTCTCCTGTCCGGACTCTCTCTGGGGTCCAGTCCCTCAGCCTCCATCCCTCTCCTGTCCGGACTCTCTCTGGGGTTCAGTCCCTCAATCTCCACCCCTCTCCTGTCCGGACTCTCTCTGGGTCCAGTCCCTCAGTCTCCACCCCTCTCCTGTCCGGACTCTCACTGGGGTTCAGTCCCTCAGTCTCCCCCAGTCTCCTGTCCGGACTCTCTCTGGGGTTCAGTCCCTCAGTCTCCACCCCTCTCCTGTCCGGACTCTCACTGGGGTCCAGTCCCTCAGTCTCCCCCAGTCTCCTGTCCGGACTCTCTCTGGGGTTCAGTCCCTCAGTCTCCACCCCTCTCCTGTCCGGACTCTCTCTGGGGTTCAGTCCCTCAGTCTCCGCCCCTCTCCTGTCCGGACTCTCACTGGGGTCCAGTCCCTCAGTCTCCCCCAGTCTCCTGTCCAGACTCTCTCTGAGGTTCAGTCCCCCTGGCACCAACCCCCCATCTTGGAACTTTCAAGACTGAGATTGATAGATTTTTGTTGTGTAAGGGTAACATGGGTTACGGTGCAAAGGAAGGTAAATGGAGTTGAGCTACAGGTTAGCCATGATCTGATTGAATGGTGGAACAAGCTCGAGGGGCTGAATGGGCTCATCCTGTTCCTGTGTAACAGGCTCGAGGGGCTGAATGGGCTCATCCTGTTCCTGTGTAACAGGCTCGAGGGGCTGAATGGCCTCCTCCTGTTCCTGTGTAACAGGCTCGAGGGGCTGAATGGGCTCCTCCTGTTCCTGTGTAACAGGCTCAAGGGGCTGAATGGCCTCGTCCTGTTCCACAAACACCCATGTAAAGCACCAGCAACATTCTGGCAGAATCTTGCCCCACGTTTTCACTCTCTTACACTGAAACCATTTCAAACTTTAACAACAGTATTGCGTACAGTTTTGGTCTCCTTATTTAAGGAGGGCTATACCTGCATTGGAGGCAGTTCAGAGAAGGTTCACGAGGTTGATTCCTGAGATGAAGGGGTTGACGTATGAGGAAAGGTTCAGCAGGTTGGGCCTATACTCATTGGAGTTTAGAAGAATCAGAGGTGATCTTATTGAAATATATAAGATGCTGAAGGGGCTCGCCAGGGTAGATGCAGAGAGGATGTTTCCCCTCGTGGGGGAATCTAGAACTAGGGGGCATAATTTCAGAATAAGGGGTCGCCCATTTAAATCGGAGATGAGGAGGAATTTCTTCTCTCAGAGGGTCGTGAATCTTTGGAATTCTCTTCCCCAGAGAGCTGTGGAGGTTGGGTCAATGAATAAATTTAAGGTGGAGATTGACAGATTTTTGAACGATAAGGGAGTCGAGGGTTATGGGGAGCGGGCAGGGAAGTGGAGTTGAGGCCAAGATCAGATCAGCCATGATCTTATTGAATGGCGGAGCCGGCTCGAGGGGCCGAATGGCCGACTCCTGCTCCTATTTCTTATGGTCTTATGACACTGTCTGTCTCATCCAGCACTCAATTAAAATTTACATGTAATCTTTATTTAAGATCGTTTATCAGTCACAGAGCGCGGAGGTGATCACTTTGAGCAGCAAGAAGTTTGAGTTCCTTATCTCTGCGCGGGTGGAAAGTAAACACATCGAAGGCCTTTGGACAGGAATCAATTCCTTTGCAGTAAATTGGCTGCTTGGCATTTCCGTTAACTCTTGCTGTGCCGATTCCCCGTGGATGTAAGCGTCGTGTGAGAGGGTTTTAACCACTGAGATATACCGGCTTCGGAGCGGGCAGAGCGCAGATTCCCCAGAGTGATACCGGGACCAAAAGGGTTAAATTACGTGGACAGGTTGTTTGTTATTCCCATAAATTGAGGGGTGATCTAAACGAGCTGTTTAAGATAATTGAAGCAGTCGATAGGGTAGAGAGAGAGAATCTATTTCCTCTGGCGGGGGGAGTCCAGAACATAGAGTCATAGGGTCATAGGGCTAGAAATTCAGTAGGCTTTGCGCCCAGTTTTCGCCCAAAGAGGGCTTTTGCGCCACTTGCTGAGCTTTCGCCGATATTCAGCGCTGCGGTAATGGCGGCGTTAGCCAGTAGCGCTGCGCCGCCACCGATGACGTCATCGGTGTGCGCAGTGCCCCGCTACCGCCCCGCTACCGGCCCGACCGCCATATTTAGTTGCGGCCGCCTCTTCCGCAGCGGCCGCAAACAGCGATCAGAAAACGGGGCCGTCCTGTAGCGTTAGTGGGGCGAGTTAAGGCAGAGGTGCGGTCGGCCGCTTTTTCGGCGGCCGCCTGCCCGCACCTCCTTCCCCGGCCTCCTCCAGCCCCCCCCCCCCCCCGCGGCTTTGCCGGCTGTTTTCCAGGAGCCCGGCACTTCTCCGTGGTGCCAGGCTCATTTGCCGGCACTAGCGAGCGGCGATCTCGCTGTTGCAGGCACCTCCCCCTTAAGGGAGGGAGGAAGGCCTGCAGTACCGCAGCCTGCCGCTCCGCAGCGGGTGGCGCTGCGGCACCTAGCGCGCTGAAATTCAGTTTCAGCGCCCCAAGCGGGGGTGCCGAAACCCTTGAATAGCGGCCGCCTTCGAGTTGGGGCGCTGAAACTGAATTTCCGGCGGGCGCAAGTGGCTCTGCGCGCAGCGGTACTTTCTGGGCGCGAGCGAGCTGGCCGCCCCAAACTGAATTTCTAGCCCAAAGAGTTATACAGCACTGAAAGAGGCCCTTCGGCCCATTGTGTCCACGCCGGCCATCAAGCCCTGTCTATTCTAATCCCATTTTCCAGCACTTGGTCCGTAGCCTTGTATGCTATGGCGTTTCAAGTGCTCATCTAAATGCTTCTTGAATGTTGTGAGGGTTCCTGCCTCTACCACCCTTTCAGGCAGTGAGTTCCAGATTCCAACCACCCTCTGGGTGAAAAAGTTCTTCCTCAAATCCCCTCTAAACCTCCTGCCCCTTACCTTGAAACTATGCCCCCTGGTTATTGACCCCTCTACTAAGGGGAAAAGTTCCTTTCTATCTACCCTATCTATGCCCCTCATAATTTTGTACACCTCAATCAGGTTCCCCCTCAGCCTTCTCTGCTCCAAGGAAAACAACCCCAGCCTGTCCAGTCTTTCTTCATAGCTGAAGCGCTGCAGCCCAGGTAACATCCTGGTGAATCTCCTCTGCACCCTCTCCAATGCAATCACATCCTTCCTATAGTGTGGCGACCAGAACTGCACACAGTATTCCAGCTGTGGCCTAACTAGCGTTTTGTACAGCTCCATCATAACCTCCCTGCTCTTATATTCTATGTCTCGGCTAATGAAGGCAAGTATCCCATATGCCTTTTTAACCACCTTATCTACCTGTCCTGCTGCCTTCAGGGATCTATGTACATGCACACCAAGGTCCCTCTGATCCTGTGTCCTCCCTAGGATCCTACCATTCATTGTGTATTCCCTTGCCTTGTTAGTCCTCCCAAAATGCATCACCTCACACTTTTCAGGGTTAACTTCCATTTGCCACTGTTCTGTCCATCTAACCAACCCGTCTATATCATCCTGTAGCCTGAGGCTACCCTCCTCACTATTTACCACTCCACCAATTTTCGTGTCATCTGTGAACTTACTGATCATACCTTCTACATTCATATCTAAATTATTAATGTACACTACAAACAGCAAAGGACCCAGCACCAATCCCTGCGGTACACCACTGGACACAGGCTTCCAGTCACAAAAACAACTTTCGACCATCACCCTCTGCCTCCTGCCACTAAGCCAATTTTGGATAAAAATGTGCCAAATTGCCCTGGATCCCATGGGCTCTTACCTTCTTGACCAGTCTCCCATGCGGGACTTTGTCAAAAGCCTTACTGAAGTCCATGTAGACTACATCAACTGCACTACCCTCATCCACGCACCTAGTCACCCCCAAGAAAAATTCAATCAAATTGGTTAGACATGATCTCCCCCTGACAAAGCCATGCTGACTATCCTTGATTAATCCTTGCCTCTCCAAGTGGAGACTAATTCTGTCCCTCAGAATTTTTTCCAATAATTTCCCTACCACTGATGTTAGGCTCACTGGCCTGTAATTCCCTGGTTTATCCCTACTACCCTTCTTGAATAATGGTACTACGTTAGCTGTCCTCCAGTCCTCTGGCACATCCCCTGTGGCCAGAGAGGTTCTGAAAATTTGTGTCAGTGCCCCTGCAATCTCCTCCTTTGCCTCACACAGCAGCCTGGGATACATCTCGTCTGGGCCTGGGGATTTATCCACTTTTAAGCCCGCTAAAACCGCTAGTACCTCCTCCCTCTCAATGCTAATTTGTTCAAGTATATCACAATACCCCTGCCTGATTTCTATGCCTACATCGTCCTTCTCCATAGTGAACACAGACGCAAAATATTCATTTAAAACCTCACCTACATCTTCCGGCTCTACACACAGATTGGTCCCTACAAGGGGGCAGAACCTTAAAATTAGAGCCAGGCCGTTCAGGGGTGATTGAAAACGTTCCAAGGTGCTTCACAGAGGTAGAATACAAATAAATATGGGAACCAAGCCAAAGAAGGAGCTTTTCACAGAACAGAATCACAGAAACCCCACAGTGCAGATAGAGGCCATTTCGGCCCATCGAGCCTGCACCGACACATATCCCACCCGATCCCCGTAACCCCTACACCAACACATATCCCACCCTATCCCCGTAACCCCACGTATTTAATCCCCCTAACACTAAGGGTCAATTTATCATAGCCAATCAACCTAACCCGCACATCTTTGGACTGTGGGAGGAAACCGGAGCACCCAGGAGGAAACCCACGCAAACACGGGGAGAATGTGCAAACTCCACACAGACAGTCACCCGAGGCCGGATTCGAACCCGGGTCCCTGGCGCTGTGAGGCAACAGTGCTAACCAATATGCCACCGTGCTGCCCTATTAGGAGCAGTGGCCAAGAGCTTGGTCAAAGAGGTGACCCAAAGAAGTGGCCTAGATGTTCTTTGTGGGGGTTGGAGGAGACACCAGCTTCTTTTGGCTCAGGTTTTCCATTTACCTGTAAAGGCCTCCACTCCTCGTCCGCAAGGTCTCACTGGGTGGAATGTCGACGGGATCCTTCCATCGAGCTGGCTGTTAAAATAACTCCGGGGTCTTATGTACCTCGCAGGACTTCGCTCCCCCCGGCACTCCAACCTACCTCACACCACGTTATACCCTCCGTAAACTAGAGCTCTTCCAAAACCCTGCTGCCCAGTGTCCTAACTCACACCAAGTCCTCATTCACCCATCACCCCTGTGCTCGCTGACCTACATTGGCTTCGGTCTGGCAACACATCGACTTTAAAATCCTGAGATTGAGATGCAACACATGTCCTTATACCTCCCCCCTTCCCACTGTCCAGGGCCCCAAACACCCCTTCCAGGTGAAACAGCGATTTACTTGTACTTCTTGCAATCTAGTATACTGTATTCACTGCTCACGATGTGGTCTCCTCTACATTGGGGAGACCAAACGCAGATTGGGTGACCGCTTTGCGGAACACCTCCGTTCAGTCCGTAAGGGTGACCCTGAGCTTCCAGTCGCCTGTCATTTTAATTCTCCGCTTCACTCCCACCCAGATCTCTCTGTCCTCGGCCTATTACATTGTTCCAATGAAGCTGGAGGAACAGCACCTCATCTTTCGATTAGGCACTTTACAGCCTTCTGGACTCAACATCGAATTCAACAATTTCAAATTATAACCTCGGCCCCTATCATCCTGTATATATTTTTTATCCACACTTTTTGTTTGTGTCTTTTCTTCTCTCCCACAGGGCAGCTGTCTTTCACTCTGCCAGCGCAATTTACACTTCATCTCGAGCCATCCTTTGTTTCTGAACCTGTCCCATTACCATCTCCTCTCGCCTTGAATATCTCTCAATGTCTCTCAATATCTCTCAATATCTCTCAATGTCTCTGAACCTCTCCTGCCTTCTATCCTATCACAGACCTTCCCTTTTGTTCTTCCATCCCCTCCCCCCTTTCCCAGCCCCTAAACTTGCTTACAAATCTGTTCCATTTCCTGCTTTTTCCAGTTCTGACGAAAGGTCATCGACCTGAAACGTTAACTCGGGTTCTCTCTTCACAGATGCGGCCTGACCTGCTGAGTATCTCCAGCATTGTCTGTTTTTATTTAAAATCCTCATCCTTGTTTCCAAATCTCTCCATGGCCTCGCCCCCCCTCCTTATGTCTGTAACCTTCTCGTGTCCTATAACACTTTGAGATCTCCGCGCTCCTTCAATTCTGCCCTCTTGTGCATCCCCGATTTTAATCGCTCCACCATTGGTGGCCATGCCTTCAGCTGCCTGGGCCCTAACTCTGGAATTCCCTCCCTAAACCTCTCCGCCTCCCTCTCCTCCTTTAAGACGCTCCTTAAAACCTACCTCTTTGTCCAAGCGTTCGGTCACCTGTCCTAATATCTCCTTTTGTGGCTCGGTGTCAAATTTTGTTTGATAATCGCTCCTGTGAAGCACCTTGGGACGTTTTACTACGTTAAAGGCGCTGTATAAATACAAGTTGTTGTTGTTGTTGGATGCTCTCAGGCAAGCACCTCGATTACCCAAGGAAACAGCGATGTTAAGGTCACTTCACTACAAAGAGATTAAAAAGCGGTAAGTGTCTCGCTTGCAATGTAATCCCGGTCTCCCGGTATCCGCTGGGCATGGAGTTAAAATTCCCTTGTGCGTCAAGTGGCGGATTGGGAAAGGCCGCCACCTGATGGTCAAGAGCCACACTGCAACACTTCCATCAATGATTCCCTTCACACAGCTCACCAGCTGCCAGGATTAAACCACATCTGGAATAATAACTAGTGCCGATTTCTCATCATAACTAATGGAAAACGGGTTCTGATAAACAGAGCATTCAATGTGACAGTGCAGCAACGGCAGTCATCTAAAGTTAAAGGCCTGGAGATTGGTTTGCCCTTGAAAGCGGGCGCGGAGATCGCAATGCGCAATTGCCCTGTGCCCGTTCAAAGGAATTCAGGCAGCGCGCGAACTTCGTGCCGCCTGCTGATCAGCATGATTGTGGCGTTCAGCCCAGCACTGAACATGCTGCTGAGTGGCTGAACGCTCAGCAGGGAGACCCAGGGTCGTGCGAGGTTAGCGCCACTTAAAGGTAGTCTGCACTTCTTAAAGGTAGTCTGCATTTCTTAAAGGTAGTCTGCACTTCTTAAAGGTAGTCTGCACTTCTTAAAGGTAGTCTGCACTTCTTAAAGGTAGTCTGCACCTCTGGCTGGAGAAGAGAGAGGAGGAAAAAGCAAAAATAGTGGCCAAGAGGACACTGTGATGGTCAGTAACAGAGGGAAGGTAAGATGCGGGACTATTGTAGAATGGGGAATTGGGGTTGCGTTCACTGGTACCGCAATTGGATGAGTCGATCACGGACAGCCCGGGCAGAAAGGGGCTGTCTGGGTTACCCACTCCCTCCTTTCTCCTCCTCCTCCTCCCTTCCTCCTCCTCCTCCTCCTCCTCCTCCCTTCCTCCCTTCCTCCTCCTCCTCCTCCCTTCCTCCCTTCCTCCTCCTCCTCCACCTCCTCCTCCCTTCCTCCTCCTCCTCTCCTCCTCCTCCTCTTCCCTTCCTCCTCCTCATCCTCCTCTTCCCTTCCTCCTCCTCCTCCCTTCCTCCTCATCCTCCTCCTCCGCTTCTTCCTCTTCCTCCTCCTTCTCCTCCTCAGCTGGTCGCCGTATGCCTGGTGGTAAGGGCTGGGCCCTCATGATGGCGAGGTAGTGGAGCATGCAGCAGACCATAACAAATCTTGAGACGCGCTCTGGTGAGTACCGCAGGGCTCCTCCAGAGCGGTCCAGGCAGCAGACGGTTTGTTTAAGGACGCCGATGGTCTGCTCTATCAGATTCCGTGTGGCAGCCTGGCTCTCATTGTACACATGCTACCCACGTGTGGTTGGGTTGCGGAGCCGAGTCATGAGCCAGGTGGTCAGCGGATAGCCCGTGTCATCCAGGAGCCACCCTCTGCTTTGTCGCGGTGGCTCAAAGGCTGAGGGAGCAGCGGACTGGTGCAGAATAAAAGCATCATGACTGCTGCCAGGATACCGGGCATTCACCATCATGATGTGCTGAGCATGGTCGCACACCAACTGCACAATCAGCGACTGGTAACCCTTGCAGTTGCGGTACATCTCAGCCAGGTGGAGTCGAGGGCAACCTGCACCGTGGGGATGCTGCTATCCGGCAAAGCCACGTCCACGCTTCATCTGCGTCACTCTGATCAGAGAGAAAACAATGAAGTCCCCTCTCCCGGCACAAAGAGCGTCAATCACCTCTATTATGCAGCAGTGGATGGCAAACTGGGAGATGTTACAGGCATCACATGCTCCAGCCAGGAAGGATCCCGACGCAAGGAAATTCAGGGCCGTGGTCACCTTCATAAGAACATAAGAAACAGGAGCAGGAGTCGGCCAGTCGGCCCCTCGAGCCTGCTCCGCCATTCAATAAGATCATGGCTGATCCAATATTGGCCTCAACACCACTTTCCCGCTCTCTCCCCGTACCCCTCGACTCCCTTGTAGTTCAAATGTCTGTCTATCTCCACCTTGAATATATTCAGTGACTCCGCCTCCACAGCTCTCTGGGGTCGAGAATTCCAAAGATTCACGACCCTCAGAGAGAAGAAATTCCTCCTCATCTCCATCTTAAATGGGCGACCCCTTATTCTTCACAGCCACTGGCAGTGCTGCCCTGCCCTGGTGTGAGGCTGCAGGTCTAGTTGCAAGAGGTGGCAGAGATCCATGAGCACCCCTTTATAAAGCGCAGATGTCTCACACACCGCTCCTGGCTCAGGGTGAGCTCAGAGAATTGCTCTTGGATGACGCTAGGTGGGTAAGGCCTCCTGCGGAGAGCCCTTCTCCCCCTCCTCCTCCTCCCTCTGCGAGCAGCTTATTCTCGTCTTCACTGCCTCTGTCCAAAGAGAGGACTTAAAAATTGGCCAGAAAAAGCAGCAAACCTGAGGTTTGGGAGCAGTTTAGGATTCAGCAAAGGAGGACAAAGGGATTAATTAAGAGGGGGAAAATAGAGTATGAGAAAAGGTTTGCAGGGAACATAAAAACTGACTGTAAAAGCTTCTATAGATATGTGAAGAGAAAAAGATTGGTGAAGTCAAGCGTAGGTCCCTTGCAGTCAGAATCAGGGGAACTTATAATGGGGAACAAAGAAATGGTTGACCAATTAAATACATACTTTGGTTCTGTCTTCACAAAAGAGGACACAATTAACCTTCCAGAGATGTCGGGGAACATAGGGTCTAATGAGAGGGAGGAACTGAATGAAATCAGTATTTGTAGGGAAATGGTGTTAGGGAAATTGACGGGATTGAAGGCCGATAAATCCCCAGGGCCTGATAATCTACATCTTAGGGTACTTAAGGAAGTGGCCCTAGAAATAGTAGATGCATTGCTGGTCATCTTCCAAAATTCTATATACAAATATAGAAGGCAGGAGCAGGAGTAGGCCATTCGGCCCCTCGAGCCTGCTCCGCCATTCAATGAGATCATGGCTGATCATCCAAACTCAGTGCCCTGGCCCTGCCTTCTCCCCATATCCCTTGATCCCTTTAGCCTTAAGAAATATATCCAATTCCTTCTTGAATATATTTAATGAATTGGCCTCAACTGCCTTCTGTGGTAGAGAATTCCACAGGTTCACCACTCTCTGGGTGAAGAAATTCCTCCTCATCTCAGTCCTAAATGGCTTACCCCTTACCTTTAGACTGTGGCCCCTGGTTCTGGACTCCCCCGCCATCAGGAACATCCCTCCTGCATCTAGTCTGTCTAGTCCTGTTAGAATTTTATAAGTTTCAATGAGATCCCCTCTCATTCTTCTAAACTCCAGCGAGTATAAGACCAATCGACCTAATCTCTCCTTAAACATCATTCCTGCCATCCTAGGTATCAGTCTGGTGAATCTTCGCATGGCAAGAACATCCTTCCTCAGATAAGGTGACCAAAACTGCACACAATACTCAAGGTGTGGTCTCACCAAGGCCCTGTACAACTGCAGCAAGACATCCTTGCTCCTGTACTCGAATCCTCTCACTATGAAGGCCAACATACCATTTGCCTTCTTAACCACCTGTTGCACCTGCATGCTTACCTTCAGCGACTGGTGCACAAGGACACCCAGGTCTCGTTGCACTTCCCCTTCTCCCAATCTATTGCTGTTCAGATAATAATCTGCCTTCCTGTTTTTGCCACCGAAGTGGATAGTCTTGCATTTATCCACATTATACTGCATTTGCCATGCATCTGCCCAATCACCCAACCTGTCCAAATCATACTGGAGTTTCTCGGCATCCTCTTCACAGCACGCACGCCCACCCAGCTGCAAACTTGGAGACATTACATTTGTTCCCTCGTCTAGATCATTAATATATATTGTGAATAGCTGGGGTCCTAGGACCGATCCTTGCGGTACCCCACTAGTCACTGCCTGCCACACGGAAAAAGACCCGTTTATTCCAACTCTTTGCTTCCTGTCTGCCAACCAGTTCTCTATCCAAGTCAGTACCTTGCCCCCAATCCCACGTGCCTTAACTTTACACGCTAATCTCTTATGCGGGACCTTATCGAAAGCCTTCTGAAAGTCCAAATACACCACATCCACTGGTTCTTCCTTATCTATTCTACCAGTTACATCCTCAAAAAATTCCAGTAGATTAGTCAAGCACGATTTACCTTTTGTAAATCCATGTTGACTTTGTCCGATTCTGTCACTGTTTTCCAAGTGTTCTGCTATTACATCTTTTATAATGGACTCTAGCATTTTCCCCACTAGCGACGTCAGGCTTACCGGTCTGTAATTCCCCGTTTTCTCTCTACCACCTTTTTTGAACAGTGGGGTAACATTAGCCACCCTCCAATCCATGGGAACTGTTCCAGAGTCTATAGAATTTTGGAAGATGACCAGCAATGCATCTATTATTTCTAGGGTCACTTCCTTAAGTACCCCAGGATGTAGATTATCAGGCCCTGGGGATTTATCGGCCTTCAATCCCGTCAATTTCCCTAACACCATTTCCCTACAAATACTGATTTCTTTCAGTTCCTCCCTCTCATTAGACCCTATGTTCCCCGGCATCTCTGGGAGATTATTTGTGTCCTCCTTTGTGAAGACAGAACCAAAGTATGTATTTAACTGGTCCGCCATTTCTTTGTTCCCCATTATAAATTCCCCTGATTCTGACTGCAAGGGACCTATGCTTGACTTCACCAATCTTTTTCTCTTCACATATCTATAAAAGCTTTTACAGTCAGTTTTTATGTTCCCTGAAAGCTTACTCTCATACTCTATTTTCCCCCTTTTAATTAATCCCTTTGTCCTCCTTTGCTGAATCCTAAACTGCTCCCAATCCTTAGGTTTACTGCTGTTTTTGGCCAATTTATATGTCCTCTCCTTGGACATTATGCTATCCTTAATTTCCCTTGTTAGCCATGGTTGAGTCAACTTTTTTGTTTTATTTTTATGCCAAACAGGGATGAACAAATTCTGTTGTTCATCCATGCAATCTTTGAATGTTTGCCATTGCCTATCCACCGTCAACCCTTTGAGTAACATTCCCCAATCCATCCTACCCAACTCGCGCCTCATACCATCGTAGTTTCCTTTCTTTAAATTCAGGACCCTAGTCTCTGAGTCAACTACTTCACTCTCCATCTTAATGAAGAATTCTATCATATTATGATTGCTCCGCCCCAAGGGGCCTCACACAACAAGATTGCTAATTAATCCTTTCTCATTACATAATACCTAGTCTAAGATGGCCTGATCTCTAGCTGGTTCCTCAACATATTGGTCCAGGAAACCATCCCGTATACACTCCAGGAATTCCTCCTCCACAGTATTGTTACTAATTTGGTTGGCCCAATCTATATGTAGATTAAAGTCACCCATGATAACTGCTGTGCCCTTACTGCACGCATCTCTAATTTCCCATTTAATGCCACCCCCAACCTTCGCATTACTGTTTGGGGGGTCTGTATACCACTCCCACTAACGTTTTCTGCCCCTTGGTATTTCTCAGTTCTACCCATACAGATTCCACATCATCAGAGCAAATATCCTTCCTTACAATTGTTAATCCCCTCTTTAACCAGCAATGCTACCCCACCTCATTTTCCTTTTTGCCTGCCTTTCCTGAATATTGAAAACCCCTGGATGTTGAGTTCCCAGCCTTGGTCACCCTGGAGCCACATTTCCGTAATCCCAATCATATCATATCCGATTACCTCTATTTGCGCAGCTAATTCATCCACCTTATTACAAATGCTCCTCACATTAAGACACAAAAGCTTCAGGCATGTTTTTTTAACACACTTAGACCTTTTCAAATTATCATTTACTGTGGCCATTTTTGATTTAAACCCTTGATTTCTCGGACTGCCACTTTTGCTTTTCTCCTGTCTTTTGCTTCTATCCTTGTTTCCCTTTCCTCTGTCTCCCTGCTCAGGTTCCCAACCACCTGCCATTTTAGTTTAAACCCTCCCCCAGAGCACTAGAAAATACTCCCCCTAGGACATTGGTCCCGGTCCTGCCCAGGTGCAAACCGTTCAGTTTGTATTGGTCCCGCCTCCCCCAGAACCGGTTCCAATGTCCCAGGAATTTGAATCCCTCCCCCTTGCACCATTCCTCTAGCCACGTATTCATCTGAAATATCCTTCTATTTCTACTCTGACTAGCACGTGGCACTGGTAGCAATCCTGAGATTACTACCTTTGAGGTCCTATTTTTTAATTTATCTCCCAACTCCCTATCTTCAGCTTTTAGGACCTCATCCCGTTTTTTACCTATATCGTTGGTACCTATATGCACGACGACAACTGGCTGTTCACCCTCCCCTTCCAAAATGCTCTGCAGCCGCTGAGACATCCTTGACCCTTGCACCAGGGAGGCAACACACCATCCTGGAGTCTCATTTGCGGCCGCAGAAACGCCTATCTATTCCCCTTAAAATAGAATCCCCTATTACTATAGCTCTATCCCTCTTTTTCCTCTTATAGACTCTGGAACAGTTCCCATGGATTGGAGGGTAGCTAATGTAACCCCACTATTTAAAAAAGGTGGTAGAGAGAAAACGGGGAATTACAGACCGGTAAGCCTGACATCGGAAGTGGGGAAAATGCTAGAGTCCATTATAAAAGATGTAATAGCAGAGCACTTGGAAAACAGTGACAGGATTGGACAAAGTCAACATGGATTTACAAAAGGTAAATCGTGCTTGACTAATCTACTGGAATTTTTTGAGGATGTAACTGTTGAATAGATAAGGGAGAACCAGTGGATGTGGTGCATTTGGACTTTCAGAAGGCTTTCGACAAGGTCCCGCATAAGAGATTAGCATGCAAAGTTAAAGCACATGGGATTGGGGGCAAGGTATTGACTTGGATAGAGAACTGATTGGCGGACAGAAAGCAAAGAGTTGGAATAAACGAGTGGCAGGCAGTGACTAGTGGGGTACCGCAGAATGAGAGGGGATCTCATTGAAACTTATAAAATTCTAACAGGACTGGACAGACTAGATGCAGGAAGGGTGTTCCGATGGCGGGTGAGTCCAGAACCAGGGGTCACAGTCTAAGGATAAGGGGTAAGCCATTTAGGACAGAGATGTTGTTGGTGCTGGTGCTAACACGTCTCTCTTACAATTCTTTAATTAGTAGCTACTCACAGGAAGTGGTTTTTTTGCACCAAGAGACAGAAGGAGGTTGAGACAGACGTGTCAGAGAGTCCATCGCAGCAACAATGGGCCGGAATCTATTGGTATCCCTGACGCTTGTGTTTCTCCAATGCTGGAAGCCCAGCTGGTCTCTACAAGGTAAGGATCATCACATTGATGAAAGATGTGTGTCAGATACTGAGAGAGCAAATAACAAAAGATTGTGTCCACTGGTTGGTGAATCGGTCACAGGGGCATAGACTGACAGTCATCAGTTGGAAGAATCAGAGAATTGTAGAAACATGTTCAATGCTGTGGGGAAGAGTCACCATCATTTGTACCCAACCCGTGTGTCAGAATGAGTAAAAGGGCTCCTTCATAGAACCATAGACTGACACAGCACAGAAGGAGGCCATTCGGCCCATTGTGCCTGTGCCGGCTCTTTGAAGAGCTCTCCAATTAGCCCCACTCCCCCTGCTCTTTCCCCACAGCCCTGCAAATTTTCCCCTTCCAGTATTTATCCAATTCCCTTTTGAAAGTTACTATTGAATCTGCTCCCACCGCCCTTTCAGGCAGCGCGTTCCAGATCACAACAACTCGCTGTAATAAATTTCCTCTCATCTCCCGTCTGGGTCTTTTAATCAATCAATCAATCACCTTCAATCTGTGTCCTCTGGTCACCGACCCTCCTGCCACTGGAAACAGTTTCTCCTTATTTATTCTACCAAAACCCTTCATGATTTTGAACACCTCTATCAAATTTCCTCTCAATCTTCTCTGCTCCAAGGAGAACAATCCCAGCTTCTCCAGTCTCTCCACATAACTGAAGTCCCTCATCCCTGGCACCATTCTAGTAAATCTTCCTCCGCACCCTCTCCAAGGCCTCGACATCCTTCCTAAAGTGCGGTGCCCAGAATTGGACACAATTCTCCAGTCGAGGCCGAACCAGTGCTTTATAAAGGGTTTAGCATAACTTCCTTGCTTTTGTACTCTGTGCCTCTATTAATAAAGCTATGGGTCTTTATTTATTTATTTATTGGATAAATGCTTGAAGGGGAAAAATTTGCAGGACTCTGGAGAAAGAGCAGGGGAGTGGGACTAATTGGAGAGCTCGTTCAAAGAGCCGGCACAGGCACGATGGGCCGAATGGCCTCCTTCTGTGCTGTGTCATTCTATGGTTCTATGAAGGACCCCTTTTAATCATTCTGACACACGGGTAACAACTGTTCACCAATACTCTCTGCTTTCTGCCCCTTAGCCAATTTCGTATCCGTGCTGCCACTGTCCCTTTAGTCACACGGGCTTTAATTCGATTATATGGCACTTTATCAAATGTTTAACACCGAGGGTTATTAGAACAGGGAAAATTTTGCCATGATGGACTTTTGAGGGAGAGACCTAATATCAGTATAAAGAGAATTGGAGAAGGATTTGAAAAGGAGTAATGCAAAGGGACGGGGGAGAGCGCTGGGAGATGGGACTGGAGTAGTCAGCTTCATTTGAAGAGCTAGCATAGGGACAGGCGTGAGGGGCTGAATGGCCTTCTCCTGTTCTCACTCCCAGTCACTTCAGCTGTAAAGGACATCTGTATTTACATCTGTATTTACTTCAAGTGAGGGCAGAATCTGACTGTGCTGCCTCCCATGGCCAGCCAGCACTGGCTGACTAAGCTCGCACATGAAGATTGGCCGTTTGAGTGAGGCATCGAAGAGAACCCGTGGTGCTATAGCCCAGGGCTAAAAGGGTTAAAACACGAGGACAGGTCGCACAGACTGGGTTTGTATTCCCTCGAGTTTAGAAGATTAAGGGGTGATCTAATCGAGGTGTTGAAGATGATTAAAGGATTCGATCAGGTAGAGAGAGAGAAACTATTTCCTCTGGTGGGGGGAGTCCAGAACGAGGGGGGCAGAACCTTAAAATTAGAGCCAGGCCGTTCAGGGGTGATGTCAGTTGTACAGGGCCTTGGTGAGACCACACCTTGAGTATTGTGTGCAGTTTTGGTCACCTTATCTGAGGAAGGATGTTCTTGCCATGGAGGGAGTGCAGCGAAGATTCACCAGGCTGATACCTGGGATGGCAGGAATGACGTATGAGGAGATTGGGTCGATTGGGCTTATATTCGCTGGAGTTTAGAAGAATGAGAGGGGATCTCATTGAAACTTATAAAATTCTAACAGGACTAGACAGACTAGATGCAGGAAGGATGTTCCCGATGGCGGGGGAGTCCAGAGCCAGGGATCACAGTCTAAGGATAAGGGGTAAGCCATTTAGGACTGAGATGAGGAGGAATTTCTTCACCCAGAGAGTGGTGAACCTGTGGAATTCTCTACCACAGAAGGCAGTGGAGGCCAATTCATTAAATATATTCAAGAAGGAGTTGGATATATTTCTTCAGGCTAAAGGGATCAAGGGGTATGGGGAGAAAGCAGGGACAGGGTACTGGATTTGGATGATCAGCCATGATCGCATTGAATGGCGGAGCAGGCTCGAGGGGCCGAATGGGCGGCTCCTGCTCCTATCTTCTATGTTTCTATGTCAGGAAGCACTTCTTCACACAAAGGGTGCTGGAAATCTGGAATTCTCTCCCCCAAAACGTTGTGGGTGCTGGGGGTTAATTGGAAATTTCAAAACTGAGATCGATAGATTTTTGTTGGGTAAGGGTGTTAAGGGTTACGGAACCAAGGCGGGTTAAGATACAGATCAGCCAGGATCTAACTGAATGGTTCAGTGGGCGAATGCGCTGCCCCCCTCACTGTCCCGAGCTACTGTACCCCACCGAGAGTCGATGACAGGCTGGGACTCTTTTCTCGAGAAAAGAGAAGGCTGAGGGGTGAGCTGATCGAGGTCTTCAAGATTATGAAAGGGTTTGCCAGAGGAGAGGTAGAGAAGACGTTTCCACTTGAGTGCGAGACCGGAACTAGAGGCCTTAAATATAAAATAAAAATAAAAACAGAGAACACTGGGGATACTCAGCAGGTCAGGCAGCACCTGTGGAGAGAGAAACAGAGCTAACGTTCCAGGTCAATGAACATTTGTCAGGACTTGAAAAAGCTGGAGATGTAACAGATTTTAAGCAAGTGTTAGGGCAGGGAAAGGCGGGAGGGAGGAAAGAACAAAAGGGAAGGTCTGTCATAGGATGGAAGGCAGGAGAGATTAAGAGACATTAAGAGACATTACGAGATAGTCGAGGCAAAAGGAGGTGGTAATGGGACAAGTTAAGAAACAAAAGATGGCTCTCGATGAAGTGTAAATAGCAGAAATGACAGAATGAAAGACAGCTGCCATGTGGGAGAGAGAAAAACAAATCAATAAATAAATAAAATACAATGCCCTTTTACCTCCCCCCTTCCCACCGTCCAGGGCCCCAAACACCCCTTCCAGGTGAAACACTGATTTCCTTGTACTTCTTGCAATCTAGTATACTGTATTCGCTGCTCACGATGTGATCTCCTCTACATTGGGGAGACCAAACGCAGATTGGGGAGACTGCTTTGCGGAACACCTCCGTTCAGTCCGTAAGGGTGACCCCGAGCTTCCGGTCGCCTGTCACTTTAACTCTCCGCTGTATTCCCACTCAGACCTCACTGTCCTCGACCTCTTACACTGTTCCAAATAAAACAAAACAGGTGACTCAACCGTGGCTAACAAGGGAAATTAGGGATAGCATAAGATCCAAGGAGAGGACATATAAATTGGCCAGAAAAAGCAGCAAACCTGAGGATTGGGAGCAGTTTAGGATTCAGCAAAGGAGGACAAAGGGATTAATTAAGAGGGGGAAAATAGAGTATGAGAGTAAGCTTGCGTGGAACATAAAAACTGACTGTAAAAGCTTTTATAGATATTGTGAAGAGAAAAAGATTGGGGAAGTCAAGCGTAGGTCCCTTGCAGTCAGAATCAGGGGGAATTTATAATGCGGAACAAAGAAATGGCAGACCAATTAAATACATACTTTGGTTCTGTCTTCACAAAGGAGGACACAAATAACCTCCCAGAGATGTCGGGGAACATAGGGTCTAATGAGAGGGAGGAATTGAATGAAATCAGTCTTTGTAGGGAAATGGTGTTAGGGAAATTGATGGGATTGAAGGCCGATAAATCCCCAGGGTCTGATAATCTACATCCTAGGGTACTTAAGGAAGTGGCCCTCGAAATAGTAGATGCATTTCTGGTCATCTTTCAAAATTCTATAGACTCTGGAACAGTTCCCATGGATTGGAGGGTAGCTAATGTTACCCCACTATTCAAAAAAGGTGGTAGAGAGAAAACGGGGAATTATAGACCGGTAAGCCTGACATCGGTAGTGGGGAAAATGCTAGAGTCCATTATAAAAGATGTAATAGCAGAGCACTTGGAAAGCAGTGACAGGATCGGACAAAGTCAACATGGATTTACAAAAGGTAAATCGTGCTTGACTAATCTACTGGAATTTTTTGAGGATGTAACTGGTAGAATAGATGAGGGAGAACCAGTGGATGTGGTGTATTCGGACATTCAGAAAGCTTTCGATAAGGTCCCACATAAGAGATTAGCGTGTACAGTTAAGGCACATGGGAATTGGGGCAAGGTACTGACTTGGATGGAGAACTGGTTGGCAGACAGGAAGCAAAGAGTTGGAATAAACGGGTCTTTTTCCGAGTGGCAGGCAGTGTCTAGTGGGGTACCGCAGGGATCGGTCCTAGGACCCAGCTACTCACAATATATATAAATGATCTAGACGAGGGAACTAGATGTAATATCTCCAAGTTTGCAGACGATACAAAGCTGGGTGGGCGTGTGTGCTGTGAGGAGGATGCAGAGAAACTCCAGTATGATTTGGACAGGTTGGGTGATTGGGCAGAAGCATGGCTGATGCAGTATAATGTGGATAAATGCGAGGTTATCCACTTTGGTGGCAAAAACAGGAAGGCAGATTATTATCTGAACGGCAATAGATTGGGAGAAGGGGAAGTGCAACGAGACTTGGGTGTCCTTGTGCACCAGTCGCTGAAGGTAAGCATGCAGGTGCAGCAGGCGGTTAAGAAGGCAAATGGTATGTTGGCCTTCGTAGCAAGAGGGTTTGAGTACAGGAACAAGGACGTCTTGCTGCAGTTGTACAGGGCCTTGGTGAGACCACGCCTTGAGTATTGTGTGCAGTTTTGGTCGCCTTATCTGAGGAAGGATGTTCTTGCCATGGAGGGAGTGCAGCGAAGATTCACCAGACTGATACCTGGGATGGCAGGAATGACGTATGAGGAGAGATTGGGTTGATTGGGCTTATACTCGCTGGTGTTTAGAAGAATGAGAGGGGATCTCATTGAAACTTATAAAATTCTAACAGGACTAGACAGGAAGTATGTTCCTGATGGCCGGGGAGTCCAGAACCAGGGGTCACAGTCTAAGGATAAGGGGTAAGCCATTTAAGACAGAGGTGAGGAGGAATTTCTTCACCCAGAGAGTGGTGAACCTGTGGAATTCTCTACCACAGAAGGCAGTAGAGGCCAATTCATTAAATATATTCAAGAAGGAGTTGGATATATTTCTTAAGGCTAAAGGGATCAAGGGATATGGGGAGAAGGCAGGGACAGGGTACTGAACTTGGATGATCAGCCATGATCTCATTAAATGGCGGAGCAGGCTCGAGGGGCCGAATGGCCTACTCCTGCTCCTATCTTCTATGTTGCTATGTTTCTATGAAGCTCAATGTAAGCTCGAGGAACAGCACCTCATCTTTCAATTCGGCACTTTACAGCCTTTTGGACTGAACATAGAGTTCAACAATTTCAGACCATAAACTCTGCCCCATCCTTTCTTTTTCCCATTTATTTTATTTATTTGTTTTTCTCTCTCCCACATGGCAGCTGTCTTTCATTCTGCCAGTACCATTTACACTTCACTAGAGCCATCTTTTGTTTCTTAACTTGTCACATTACATCTCCTTTTGCCTTGAATATCTCTTAACCTCTCGTAATCTCTCCTGCCTTCCACCCTATCACAGACCTTCCCTTTTGTTCTTTCCTCCCCTCCCCCCCTGCACTTGCTTAAAACCTGTTCCATCTCCAGCTTTTTCCAGTTCTGACGAAGGGTCATCGACCTGAAACGTTAACTCTGTTTCTCTCTCCACAGATGCTGCCTGACCTGCTGAGTATTTCCAGCATTCTCTGTTTTTATTTCAGATTTCCAGCATCCACAATATTTTGCTTTTGCCATCAATATAAGATAGTCACTAATAAATCCAATGGGGAATTCAGGAGATACTTCTTTGCCCAGAGAGTGGTGAGAATGGGGAACTCGCTGCCACAGTTGAGGTGAATAGTATCGATGGATTTCAGGGGAAGCTGGATAAACACACGAGGGAGAAAGGAATCGAAGGATATGGTGACAGGGTGAGATGAAGAGGGGCGGGAGGAGGGTGGTGTGGAGCAGAAACACCGGTATGGGTCTGTTGGGCTGAATGGCCTGTTTCTGTGCTGTACATTCTGTGTAATACATCGACTTGATGAGAAGGGGCGAGCAAGTCAGAAACACAGAGCTGAGTTGCAGAGGGCGATTGCTGAAGCCGTGAGGCTGAGGTGTTGCTGCGGTGACTGTAGCAAGAACTGTGAGCAACAGCATCGAGCGAGCGTGCGACTGACCACAGTAGCTCAGAGACAAGGCTGTGCACGGGTCACAAAGCATCTGTTCTTTTGTACGACCTGTTAACCTGAGCTCGCTGACCTTCATTGGCTCCCGGTCTGACAACACCTCCAATATAAATGTTTTAAAATGCTCATGGAATCTTAGCCCAAATCCCGCTGCTCCGCCACAGCTCATCTCTCACCATTTAGAAAATACTCTGATCGATGTTTCTTGGGTCCAAAGTGGGTGAACTCACACTTTCCCACATTGAACTCCATCTGCCACAGTTTTGTCCACTCACTGAATCTATCAATGTCCCTTTGTAACTTCCCACTCCCATCTATTCAACTCACTGAGCCTCCTAACTTCGTGTTATCGGCAAACTTGGATATGCAGCTCTCTATTCTGCAACAACTTGTATTTATATAGCGCCTTTAACATAGTAAAACGTCCCAGGGTTCTAGGAGCAATTATCAAACAAAAATTGACACCGAGCCACATAAGGAGAAATTAGGGCAGGTGACCAAAAGCTTGCTCAGAGGTAGGTTTTAAGGAGTGTCTTAAAGGATGAAAGAGAGGCAGGGAGGCGGAGAGGTTTATGGAGGGAATTCCAGAGCTGGGGGCCCAGGCAGCTGAAAGTATGGCCGGCAATGGTGGAGCGATGGAAATCGGGGATGCTCAAGAGACCAGAATTGGAGGAAACATAGAAACATAGAAGATAGGAGCAGGAGTAGGCCATTCGGCCCCTCGAGCCTGTTCCGCCATTTAATGAGATCATGGCTGATCATCCAAACTCAGTACCCTGTCCCTGCCTTCTCCCCATAACCCTTGACCCCTTTAGCCTTAACAAATATATCTAACTCCTTCTTGAATATATTTAATAAGTTGGCCTCAACTGCCTTCTGTGGTAGAGAATTCTGCAGGTTCACCACTCTCTGGGTGAAGAAATTCCTCCTCATCTCTGGCTTACCTCTTATCTTTAGACTGTGACCCCTGGTTCTGGACTCCCCCGCCATCGGGAACAGCCAATCTGCATCTAGTCCTGTTAGAATTTTATAAGTTTCAATGAGATCCCCTCTCATTCTTCTAAACTCCAGCGAATATAAGCCTAATCGACCCAATCTCTCCTCATACATCATTCCTGCCATCCCAGGTATCAGCCTGGTGAATAACAACAGAAAATGCTGGAATAACTCAGCAGGCCAGGCAACATCCGTGGAGAGAAAATAGAGTCAACGTTTCGAGTCAAACCCTTTGTCAAGACTGGAAAGGCACAGGAAATGAAATAGACTGAGAGGCCAGGCTGGGAGAGAACAAAAGAGAAGTGAAGAGACATTAACAGGTATTCAAAACGAGACGAGATGGTGAGAGGACTATCGGAGACAAAAGACGTCTCTAGATTAGGCCGGGCCTGCTGAGTTATTCTAGCATTTTCTCTTGTTATTTCGGATTTCCAGCATCCGCAGTATTTTGCTGTCGTATCAGCCTGATGAATCTTCGCTGCACTCTCTCCATGGCAAGAACATCCTTCCTCAGATAAGGCGACCAAAACTGCACACAATACTCAAGGTGTGGTCTCACCAAGGCCTTGTACAACTGCAGCAAGACATCCTTGCTCCTGTACTCAAACCCTCTCGCTATGAAGGCCAACACACCATTTGCCTTCTTAACCGCCTGCTGCCCCTGCATGCTTACCTTCAGCGACTGGTGCACAAGGACACCCAGGTCTCGTTGCACTTCCCCTTCTCCCAATCTATTGCTGTTCAGATAATAATCTGCCTTCCTGTTTTTGCCACCAAAGTGGATAACCTCGCATTTATCCACATTATACTGCATCTGCCATGCATCTGCCCAATCACCCAACCTGTCCAAATCATACTGGAGTTTCTCGGCATCCTCCTCACAGCACACACGCCCACCCAGCTTTGTGTCGTCTGCAAACTTGGAGATATTACATCTAGTTCCCTCGTCTAGATCATTAATATATATTGTGAATAGCTGGGGTCCTAGCACCGATCCCTGCGGTACCCCACTAGTCACTGCCTGCCACTTCGAAAAAGACCCGTTTATTCCAACTCATTGCTTCCTGTCTGCCAACAAGTTCTCTATCCAAGTCAATACTTTACCCCCAATCCCATGTGCTTTAACTTTGCACACCAATCTCTTATGCGGGACCTTATCGAAAGCCTTCTGAAAGTCCAAATATACCACATCCACTGGTTCTCCCTTATCTATTCTACCAGTTACATCCTCAAAAAATTCCAGTAGATTAGTCAAGCACGATTTACATTTTGTAAATCCACGTTGGCTTTGTCCGATCCTGTCACTGTTTTCCAAGTGCTCTGCTATTACATCTTTTATAATGGACTCTAGCATTTTCCCAACTACCGATGTCAGGCTTACCGGTCTATAATTCCCCGGTTTCTCGGAGGAGCGCAGAGATTGATATCTCGGGGGGTTGTGAGGCTGGAGGAGGTTACAGAGATAGGGAGGGGAGAGAGCAACAGAGAGATTTGAAAACAAGGATGAGAATTTTAAAATCGAGGCGTTGCGGACCGGGAGCCACTGTAGGTCAGCGAGCACAGTGGGTGATGGGTGAGCAGGGAAAGGGCGGGGGAGTGGGACTAGCTGAAGTGCTCTTGCAGAGAGTCGGCACGGGCTCGATGGGCCAAATGGCCTCCTTCTGTGCTGTAACCATTCCATGATTCTGTGACTTGGTGCGAGTTAGGACACAGTCAGCCGAGATTTGGATGACCTCAGGTTTACAGAGGGTAGAGTTCATCCAAGTCATTAATAAATATGGTGAAAAGTTCTCCTGGTCAAACACTCCGAACCTCAACCACCAGCACCAACAAAAGCAGCACCTTGTGGCGAGTGGCTCATATACTGAACAAAACTGTTCCAATCCCAGGAAACAATGTCAAAGGAAAGGGTGAATCAAAGGTTCTGGTTCTCACGCTGTGACTGTGCTGTTGGTATTTACAGCTCGCACCGTCTATGCTGCCGTGGGATCCACAGTGAAGCTCTCCGTCACCCAGACCTGCCCCGAGTGTTTCGACGTGACCTGGTTCTGGAAGCCGCAAGGCAATTGTTCAGAAGGGGCAAAACGGTTTCAGCTGGCAGTGAGCGCGCCGAACTCCAGCGACATGCCCATGGATCCATGTCTCTGCTCCCTGCAGAAAAGGCTGCAGATTCTGGCCGACTATCAGGTGCGGATCGATGGCGTTGAGTTTACAGATACCGGGAACTTCACCTGTGAGCAGAGGAGGAATGAAAGTATAATAGATACCGTGTTCCAACTCGTAACAGTGAAAGGTAAAGGAGCCATTCTGTAACCTATGTGTAGAAGAGGGAGAGATTAAGAAAGACTTGCATTTATATAGTGCCTTTCACGGCCACCAGATGTCCCAAAGCGCTTTACAGCCAATGAAGTACTTTTGAAGTGTAGTCACTGTTGTAATGTAGGAAACGCAACAGCCAATTTGTGCACAGCAAGATCCCACAAACAGCACTGTGATAATGACCAGATCATCTGTTTTTGTTAAGTTGATTGAGGGATAAATATTGGCCAGGACACTGGGGAGAACTCGCCTGCTCTTCTTCAAAATAGTGCCATGGGATCTTTTACGTCCACCTGAGAGAGCAGACGGGGACTCGGTTTAATGTCTCATCTGAAAGACGGCACCTCCGACAGTGCAGCGCTCCCTCAGTACAGTGCAGCACTCCCTCAGTACTGACCCTCCGACAGTGCGGCGCTCCCTCAGTACAGTGCAGCACTCCCTCAGTACTGACCCTCCGACATTGCGGCGCTCCCTCAGTACTGCCCCTCCGACAGTGCAGCGCTCCCTCAGTACTGCCCCTCCGACAGTGCAGCACTCCCTCAGTACTGCCCCTCCGACAGTGCAGCACTCCCTCAGTACTGACCCTCCCGACAGTGCGGCGCTCCCTCAGTACTGCCCCTCCGACAGTGCAGCGCTCCCTCAATACTGCCCCTTCGACAGTGCAGCGCTTCCTCAGTACAGTGCAGCACTCCCTCAGTACTGACCCTCCGACAGTGCGGCGCTCCCTCAATACTGCCCCTCCGACAGTGCAGCGCTCCCTCAGTACTGCCCCTCCGACAGTGCAGCACTCCCTCAGTACTGACCCTCCCGACAGTGCGGCGCTCCCTCAGTACTGCCCCTCCGACAGTGCGGCGCTCCCTCAGTACTGCCCCTCCGACAGTGCGGCACTCACTCAGTACTGCCCCTCCGACAGTGCAGCACTCCCTCAGTGCTGCCCCTCCGACAGTGCGGCACTCACTCAGTACTGCCCCTCCGACAGTGCGGCACTCACTCAGTACTGCCCCTCCGACAGTGCGGCACTCACTCAGTACTGCCCCTCCGACAGTGCAGCACTCCCTCAGTGCTGCCCCTCCGACAGTGTGGCGCTCCCTCAGTGCTGCCCCTCCGACAGTGCAGCACTCCCTCAGTACTGCCCCTCCGACAGTGCGGCGCTCCCTCAGCACTGCCCCTCCGACAGTGCGGCGCTCCCTCAGTACTGCCCCTCCGACAGTGCAGCGCTCCCTCAGTACTACCCCTCCGAAAGTGCGGCGCTCCCTCAGTACTGCCCCTCCGACAGTGCGGTGCACCCTCAGTACTGCCCCTCCGACAGTGCGGCGCTCCCTCAGTACTACCCCTCCGAAAGTGCGGCGCTCCCTCAGTACTGCCCCTCCGACAGTGCGGTGCACCCTCAGTACTGCCCCTCCGACAGTGCGGCGCTCCCTCAGTACTGCCCCTCCGACAGTGCGGCGCTCCCTCAGTACTGCCCCTCCGACAGTGCGGTGCACCCTCAGTACTGCGAGTAGTAAACAGAGAGTTTTCAATATTGACAATGTGCAGAAGATGTGAGTCGATCTTTCCTGACCCTGTTTTCTGTGCTGTTTATTTTACAGCTTTGCCTTCTGGATTGGGACAGTTCACTGCCCTGCGGGTTTCCTGCTTCCTGCTCTTCTTCATCTTCCTCCTTGCAGGTTACGCTGGATACCAGAAGTGCAAAAGTGAGTTTGCTTCATCATGGAAGCGTGTTCCTTGAGGTTTTTCACAAGGGCATTGCAGCCTTACTCTCCCACCGTTATAATGCTAATCTCCCAAATACTTCACTTTGGAGCTCTCTATAGCTCAGTGAACAGGCACAGTACCCAGTGTGGTATAAGATCAAAACTTAAGAAATAGGAGCAAGAGTAGGCCATATGGCCCTCGAGCCAGCTCCAACACGCAATAAGATCAGCGGGTAGCACACTCGCCTCTGAGTCAGAAGGTCGTGGGTTCACAGTCCTGCTCCAGAGACTTGAGCACAAAAATCCAGGCCGACACTCCAATGCAGTACTGAGGGAGTGCTGCACTGTCGGAGGTGCTGCCTTTAGGGTGAGACGTTAAACCGAGGCCCCGTCTGCTCTCTCAGGTGGATGTAAAAGATCCCATGGCCACTATTTCGAAGAAGAGCAGGGGAGTTCTCCCCAGTGTCCTGGGGCCAATATTTATCCCTCAATCAACATCACTAAAAAACAGATTGACTCGCTGTTTATTAGCACATTGCTGTTAACAGGATCTTGCTGTGTGCAATTTGGCTGCCATGTTTCCTACATTACAACAGTGACTACGTACTTACCATACAAGATTAGTTGGGAAAAGATATCTTTCAAGTTATAGTTGTTGAGCTCAATCTTCCTGGGTCAAATCCAAATCTGTGTTACATTCCATGGGTTATGTACCTTGACCATTAATCGCTAGTCTCAATGTCCTTATAAAACATTCAACTATACATCACTAAGCTACAAATTATATACTTTTCCTCATTTTATTTTTAATATTCTCAGGGTCCTGGCTCTCCTTCCTGAGGTCACCAATCAAATTTAATGAACTCGCAATGGGCTGGTGTCATATCTGTTCCCGCTCCTATGGCCCGTGCCTTAAAGAAAGGCTTGCATTTCTCTAGCGCCTTTCACAACCTCAGGATGTCCCAAAGCGCTTTACAGCCAATGGAGTGTCGTCACTTTTGTAGCATAGGAAACACAGCTGCCACTTTCCGCACAGCAAGCTCCCACAAACATGCCATGATAAAGATGCAGGTGTTTCTCTCAAGTGAGGCCTCTCTCTCTCTCACTGGAAACACTGATGCACTCTGTGCTGACATCAGTACTCCACATTTTAACCCTTCATTACCCATGTCTCCAAGGAGCATTATAGTCAGCTTCGCCACCCCTTCGGTTAGGGGGTTGGGAAGGGATTTCAGCCAGGGATCCCCCTCCTACCCAGTGCCTCTGGTGTTTGAACGGTGCGGAGGTGATTAAGCTCAGCTTTGATGCCACCTCCCACAATCTGATCACCTGCCAACACACACTGCCTGGTCACACACTTGTAGTGGACGGTTACTAACAGCCAGGAATCTGGTACCCCAGTGGGAGGCAGGAGGCAACAGCAAAGGGAGCAGGGATAGATGCATAATCATGGACCTCTGTAACATCTCTTTTCTTCACTTAGGGGCGAGAGGACAAGCAACTCCGTGTATCCAGTTGGAAGCTTTCCTGAGAAGACACAGTTTGCTGAGAGAGGAGTTAGAATCATAGAATAAGACAGCAGGGAAGGAGGCCATTCGGCCCATCGTGCCTGTGCCGGCTCTTTGAACGAGCTCTCCAATTAGTCCCACTCCCCCTGCTCTTTCCCCACAGCCCTGCAAAATTCTCCCTTCAGGTATTTGTTCAATTCCCTTTTGAAAGTTACTATTGAATCTGCTTCCACCGCCCTTTCAGGCAGCGCGTTCCAGATCACAACAACTCGCTGCGTAAAAAAATTCCTCATCTCCTCTTCGGTTCTTTTGCCAATTACCTTAAATCTGTGTCCTCTGGTTACCGACCCTCCTGCCACTGGAAACAGTTTCTCCTTATTTACTCTATCAAATCTTCTCCTGATAAGTTACACCATCACAAAACCTATAAAACATCCGCCGCTGATTTAGAGAAGTGCCTTCATGCCTTTGGTTCTTAGCAGAGTTTTTGAATCTCCCCTGGAATGTTTCTTGTCCCCTAGTCTTTAGACAAGGAGATGGATTATTTGTTCCAGTTACCCTTCCTCTCCTCAAGGCTCTCACCAAGGGAGCATAGGAACAGAAGAAGGTAATTCAATGAGATCATTTCTGATCTGTGACCTAACTCCAATTTGGGCCTTTGCCCCATATCCCTCAACACCTTTGGTTAACAAAACTCTCCGATTTAAAATTAACAATTGATCCAGCATCAATTGCCGGTTGTGAGAGAGAGTTCCAAACTTCTACCACCCTTTGTGTGTAGAAGTGTTTCCTAATTTCACTCCTGAAAGGCCTGGCTCTAATTTTTAGACTCTGCCCCCAGTCCTAGAATCCCCAACCAGCGGAAATAGTTTCTCTCGATCTACCCTATCAGTTCCCCTTAATATCTTGAAAACTTCGAACAGATCACCCCTTAACCTTCTAAATTCTAGGGAATACAACCCTAGTTTGTGTAATCTCTCCTCGTAACTTAACCCTTGGAGTCCGGGTATCATTCTGGTAAACCTACGCTGCACTCCCTCCAAGGCCGGTCTATCCTTCCTCAGGTGCGGTGCCCAGAACTGCTCCCAGTGCTCCAGGTGTGGTCGCACAGTGCTCCAGGTGTGGTCTAACCAGGACTTTGTACAGCTGCAGCATAACTTCTACCCCCTTGTATTCTAGTCCTCCAGATATAAAGGCCAGCATTCCATCAGCCTTTTTATTTTTTGTACCTGTTCATGACATTTTAATGTTCTATGTACACGGCAATGTTCCCTTTAAGGTTCCCTCCGCGACCAACTCACCCCACCCAGCGCTGACCCTGTGGACACTGGCAGTGGGTCAGCCATCACCGACCCTCTCCGTATCTCCCTCCAGAATGTCCGTTCACTTGCGAACAAGGCCCTTGCCATCCATGAACTCATCATGGATGACTGCATCGACATCATGGCCCTGACGGAAACTTGGTTGAGGGATGATGACACCTTACCCTTAAATGAAGCCTCCCCGCCTGGCTATACCTTCCACCACTTGCCCCACTCAGACCGCCGTGGTGGCGGTGTGACTCTCATCACCAAATCACACCTTGGTCTGCCCCCTATTCCTCCGGCACGCTCTCCTCCTTTGAGCATCTCACCTTATTTCACCCTGCTCATTTCTCATTTAAAATTCTCATTCTCTACCGCCCACCCAAGTGCGATAAACATTTTATTACCGAGATATCTTCACTGTTTTCCTCCCTCAGCCTCTGCACCGAGCAACTTCTCATCCTCGGTGATTTCAACCTCCATCTCAACTCATCACTATCTCCCTGAGTTCACTCGCCTCCTATCCTCCCTTAATCTCTCCCTCCATGTAAACTCCCCAACCCATAATCACGGCCACCCCCTCAACCTTGCCATCTCTCGTGGCCTCACTACTCCCATCGTGTCAATCGCAGATAAGGCCATCGCTGATCAATTCCTCATAGTACGCTCCACCCACATCCCCCTCCCCCTCCCCCCGCAAATCTACTTTCTTCTGTGTCCGCCCCTGGAAAAAACTTTCTCCCAACTCTGTTACAACTGCATTTATGAAATCCCAACTGTCAAGCCTTTGGCCCTCCATTCACCACAACATTTCTGCAGCTACTGATCTGCTCAACCACACCCTCACCACCACCTTTGATGCCCTAGTCCCTACTAAAACAATTACCCTCTCTCACCCTGGCCATTCCCCGTGGTACAGCTCTCATCTTCACTCCCTTAACTCCAAGGGACGCAGACTTGAACAGATATGGCGGACAACTGGTTTAGCCATTCACCGCCAGATCTGGCTGGACCACACAAAGCATTATCGGGTCCTGCTCTCGTCTGTCAAAATTGTTCACTATTCCAGAATCATTCTGGAATGCAAAGATAAACCCCGGCTTATATTCTCCACTGCTAACTGTCTTCTTAAACCCCTCTTCCCCGTCTCCTCCACCCTCACCTCAAACAAGTGTGAGCACATGGACTTCTTTGTCTCTAAGATTGAGGCCATCCGTTCAGCTGCCTCTGCCACTTCCCTTCCTTCCCCTAGCCCACCGGGCCAAACTTCTTCTAAGATTCCACTCTGCCCTAGCCCTGAACTCACATCTTTCTCCAGTTTCTCTCCGATCTCCCCTCATGACCTCGCCGCGCTCATCTTGTCCATGAGACCCACTTCCTGCTCCCTCGACCCTATTCCACCAAACTGCTGACCACCCAACTTCCTTTTCTGGCTCCCATGTTAGCTGACATTGTTAACGGTTCTCTCTCCTCAGGTACTGTCCTCCTCTCACTCAAATCTGCTGTCATCACCCCCTCCTCAAAAAACCAACCCCCGACCCCTCCATCTTTGCAAACTCCCACCCCATCTTCAACCTCCCTTTCCTCTCCAAAGTCCTTGAATGTGTTGTCGCCTCTCAAATCCATGCCTGTCTTTCCCGCAACTCCATGTTTGAATCCCTCCAATCAGGTTTCTGTCCCTGCCACAGTACCGAAACGGCTCTCATCAAAGTCACAAATGACATCCTTTATGACTGTGACAAAGGTAAACTATCCCTCCTCATCCTTCTCAACCTGTCTGCAGCCTTTGACACGGTTGACCACTCCATCCTCCTCCAACGTCTCTCCACCATCGTCCAGCTGGGTGGGACTGCACTCGCCTGGTTCCATTCTTATCTATCTAATCGTAGCCAGAGAATCACCTGCAATGGCTTCTCTTCCCGCTCCCTCATCGTTACCTCTGGTGTCCCCCAAGGATCTATCCTTGGCCCTCTCCTATTTCTCATCTACATCATCCTATTGGCGACATAATCCAAAAACATAGCGTCAGTTCCACATGTATGCTGACGACACCCAGCTCTACCTCACCACCACTTCTCTCGACCCCTCCACGGTCTCTAAATTGTCAGACTGCTTGTCCGACATCCAGTTCTGGATGAGCAGAAACTTTCTCCAATTAAATATTGGGAAGACCGAAGCCATTGTTTTCGGTCCCCACCACAAACTACCGACTCTGACACGGACTCCATCCCTCTCCCTAACATCTGTCTGAGGCTGAACCACACTGTTCGCAACCTTGGTGTCATATTTGACCCGGAAATGAGCTTCCGACTGCATATCCACAGCATAACCAAGACTGCCTATTTCCACCTCCGTAACATCGTCTGTCTCCACCCTTGCCTCAGCTCATCTGCTGCTGAAACCCTCATCCATGCCTTTGTTACCTCTAGACTTGACTATTCCAACACACCCCTGGCTGGCCTCCCACATTCCACCCTCCATAAACTTGAGGTCATCCAAAACTCGGCTGCCCGTGTCCTAACTCGCACCAAGTCATGTTCGGCCATCACCCCCTGTGCTCGCTGACCTACATTGGCTCCCGGTTCAGCAACGCCTCGATTTCAAAATTCTGATCCTTCTTTTCAAATCCCTCCATGGCCTCGCTCCTCCCTCTCTCTGTAATCTCCTCCAGCCACACAACTCCGCACCCCCCCACCCCCACCTGAGCCCGAGATATCTGCACTCTTCCAATTCTGCCCTCTTCAGCATCCCAGATTATAATTGCTCCACCATTGGTGGCCGTGCCTTCTGTTGCCGAGGCCCTAAGCTCTGGAATTCCCTCCCTAAACCTCTCCGCCATTCTCTCCTCCTTTAAGATGCTCCTTAAAACCTCCCTCTTCACCTGCCCTAATTTCTCCTTACGTGGCTCGATGTTGAATTTTTTGTCTTATAATACTCCTGTGAAGCACCTTGGGTCATTTTACTGCGTTAAAGGTGCTACATAAATACAAGTTGTTGTTGTTAAGCTGCACACCGGCTCTTAAATAGGATAAACCACGCACGCGCAGTATTTTGAATGGGCCATGCGGCTCCTTAAAAGGGCTGCGCACCCAAAAAAAAATTAAAGGGAACATTGGTGTATGGACTTCCACTGCTTCTAGCTTTTCACCATTTAGAAAGTACTCACACTTGCCTATATTGAAATCCATTTGCCAGTTTTGCCCATTCACTTAACCTATCAATATCTCTTTGTAATGTTATTCTTCCATCTACACTGCTTACAATGCCGCCTATCATTACATCGTCGGCAAACTACCACCTAGAAGGACAAGGGCAGCAGGCGCATGGGAACACCATCACCTGCAAGTTCCCCTCCACGTTACACACCATCCCGACTTGGAAATATATCGGCTGTTCCTTCATCGTCGCTGGGTCAAAATCCTGGAACTCCCTCCCAAACAGCACTGTGGGAGCACCTTCACCACACAGACTGCAGCGGTTCAAGACGGCGGCTCCCCACCACCTTCTCAAGGACAGTTAGCGATGGGCAATAAATGCCGGGCTTGCTGGCAACGCCCATATAATGTATGTAATGTATAATATACCTTAAGGGAGAGAACTACTTTTTACAGCTCCTGTATACTGTAGTACCGGCAGTGACCACACCTGTATATAAACCTTGAGTAGTGATCTGTACAATTAGTTCTAGAGTAACCCTCATTCAGTAAACACCTGTTGAATCGTTCCCTGCAGTCTGTTGTCTGCTTATTGAAGGACACAACATTAAGATACACGGACATAACATTGGCGACGAGGATGGGATTCGAACCTACCTGCAACTCTGCATCACCTCCCAGGGATGCGCTCCTGGAGAACAGTGGAAGGTCGAGTCCAGAAGCACGGGCGTCGACCACGGGCAACCGCCCAGTCATCCAGCGGAGATTTGAGCATTGCAGGGGAGGCTGTCGAGTGCCAGGCTGGTTTTCCAGTCACGGTGGTCCAGCAAAACGGGCTGGCAACAGGTACTGCGCAGACCCTTCCCGGACAGCGACGGGCTAGAGCCCGACCGAGCGGCACAGAAAAAGGCCAAGCAGCGTCGACGGGGGAGAGAGACGAGAGAGAGCAGAGCGCAGCCGGTGTTCAAGGGCCGAGCAGCGTCAACGGGGGAGAGGGGCGCACAGGAAAATGCGAGGCGCTGCCATTGCCACGAGGACCGCAGAGAGCGGCGTTGGCAGCAGCGCAGGAGCAGCGCACGAAACCCACAGGGCGTCGCCATTTGCCACGAGGACCGCCGAGAGCGGCGTTGGCAGCAGCGCGGGAGACGCCATTTTAAGCCGCAGCGGGGAAGAAAGGAAAGCGCGGGAGACGCCATTTTAAGCCAGTCTAACCACACCCAAAAATGCCGAAGAGTGGCAGTATCACAGCGTTCGACAATGAAGTCGAAGATTGGACGACATATGTCGAACGCATAGAAGTATACTGCAAGGCGAATGAAGTGCCAGATGACAAGAAAGCGCTGGTATTGTTGAATTCAATGGGTGCAAAAACGTATGGCTTACTACGAAACCTAGTAACCCCAGAGCAGCCAGTAGAAAAGGATTTTGAAAACAGTGTCAATCCTACAGGACCACTTAAACCCCACACTGCTGCTGATAGCAGAAAGATTTAAGTTTCACAAAAGGAACCAGCATAAAGATGAAAGTAATGCTGAGTATTTAATGGAACTGCGCAAGCTATCGAAACACTGCCAGTTTGGAACGGGACTAGCAGATACTTTAAGGGACAAGTTTGTGTGTGGGCTTCAAAGTGAAGGAACCCAGAAACGGCTTCTATCAGAAAAGGATCTTACGCTGGACAAGGCTTTCAGCATTGCAGTATCACACGAGGCGCTGCAGAGATACAACGGAGACCGCAAGGATATGGCACAAATGAAATGTCATACAGAACAGTGAAGTGCTATCGCTGCGGCAGAACAACACACGACCATAATGATTGCTGGTTCAAGGACAAAGTGTGCAGACAGTGTGGAAAAGTAGGACACATAGCAAGAGTCTGCAGGTCGGGAAAGAAAGCCAGCAGCAAGAAATCTCCACAGGAGAAGTACAAGAAGGTACATAAGGTGACGGAGAGTAGTTCAGACGAACAGAAGAGTGATACAGACTCCGGAAGCAAGGAGCTGGGTTGTCTGAAACTACATAATGTGATCAAAATGGAGGATCACCAAACTATCTGGGTCACGCTCAAGATAGCAGGAGTCCAAGTGAAAATGGAATTGGACACAGGATCAGCCCTAACAGTCATAAACCGAAGGGACTACAAGCGGCTATTCTCACATATACCCTTGAGAGATACAAAGATTGTCTTGAAGACGTACACGGGGCAAAAAGTCTACCCCAAAGGAAAAATAAGGGAGAACGTTATATATAATGGAAAGGAAACACCAAAAATGGACCTATATGTATTGCCAGATGGAGGACCACCACTACTAGGACGTGAATGGATCCGGAAGATACAGCTAGATTGGCATTCCATACAGGCACTGACTGTGGCTGACAAAAAGGATGACGACGTCACACCTGGGCGACTGTCAAAGATCCTAACTGACGCGAAAGAAGTGTTCCAGCAAGGACTCGGAACACTAAAAGGCATGACAGCGACGATTAAAATTGAAGAAAACGCAAGCCCAAAATTTTTTAAGGCCAGACCGGTACCTTATGCGATCCGCCCAGCCGTCGAAGCAGAGCTGGAGAGTCTGGAACGTTCAGGTGTACTGTCCAAGGTAGACTGGAGCGAGTGGGCTACACCCATCGTCCCTGTGATGAAAAAGTCGTTGAGCAGCACGCCTGGGGAACCAAGGAAGGTTTGCATCTGTGGGGACTTTAAGGTAACAGTGAGCCCGGTCCTTCACACTGTACAATATCCACTTCCGCGGATTTAAGATATTTTCGCCTCGCTATCTGGAGGGAAACGCTTCACTAAGATTGATCTGGCCGAGGTGTATCTGCAAATGGAGGTAGAAAAAGCATCAAAAAAATACCTCACAATCAACACCCATAAAGGTCTCTACCAATACAACCGGCTGGTATTCGGGGTAGCATCAGCTCCGGCTATTTGGCAGAGGGCAATGGAACAAGTCCTGCAAGGGATCCCAGGGACCCAGTGTTATTTGGACGACATCCTGGTCGCAGGCGAAAATGACAGCGATCACGTTGCCAACCTGGAGCAGGTGCTCACTAGATTGCAGGAATATGGGCTCCGAGCTAACCGCCCCAAATGCGAGTTTTTTAGAAAACAGATCTCGTATTGTGGCCACGTTATCGATAAAGAGGGGTTACATAAGTCCCCAGAAAAGATTGAGGCAGTAGTCAAGGCTCCAGCACCGGAAAATGTGTCACAACTAAGGTCGTTCTTCGGGCTGGTAAACTACTACCATAAGTTCTTGCCAAATTTGTCTACAATATTACGCCCACTGAACACCCGACTGCAAACTGCGGTGCCATGGAAGTGGAGTGACGAATGTAGACGAGCTTTCCAGAAGAGCAAAACACTAATCACATCGAAAGAGGTATTGGCCCATTGCAACCCGGCATTACCAATTTGGTTGGCATGTGATGCGTCACCCTACGGCATTGGAGCGGTGCTGTCGCACAAATTCTCGGACGGCTCAGAGAGGCCAATAGCCTTTGCGTCACGATCACTAACCTCAGCCGAGCGTAACTACGCCCAGATTGACAGGTAGGCCCTCAGCCTAGTGTGGGGAGTGAAAAAGTTCAATCACTATCTGCACGGGCAGAAGTTCACCTTGCTGACTGACCACCAACCACTTGTCTCCATCTTTAATCCAAAGAAGGGCGTTCCGGTGATGACTGCGCAACGGCTACAAAGATGGTCCCTTTTTCTTGGGGCGCACCAATATGAAATCGAGTATAAGGGCACAAAACAGCATGGAAATGCTGATGGGCTATCACGCCTGCCACTGCCTACTGCGGAGGAAGCACCAGCAGTGGATCCTGTCGAAATATTTCATTCGACTATAATTGAATGCTTGCCAGTAACTAACGCTGGTATAGGAGACCCGAAATGACCCGACACTGTCGCAGGTATATGATTTGACGGTGAAGGGATGGCCAGCACATGGCGACTCACTGTTGCCAGCATTCTCATCCAGAAGAGAACAGCTGTCAGCATACCAGGGGACCTTGATGTGTGGATCCCGAGTGGTAATTCCACCCAAGTTAAGGGAGAGAGTGCTCAATGAGCTTCACGAAGGTCATCTGGGAGGGGTGAAAATGAAAAGCCTTGCTAGGGCTTGTGTGGTGGCCGGGGATCGATCAGCAAATCGAGGACCTGACCAAGAGCTGCTCAGGATGCCAGAAGGTCCAAAATGCACCACCACGTGCCCCTCTACACCCATGGGAGTGGCCCTCATCTCCATGGCAACGGGTGCATATTGATTTTGCTGGTCCATTCATGGATTCAATGTTTTTAATAGCCGTGGATGCGCACTCGAAATGGCCTGAGGTGATCAAAATGTCCTCCACCACCACGGAGAAAACTATTGCAGTCCTACGGACCATTTTTGTCAGGAACGGCTTGCCAGAGCAGATTTGCTCAGATAACAGACCACAGTTTGTGTCCGAAGAGTTTCGAAGATTTATGAAAATGAATGGGGTAAGGCATTACACATCCGCCCCGTATCATCCAGCCACAAATGGATTGGCTGAGAGGTTCGTACAAACCTTTAAAAAAGCAGTAAAGGCCATGTGCGATGACGACATTCCACTGCAGCATAAGGTGGACAATTTCCTGTTAGCCTACAGAAATGCGACATATGCAGTCACCAACCAGGCCCCGGCCATGATGTTCTTTAACCGAAGGTTGAGATCTCGTCTGGATTTGCTCAGACCAAATGTACGAAGAGATGTTGAGAGTAAGCAATTCCAGCACATCAATGAGAAGCCGACAAGGAGCTTCAATGTAGGGCAACCAGTCTTGGCCCGCGACTACCGAACAGAGAAATGGCAAGCAGGAACGATATGCACACGGCAGGGACCACTAATGTACACAGTGGATGTTGGGGAGAACATTGTGAGACGCCATGCTGACCAGATCCTAGTCACAGGAACGAGTCAACCCCATGTCTCGGCCATACGTACCTGGTGAGGAACCCGACGTACAGGTCGCATCTACCTCAGAAACAATAGCATTGGAAGCTGATGAATCAACTGACAACAGGGTGCTAGAATCGCCTCCGCACCAAGAGCGAGACACTCGGGAAAGGCGTTATCCAGAAAGAATCAGGAAGCCTCCCCAGAGACTGAATATATGAATGGACTATTTTCAAATAACATTGTATATTAAAAATGTTAATTGTTAAATGAGTATTATGGTACTGTTAATCTAAAAGGGGAGGAATTGTAATGTATATATACCTTAAGGGAGAGAACGACTTTTTACAGCTCCTGTATACTGTAGTACCGGCAGTGACCACACCTGTATATAAGCCCTGAGCAGTGATCTGTACAGTTAGTTCTAGAGTAACCCTCATTCAGTAAACACCTGTTGAATCGTTCCCTGCAGTCTGTTGTCTGATTATTGAAGGACACAACATTAAGATACACGGACATAACAGCCCACATCCCAGGAACAAATTTTTTAAAACTTGGATAGCGGCTCTCTATCCCATCATCTAAGGTTCCACCGATACCAGCAGCTCTTTGGTGCCTCAGTCAAATGTCCGTTCTTCACGGGTGCGTCAGTAGGATTTTCGACCATGGACAAGGCCTCACAGTCGAGATCGATCCAGTTTTCAGCTGATGTCCACACACTTCACTAACCAGGGAGCAGGAGCAGGAATACGACCCGATTTCTTTCTCTTCCTGCCTCAGGAGCAAAGACTAAGTGCTTCCCTGACTGAGATTGGCGAATTCTGCAACTACAGGAGCAGCAGCTCAGTTTAAATTTGGCTCTTTTGGCAGTGGGAATTAGTCGATAAACTCATTTTAATCAGAATCTCCAGGCAAGAAGAAAATTGGAACAAAAACCGCCACAAAAACGATTGTAAAATATTTTCATAAAATGGGTTGCTCAAAGAATTTCTGCAGTAAATCTGTATAATACTTGCTGTAGCTCTCTCCTCGCTTTATCTACACCCTTAGATAGACAGATTTTTGCAAGATAAGGGAGTGAAGGGTTATGGGCCGCCTGTGCAGCCTTTCCCCGATAATTATACTCTCTCCGTGCTGGCATCATCTTTGTAAATCTTCTTTGCACCTTCTCCAATGCCTCTATAACCATTTTTTTTTATATAAACGTGGACAACTGTTCAGTGTGGCCTAACCAAGGTTCGGTACAATTTTAACATAACTTTTGAATGCCTTCATTGTTCACCTATTTGATAAATTAAACAAGCGCTTTCTTACCCAGCGTTGCACATTGTACACTTTAAAAGAAAAAGCAGAGACTGGTCTGTAGAAGTTTTATTAATAAATTCTCTACATCATGTGTCTCTACAGGACGGAATGTGAAAAGCATAATTCCTTGGAGTTGTACGCTTGCAAGGTTACAGTTACTTGTTCACAAGTGCAGTTTGCAGACACGCAGAGAGAGATGGAGAGGGACAGAAACAGAGAGCAAGACAAAGAGATTCCAGTTCCCACAGATATTTGTTAACTGTTACAACTACTGTGAATGGTTGAGCAGTTTCACGATTTGCACTGTGTAACCACAATGTTTTCACTGTTGAAGTTAGAGAGACTGGAGCTGAGCCATGTCAAACTGTCCTCTGCTACACACAGTCGCTGCCCTGTGGAATGTAGTTTTATTTGAGGATTGATGCCTGTGGCAGTGTGTTCTGGTCCCAGCATTTTCTACTGCGTGCGAGCGTGCGCACACAGGTGGGCGGGCTTTGATCAGGTTTGGGCTCAGATGTGATGCTTCAGTAGTTGAGTAACCTGTGAGCACACGCGAGGAATGGGCACTTGGAAGAGATACCAGAGGTGTGTCTGGACTCATACAACTGTATCGCAGCGAGAGTCAACTCCTTCTGGACAGGAAAGCAGATTGGTCCAAGAATTTAAAATGCCCAACGAAAGTGAAGCTTGAAACTAGGATTGCTCAGTGCTCGCAGCCTTCCGCCCATGGTTAGAGCAGAGAATGTTGGGAACCACATCCTCCGCATCGTTACTGTACATCTGGGAGCGACTTTTAATTCACACACACAGGAGTTTTAGGCAGATCCGCAGCTGTTGGCTCAGCTCCACTCCGACACAAACTTTTAGAGTGTCCCAGGAATGTGCATCGGGCAACACAACAAACCCGCTTCACAATAATTCTTGACAGAACAGCACAGATGCCAAGTGAAAATTACAGAAGACGGTGATCAAAGGATCCTTAGAAAATCAGAAAACAGAAGTCAGGAAAGCTGGCAGTGTAGAGATGTGTGAGTCGGTGAGACCAGTGGCTTTCAATCAGACATTCGGAGTTACCCTGACATTCACAAGCAGCCGCACTAATTGGCAAGGAGTGCAATCCATCCCCCAGTGATGCCGACTGCAACTGGGGAGGGGGCTTGGGGCAAAGGGGGCACCTTCCAGAAAGGGAGGCTGGCACTGCCCACTATTGATCACAAGCAGGAATGGGGGGGGGGGGGGGGGGGCACTCCTGCCAGGCTAGCCCACAGGGGCCGTGTGGAAGTAACTCACTACAGGGGGGCCATTTATTTAGAAACCAGGCGCAGCTGCAACAGAACTCTGAAATTTTTGTGCTCGTTAAGGTAAAGGATGTTGGTGCTGCGGACGGATCATCATTTCAAGCATCCCATGGCAGAAATGAGTAGAGAGAGGAAAGCTCCCTCTACACTATCCCACCCTCGGGTGAATGCCATTCACTGCCCCCTCCGGTTTTCCGTTCCCTACGCCCGCGGTATCCGAGCTGGGATGAGTAGCAGGTTTACTTCCAGCTCTGGGACTCCCAGTACCAGGGGGAGGAGGGAGAGTGAGGGGAGGAGGGGGAGGAGGGAGAGTGAGGGGAGGAGGGAGAGTGAGGGGAGGAGGGAGAGCGAGGGGAGGAGGGAGAGCGAGGGGAGGAGGGAGAGCGAGGGGAGGAGGGAGAGCGAGGGGAGGAGGGAGAGCGAGGGGAGGAGGGAGGGAGAGTGAGGGGAGGGGAGAGTGACGGGATGTGTGTCAGCATGACTATTAGCACATTGGGTTTTCACCACATGAACTGTGCAGTCAGCAGCTGCTGCTGGCAATGGACTGGTCTGGAGCGGAATTGGAATGAATCCGTCCACACGAACCTGTTCAATTCTGGACTCATTCCTGCTCTCTCCGATTTTAACCTTCGCCTTTCTATCGCTCTGTTAATTATCTGACGGTAAAATCAGGGGCCATCCTGAGCCTATCGACAGTGACAAGTCTCCCATGAACTGCCTTTCCACTGCTAAGCTGTCGAGTGGAACCTTGCTGTCCAGGGAGTGCGAGGTATGAACTGAACAAGCATTCAGAAAGGAAGGCCGGGGCGGACTTCAATTAACCTGCAGGACAGAGTCACGGAACACAGAGATTAGAAACCGTAACCTCGTGCAGCAATATTGGAGGGTTTGCCGTTTACAAATACAAAATAACTGGAAAGTCCGTAGGGAGCCAAGATCCGAAGCCTTACAACCAGGAACATGGTTTACAAATGAAAACAAAAACACGTTTCAACAAAAATTGCTCCCAAAACCGTCGAAATTGTTTCCTCACCAGAGATTCAAGTTTGAAGATGTGGGTCCAATAACTTGGGATTTGTTTCAAAACTTCTATAAATAACTGGAACAGTGAAACCCTAATTTTTCAATTCTTCAACTCATCCCTGTTCACGGCAGACCTTAAAACAAGCTCTGCTCTCGAACTCGCCAGCGTGGACTTGTCTTGTCCTTAGTTGTCCCGCGGGCAGCAAGAGTCAACCACGTTGGGTGTGGGACTGGAGTCACATGTAGGCCCAGACCGGGTAAGGCCGGCAGCTTTGTTTCCCTGAACCGGTTGGATTTTTCCGACAATTCGACACATTCACGGTCACTGCCAGCCCACAAATCACCAGATTTAGTTTCACAACTTGCCCTGGTGGGGTTTGAACTCGTGACCTCTGGGCTGTGTGTTCAGTACTAGAACCACTCGGCTACCCTAGCCATTGGATGGGAGCCGGATGGGAGCCAAGATTGGCTTCATTGCAGCTGGGTGGTTGGACGAAGGGGGGTTTACGGGGAGGGGAGAGAGTTGAAAAATCAGCCAGGGTCCCTGCTCCTGCTCGCTATCCAATGACTCCTGGAGCCAGATGCGCACGCGAGAACAGGATCAGGCTCAGCCGTGAGGCCCTCCACAGTCGAACATTCTGCGGATGCTCCAGGCTGAGGCTCACACGCGAGGAACAGCGACTTGGGGGCGAGGTACTGGCGGCGATCTTCACCTCAGCGAAAGACCGAGGGGGGCTTGAGGAGGGAACACACCAGCACACTGCTTCCTTCTCTGTTTAGACGTATTTGAGGAGGAGACTGAGTGAGTGGAAGCGAGGTCACTGCATGGCCCATGTGCGAGGGGGAGAGAGAGAGAGAGAGAGGGAGAGAGAGGGAGAGAGAGGGAGAGAGAGGGAGAGAGAGGGAGAGAGAGGGAGAGAGAGGGAGAGAGAGGGAGAGAGAGGGAGAGAGAGAGGTGGGGGGGGGGGACCAGCAACGGATCAACTTGCAGTGTTCTTCCACTCAACAGGAAACAGTCAGCCGTCGCTGAAGCCGCGCCACTCCTTTCTCACTCACTGGTTGCACAGTGTTAAGTGGGGTCGGGGAGGATGCGGGAAGGACTGGCAAATTCCATCGTCTCCTTTTGCCAGGCTGAATAAGATAGCTAGCAGTCTCGGCTCCTCAGTTGGAATGTGTCCAAACAGGTTAAAAGCAAGAACACACTCCCGTGCACAAGCAGACGACATTACGAAGCTAAGCAGAAAGGGCACAGTTCGAAGTGTGCATTCTTTTTACCCAGACAGACAGACATGTGAAGTACACCTGTGATGTGCAAGGACGCGCGATAGCAGAGAGCTTAGATAGACAATCTCTCAGTAACCTCCTCTGGGATGGAGGGGAGGGGGGGGTCAAACTCTCCGACCCAACCTTGTGCTTTTACATCGAATCTCAATTCTTGCCGCTGCCCCTCCCCGCGCCGACCTCGTTCACCGTGTTCAGGGTCTCAGTGAAACACCGTCTGCCGCCACAACTTGTCCAGGAGGAAGGGCCAGAGGCAGCGTCGCAACCCCTCGCGGAACGGGGTTCTCTGTCCGATCCCCAGCTTCTCGAGGCGCGAGCAGTCGAGCTGGGCGTTCCGGGGTCGAAGGGCACCGGCGGCAGGACCATCTGTGACCTGGAGGGAGTGGAGAGTGAGGAGTGAGGAGTGACAATTCAACTAAAACTGCACAAAGTGATTCCACAACAACTTAAGTTTATACAGCGCGCTTCACCGAGTGTCTCACCTCCCAACTCCCCAAAGCCTTTCCACCATCTACAAGGCACAAGTCAAGAGTGTGATGGACTACTCTCCACTTGCCTGGATGAGTGCAGCTCCAACAACGCTCAAGAAGCTCGACACCATCCAGGACAAAGCAGCCCGCTTGATTGGCACCCCATCCACCACCTTAAACATTCACTCCCTCCACCACCGGCGCACTGTGGCTGCAGTGTGTACCATCTACAAGATGCACTGCAGCAACTCGCCAAGGCTTCTTCAGCAGCACCTCCCAAACCCGCAACCTCTTCCACCTAGAAGGAAGAGGGCAGCAGGCGCATGGGAACACCACCACCTCCAAGTTCCCCTCCAAGTCACACACCATCCCGACTTGGACATACATCGCCATCCCTTCATCGTCGCTGGATCAAATTCCTGGAACTCCCTCCCTAACAGCACAGTGGGAGCACCTTCACCACACGGACTGCAGCGGTTCAAGAAGGCGGCTCACCACCACCTTCTCAAGGGCAATTAGGGATGGGCAATAAATGCTGGTCTTGCCAGCGACACACACATCCTGAGAATTAATAAATAAAAACAAAACTCACGTTTGTTGTGGAGAGAGTTTCACCTAACTGCGAGGGAAGAGAGGGCAGAGCATCTTGCAGTTAAAGAGGTGCTTTAGCCCACGTGTTGCTGGGGGCACTTGGTCCCCACGGCTAGACCCAGCCGACCGGATCTGGAGGGGCCAAGGGGGGGTCAGAGATGTGCACTGTAGACTCCTGACCAAAATGCCTGCCTGTGTTTTGCAGGGAGAGCACAACCAGAATTGTGTAGCGCATTACACCCTTGCAGAGCGCGTCACCCGCAACACTCCCCACCCCACGCTGAGAGGGGTGGAGTTGGGGTAGCATCTGTGGGGTAAGCATGAGGGTGAAGGCTGCCTGAATGTGTTATCTTGAGCTTGCCATTGCACACGCTCCAGTGGTTGCAAGGATCCACCATCGCCCGGCAGCCTGGCTCTCATCATCAGCTCTGCAGACTTTCTATGTGGTCCTAGTTCTGACACTGCCCCATTGCTGGTTACCATTCCCTCTACCCACCCCTCGCTCACTGCCTCTGCACCGGCTGAGATGCTGTTCTCCCCAGGGTCCCTTCAACAGAGGCAGCAGGAGACAGGACTAGAATGATCTATTGCAACATTTAAAACCAGGAGCCTTGAACAAAAGAGAGACTGGAGAAGCTGGGATTGTTCTCCTTAGAGCAGAGAAGGTTAAGAGGAGATTTGATACAGGTGTTCAAAATCACGAAGGGTTTTGATTGTGTAAATAAGGAGAAACTGTTTGCAGTGGCAGGAGGGTCGATGACCAGAGGACACAGATTTAAGGTGATTGGCAAAAGAATCAGAGGGGAGATGAGGAGAATGTTTTTTACGCAGCGAGTTGTTGTGATCTGGAACGCGCTGCCTGAAAGGGCGGTGGAAGCAGATTCAATAGTAACTTTCAAAAGGGAATTGGATAAATACTGGAACAGGAACAAATTTGCAGGGCTGTGGGGAAAGAGCAGGGGGAGTGGGACCAATATTCCCTCCAAATTTTTTTCCCCTGCATGGGCCCTTTAAATTTGTTGCGCGGGTGCATGCACCGTATCCCTTCCAGCGACAGCAGCTGGCGAGCGGCCTGCGCGGGACCTCACCATCGGTGTGCAGCCGCACACCTTCAGGGGAACACGGAGTGGGACTAACTGGAGAGCTCTTTCAAAGAGCTGGCACAGGCACAATGGGCCGAATGGCCTCCTTCTGTGCTGTGTGACTGTATCAAAAAGACAGTGAGGGAGGGGGGCAGCAGGATGATGGCAGGCTGACAGTGAGAGGGTATTCATAATAAACAGCCATTTTCCACTGTGAATACTGAGACAGTCAAATCCTGCTGCCCAGTAACGCAGGTTCTACAGCAATGGTCCAACATTGGCCAACACCCTGTAATTAAGCACTTATGTGGCAGATAATAAAAATTATTTAAAGGCAGCTTAGATTCAGGCCCCAAGGAAGTTTTGATGCAACTTTACAGGGCGCTGGTGAGACCACACCTGGAGTACTGCGTACAGTTTTGGTCTCCTTATTTAAGGATATTGGAGGCAATGCAGAAAAGGTTCACGAGGTTGATTCCTGGGATGAAGGGGTTGACGTATGAGGAAAGGTTGAGCAGGTTGGGCCTATACTCACTGGAGTTTAGAAGAATGAGAGGTGACCTTATCGAAACATGTAAGATTCTGAGGGGGCTCGACAGGGTAGATGCTGAGAGGATGTTTCCCCTCGTGGGGGAATCTAGAACTAGGGGGCATAGTCTCAGGATAAGGGGTCGCCCATTTAAAACGGACACGAGGGGGAATTTCTTCTCCGAGGGTGGTGAATCTGTGGAATTCTCTTCCCCAGAGAGCTGTGGAGGCGGAGTCAGTGAATATATTCAAGGCGGAGATAGACAGATATTTGAACTACAGGGGAGTCGAGGGTCATGGGGAGAGAGTGGGAAAGTGGTGTTGAGGACAAGATTGGATCAGCCATGATCTTATTGAATGGCGGAGCAGGCTCGAGGGGCCGAATGGCCGACTCCTGCTCCTGTTTCTTATGTCCCGCTCAAGTCTTTAGGGAAACGTCTGCCATCTAACACGTGACCTTTCACCCAGCCCGCTGACAGCGTGGTAAACCGGAGGGTTTCCTGTTTAAGTCAGCACAATTTACAACATGCGTCTCCTCGAGTTTAAAAGTACAACCTTGCATCTCTTAATTGTGTTTAAATTAGAGATGACTTCAGCACTTCCTGTTGACAGACACAGTAACCAGGTGGCCTCACATTTACCAACACACTCCCAACACACCGGGAGACAACAACCGCCGTCGTGTTAAACATCGAACAACAGCCCAGTGCTGCCGGGCCCACAGCAGGAGATTCCATCTGTGAACACCAGCACTTTATGGCTGGGCTCCCAGCAGCAGCTGGGTAAAGAGCTGCGATCACTGCATTCATTCCCGGTCATTTAACGATCTGCAGACTTCACCTGTCTCGCACTGCGCAAAATGCACAAGGATCAACAACATGCAAACCCTTGGGGATTGGAAGACTGGTGTCAGCTCACGGCACCTGCGTTAGTTCCAAAACAATGACAATGGGGGCAAATGTTTGGGGCAAGGATGGAGGGGGAAGACGAGCAGTACGGGGCGAATGTTCACTCCACAGTTTGATTTCACTCCGCAGTTTAGCAACACTGGAGATGGGAAGATGGATCTGGAAACATCTGTGTTTACACCTAGCGGAGTACAGTTCCAACATTTGATCACTAAACAAGGTTTTTAAACTAGTTAAACTAGAAACAAACTGGGTGTTGACTGCATCACTGGCACCACTTAGTTTACTGGCTGAAAAATCACTTGCATAAGGCAAGCAGTTGGGAGAAAAGAGGGGGGGCAAAAATAATCAGATATCAACTTATTTCACCCGGTGCTCTGTCCGGGCGCGGTCTGACCGAGCTCGAGGACCATGTCCAGTCCCGGTCACCCGGTGCTCTGTCCGGGCGCGGTCTGACCGAGCTCGAGGACCATGTCCAGTCCCGGTCACCCGGTGCTCTGTCTGGGGTCTGACCGAGCTCGAGGACCATGTCCAGTCCCGGTCACCCGGTGCTCTGTCCGGGCGCGGTCTGACCGAGCTCGAGGACCATGTCCAGTCCCGGTCACCCGGTGCTCTGTCCGGGCGCGGTCTGACTGAGCTCGAGGACCGTGTCCAGTCCCGGTCACCCGGTGCTCTGTCCGGGGTCTGACTGAGCTCGAGGACCGTGTCCAGTCCCAGTCACCCGGTGCTCTGTCCGGGGTCTGACCGAGCTCGAGGACCGTGTCCAGTCCCGGTCACCCGGTGCTCTGTCCGGGCGCGGTCTGACTGAGCTCGAGGACCGTGTCCAGTCCCGGTCACCCGGTGCTCTGTCTGGGGTCTGACTGAGCTCGAGGACCGTGTCCAGTCCCGGTCACCCGGTGCTCTGTCTGGGGTCTGACTGAGCTCGAGGACCGTGTCCAGTCCCGGTCACCCGGTGCTCTGTCCGGGGTCTGGGCAGGCTCGAGGACCGTGTCCAGTCCCGGTCACTGTGCTCTGTCCGGGGTCTGGGCAGGCTCAGGGACTGTGTCCAGTCCCGGTCACTGCTAAACGAGGGAGATATTGAGCACTGGGGGCAGAGCAGGAAAGAGCCTCATGTTACACCTCAACAGAGCCGGGACCAATATCCTCACGGCGGGGTTTGCTAGTGCTGTTGGGGATGTTTTAAACTAGCTTGGCAGGGGGATGGGAACCGGAGAGTATTTTCAGGAGGGAGAGAAGCAAAGCTGGAAATGGAAGCAGAAAATTAGTAAGCGAGTTTGGAAGACAGAGGAAATAGATAACAAGGCAGTTTGGCAATGCTAAATGGTATATACTTTAATGCAAGGAGGCTGGGAAATAAGGGGGATGAGCTGAGAGCACAGATAGACACGTGGGAGTATGGTATTATAGCCATTACTGAAACATAGCTGAAAGGGCAGGAATGGCAGCTGAACATTCCTGGTTACAGGATTTTCAGACGAGATAGAGAGGGGGATAAAAAAAAGGAAAGGGTGTCGCAATATAAAGTAACAATTACAGCTGTGAGGAAGGAGGATATCTTAGAAGGATCTTCAAATGAGGCCATATGGGTTGAACTAAAGAACAAGAAAGGGGCAATCACACTGCTGGGAGTGTACTATAGACCCCCAAACAGTCCGAGGGCGATAGAAGAGCACATTTCTGACAAGTGCTAAAACAATAGGGCAGTAATAGTGGGAGATTTCAATTATCCCAATGTTAACTGGGATACGACCAGTGTAAGAGGTCCAGAGGACACAGAATTCCTAAATTGTATTCTGGAGAACTTTTTTAGCCAACAAGAGAGGGGGCGGTTCTGGATTTAGTTTTAGGGAATGAAGCTGGGCAGGTGGAAGGAGTATCAGTGGGGGAGCATTTTTGTGGTGGTGATCATAATTCAGTTAGTTTTAGCATCATTATGGATAAGGACAAAGAAAAACCAGGAGTATGGGTTCTAAATTGGGGGAAGGCCAATTTTACATGGTTGAGCGTGAGTTAGTAAAAGTGGACTGGAAACAGTTACTTGAAGGTAAATCAGTGTCCGAGCAGTGGGAGGCATTCAAGAGGGAGATACATGGAGTTCAGGGTGAACATGTTCCCACAAAGAAAAAGGGTAGAACTGACAAAATTTAGAGCCCCCTGGATGGCAAGGTGCATACAGGGTAAGATAAGGCAAAAAAGGAAACCATTCAGATATCTCGTGAGCTCAATACTGCAGAAAGCCTAGTATAGAAAGTGTAGTGAACATAAGAACATAAGAAATAGGAGCAGGAGTAGGCCAATCGGCCCCTCGAGCCTGCTCCGCCATTCAATAAGATCATGGCTGATCTGGTCCTAACCGCCAATCCACTATCACAGAACCATCTCCTGAATCTAACAGAATTAGACACACAAAATAGGAGCAGGATCAGGCTACACAGCCCCTGGACCTGCTCCGCTACCCACAGGGCCATGACCGATCCGAACCTAGACTCATGTCCAAATTCCTGCCCGCTCCCCATAACCCTTAATTCCCTTTACTTCTAGGAAACTGTCTATTTCTGTTTTAAATTTATGTAATGATGTAGCTTCTACAGCTTTTTGGGGCAGCATATTCCATGGACCTACCACCCTGAGTGAAGTAGTTCCTCCTCATCTCAGTTTTGAAAGAGCAGCCCCTTATTCTAAGACTATGCCCCCTAGTTCTAGTTTCACCCATCATCGGGAACATCCTCCCCGCATCCACCCGATCCAACCCCTTCACAATCTTATATGTTTCAATAAGATCGCCTCTCATTCTTCTGAGCTCCAATGAGTAGAGTCCCAATCTACTCAACCTCTGAGAAACTGAGGAGGAAATTAGGAAAGCAATAAATGAGGGCATGAAAAAATACTGGAAAGTAGAATCCAAGAAAACCCCAAAATCTTTCATAATTACATAAAGAGCAAGAGGATAACTAAAGGAAAGAGTAGGGCCCATCAGGGACCAAAATGGTGATCGATGTGTGGAGGCGTTGGATGTGGGTAAGGTTCTTAATGAATACTTTACAGCTGTATTCACAAAAGAGGGGGGCAATGCCGGCGATGAAGTTAAAGAGGAAGATAGTGAAATATTGGACAGGATAAATATAGTAAGAGTGGAAGTATAGAAACATAGAAGATAGGAGCAGGAGTAGGCCATTCGGCCCCTCGAGCCTGCTCCGCCATTCAATGAGATCATGGCTGATCATCCAAATTCAGTACCCTGTCCCTGCCTTCTCCCCATATCCCTTGATCCCTTTAGCCTTAAGAAATATATCTAACTCCTTCTTGAATATATTTAATGTATTGGCCGCTACTGCCTTCTGTGGTAGAGAATTCCACATTGTCACCACTCTCTGGGTGAAGAGGTTTCTTCTGAATTCCCGATTGGATTTCTTGGTGACTATCTTATATTGATGGCCTCTAGTTATGCTCTTCCCCACAAGTGGAAACATTCTCTCTCTATCCACTCTATCAAAACCTTTCATAATTTTAAAGACCTCTATTAGGTCACCCCTCAGCCTTTTTTTCCAAGAGAAAAGAGACCCAGCCTGTTCATCCTTTCCTGATATGTATACCCTCGCATTTCTGGTATCATCCTTGTAAATCTTCTCCGCAGTGCCTCTATATCCTTTTTAATATGGCGACCAGAATTGCACGCAGTACTCCAAGTGTGGTCTAACCAAGGTTCGATACAGGTTTAGCATAACTTCCCTACTTTTCAATTCTATCCCTCCAGAAATAAACCCTAGTGCTTGGTTTGCTTTTTTTATGGCCTTGTTAACCTGTGGCACAACTTTTAGTGATTTGTGTATTTGTACTCCCAGATCCCTTTGTTCCTCTACCCCACCTAGACTCGCACCCTACCAAAATGTAATACAGGAAACTTTGGTTTATCCGGAGGTTGTATGTCCAGAAACCTCGATCTAACGGCAGAAATCAGCAGCCGTTTTGGTTAGTTTTTTTTCTTCTCCTAGCATTTTTTTTTTTTTTTACAGTCAGGCTCTGGAAAGCGTCTCTGTAGCTTAGCAACAGCTTCAGAGACGCTTCCAAGGTACAGGCCGATTGTTTACAACAAGCTGTTGCTAAGCAACAGTGTTTGTTGTCAGATATGGAGATGAAAACCTCCGTATCCTTCAACATTAGCGCTGGTCTATCCGGAAGTTTGGATAGATCGGCAGCAGCTCGGTCCCGTCGGTGCCGGATATCGCGAAGTTTCCTGTACCTCACATTTATCTGTGTTGAACTTCATTTGCCAATTATATGCCCATTCTGCAAGTTTATTAATGTCCTCCTGTAAATTGTTGCAGTCCTCCTCAGTATTGACTATTCCCCCCCCAATTTGGTGTCATCTGCAAATTTAGAAATTGTGTTTTTGATTCCAAAGTCTAAATCATTAATGTAAATTGCGACCAGCAGTGGTCCCAGCACTGATCCTTGTGGCACCTTCTGCCACTGGGAATAGCTACACTTTACTCCCACTCTCTGCTTTCTGTCCTGAAGCCAGCCAGCAATCCATCCAGCAGTCCCCTGACTCTGCATTCTCTGACCTTGTTCATCAGTCTATTATAGACGACATTATCAAAGGCCTTTTGAAAATCTAGATAAATTACACCTACTACATTACCATTGTCTACTCTGTTATTTCTTCAAAAAATGAAAAATTTTCTTTTTTCTCCTTTAGTAGGGATTCCATTATTTTTCCTACTACCGATGTTAAGCTGACTGGTCTATAATTCCCTGGACAGGTTCTTAAATAAGCTTTAGACTGCAGAAGATATCGATGAACTGGTCAGTTGGGCGAAAAAGTGACAAATGGAATTCAATCCAGAAAAGTGCGAGGTAATGCAAGGTGCGAGGTAATGCATTTGGGGAGGGGCAACAAGGCAAGGGAATACACAATTAATGGGAGGATACCGAGAAGTGTGGAGGAACAGGGGGTCCTTGGAATGTATGTCCACAGATCCTTAAAGATAGCAGGACAGGTCGATATAGTTAAAAAAGCAGACGGAATGCTTTCCTTTATTAGCCGAGGCATAGAATATAAGAGCAGGGAAGTTCATAGAATCATAGAAAGTTACAGCACAGAAGGAGGCCATTTCGGCCCATCGTGTCCGCGCTGGCCAACAAAGAGCTATCGAGTCTAATCCCACTTCCCTGCAGGTTGCAGCATCCCAAGTGCACATCCAAGTACTTTTTAAATGAGGTTAGGGTTCCTGCCTCTACCACCCTTTCAGGCAGTGAGTTCCAGACCCCCACAACCCTCTGGGTGAAGAAATTTCCCCTCAAATCCCCTCTAAACCTTTCACCAATTACTTTAAATCTGTGCCCCCTGGTTTTTGACCCCTCTGCTAAGGGAAATAGGTCCCTTTCTATCCACTTTATCTTGGTCCCCTCATAATTTTATACACCTCAATAAGGTCTACCCTTAGCCTCCTCTGTTCCAAGGAAAACAGACCCAGCCTATCCAGTCTTTCCTCATAGCTAAGATTCTCTACTCCCGGCAACATCCTTGTAAATCTCCTCTGTACCCTCTCTAGTGCAATCACATCTTTCCTGTAATGTGGTGACCAGAACTGCACGCAGTACTCTAGCTGAGGCCTAACTAGTGTTTTATACAGTTGAAGCATAACCCCCCCCCGCTATTGTATTCTATGCCACGGCTAATAAAGGCAAGCATTCCGTATGCCTTCTTAACCACCTTATCTACCTGGCCTGCTATCTTCAGGGATCTGTGGACATGCACTCCAAGGTCCCTTTGTTCCTCTACACTACTCAGTGTCCTACCATTTAATGTGTATTCCCTTTCCTTGTTAGCCCTCCCCAAATGCATTACCTCACACTTCTCCGGATTGAATTCCATTTGCCACTGTTCTGCCCACCTGACCAATTTATTGATATCTTCCTGCAGTCTACAGCTTCCTTCTTCAGTATCAACCACACAGCCGATTTTAGTATCATCTGCAAACTTCTTAATCATACCCCCTATATTCAAGTCTAGATCATTGATATATACCACAAAAAGCAAGGGACCTAGTACTGAGCCCTGCAGAACCCCACTGGAAACAGCCTTCCAGTCACAAAAACACCCATCAACCATTACCCTCTGCTTCCTGTCTCCGAGCCAGTTTTGAATCCAACTTGACACTTTGCCCTGGATCCCATGGGCTTTTAACTTCGTGACCAGTCTGCCATGTTAAACCTTATCAAAAGCCTTGCTAAAGTCCATATACACTACATCAAACGCACTACCCTCATCTACCCTCCTTGTTACCTCCTCAAAAAATTCAATCAAGTTTGTCAGACACGACCTTCCCTTAACAAATCTGTGCTTACTATCCTTGATTAATCCGTGTCTTTCTAAATGAAGATTTATCCTGTCCTTCAGAATTCTTTCCAATAATTTTCCCACCACCGAGGTTAGGCTGACTGGCCTGTAATTACTCGGTCTATCCTTTTCTCCCTTTTTAAACAAGGGTACCACATTAGCAGTCCTCTGGCACCACACCTGAAGCCAGAGAGGATTGAAAAATGATGGTCAGGGCCTCTGCTATTTCCTCTTTTGCTTCGCTTAACAGCCTTGGATACATTTCATCCGGGCCTGGGGATTTATCCACTTTTAAAGCTGCTAAACCCCTTATGCTAGAACGGTATACAACACTGGTTAAGCCACAGCTTGAGTACTGCGTGCAGTTCTGGTCACCACATTACAGAAAGGATGTGATTGCACTGGAGAGGGTACAGAGGAGATTTACGAGGGCTGTGGAAGTTTAGCGATGAGGAGAGATTAGATAGGCTGGGGTTGTTTTCTTTGGAACAGAGGAGGCTGAGGGGAGATTTAATTGAGGTGTATAAAATTATGAGGGGCCTGGATAGAGTGGATAGGAAGGACCTATTTCCCTTAGCAGAGGGGTCAGTAACCAGGGGACACAGATTTAAAGTAATTGGTAGAAGGATTAGAGATGCGATGAGGAAGAAATCTTTTCACCCAGAGGGTGGTGGGGGTCTGGAACTCACTGCCTGAAAGGGTGGTAGAGGCAGAAACCCTCATCACATTTAAACAGTATTTGGATATGCACTTGAAGTGCCGTAACCTACAGGGCTACGGACCAAGAGCTGGAAAGTGGGATTAGGCTGGATGGCTCTTTTCCGACCAGCACGGACATGGGCCGAATGGCCTCCTTCTGTGTCATAATTTTTCTATGATTCTATGTCTGATGTTAGGCAGGCGAGGAATGACTGGAGAAACATGGGTTTATCAGCCTGGAGAGAGCCCCCGAGGAGAGCTGCAGGAGTGTGTAAGATAGTAAATGGTGTGGGAAAGGTACATCCAGAAAGCAACTTTAAACTAGCCTGTGGGAGTAGCACCAGGGAGACAGAGTGAAGTCACACATCGAGCGTACAGCACAGAAACAGGCCATTCGGCCCAACAGTTCCGTGCCGGTGTTTATTCTCCACACGAGCCTCCTCCCACCCCTCTGCATCTCACCCCATCAGCATATCACAGAATCACAGAATCCTCACAGTACAGATAGAGGCCATTTCGGCCCATCGAGCCTGCACCGACACATATCCCACCCGATCCCCGTAAGCCCTACACCAACACATATCCCACCCTATCCCCGTAACCCCACGTATTTAATCCCCCTAACACTAAGGGTCAATTTTTACCATAGCCAATCAACCTAACCCGCACATCTTTGGACCCGCCTATCCTTCTATTCCTTTCTCCCTCGTGTTTAATAAAAGAGGGGAAGCTAGATAAACTAGTTAAACTGGAGACTGGAACTGTGCACAGAGCTCCAAGTGTGGTCCAACCAAGGTATATGGAGCCCGGAACTGTGCACAGTGCTCCAAGTGTGGTCCAACCAAGGTATATGGAGACTGGAACGGTGCACAATGCTCCAGGTGTGGTCTAACCAAGGTATATGGAGACTGGAACTGTGCACAGTGCTCCAAGTGTGGTCTAACCAAGGTATATGGAGACTGGAACTGTGCACAGTGCTCCAAGTGTGGTCTAACCAAGGTATATGGAGACTGGAACTGTGCACAGTGCTCCAAGTGTGGTCTAACCAAGGTATATGGAGACTGGAACTGTGCACAGTGCTCCAAGTGTGGTCCAACCAAGGTATATGGAGACTGGAACTGTGCACAGTGCTCCAAGTGTGGTCTAACCAAGGTATATGGAGACCAGGACTGTGCACAGTGCTCCAAGTGTGGTCCAACCAAGGTATATGGAGCCCGGAACTGTGCACAGTGCTCCAAGTGTGGTCTAACCAAGGTATATGGAGACCGGAACTGTGCACAGTGCTCCAAGTGTGGTCTAACCAAGGTATATGGAGACTGGAACTGTGCACAGTGCTCCAAGTGTGGTCTAACCAAGGTATATGGAGTCCGGAACTGTGCACAGTGCTCCCAGTGTGGTCCAACCAAGGTATATGGAGCCTAGAACTGTGCACAGAGCTCCAAGTGTGGTCCAACCAAGGTATATAGAGACTGGAACTGTGCACAATGCTCCAAGTGTGGTCCAACCAAGGTATATGAAGACTGGAACTGTGCACAGTGCTCCCAGTGTGGTCCAACCAAGGTATATGGAGACTGGAACTGTGCACAGTGCTCAGAGTGTGGTCCAACCAAGGTATATGGAGACTGGAACTGTGCACAGTGCTCCAAGTGTGGTCCAACCAAGGTATATGGAGACTGGAACTGTGCACAGTGCTCAGAGTGTGGTCCAACCAAGGTATATGGAGCCCGGAACTGTGCACAATGCTCCAAGTGTGGTCCAACCAAGGTATATGGAGACTGGAACTGTGCACAGTGCTCCAAGTGTGGTCTAACCAAGGTATATGGAGCCTAGAACTGTGCACAGAGCTCCAAGTGTGGTCTAACCAAGGTATATGGAGCCCGGAACTGTGCACAATGCTCCAAGTGTGGTCCAACCAAGGTATATGGAGACCGGAACTGTGCACAGTGCTCCCAGTGTGGTCCAACCAAGGTATATGGAGGCTGGAACTGTGCACAATGCTCCAAGTGTGGTCTAACCAAGGTTCTATACAAATTTAACAAACTTCTCTGCTTTTCAATTCTATCCCTTCAGAAATGAACCCAGTGCTTGGTTTGCTTTTTTTTAATGGCCTTATTAACCAGCGTCGCTATTTTCAGTCATTCGTGTATCTGTACCTCCAGGTCCCTTTGATCCTCTACTCCGTTTAGACTCTTATTATCCATGGAGTAGGTGGCCTCCTTATTCCCCCTACCAAAATGCACACTTATCTATAGGCCCAGGCTGGGTAAGGATGGCAGATTTCCTTCCCTAAAGGACATCAGTGAACACGTTGGGTTTTACGACAATCCGACAGCCTCACGGTCACTTTTACTGAGACCAGTTTTTCATTTCCAGATGATTTTTTTAATAAACTGAATACAACTTTTGAAACTGACATTTTGTATTCTTGGGATGTGGGTGTCGCTGGCAAGGCCGGCATTTATTGCCCATTCCTAGTTGCCCCTCGAGAAGGTGGTGGTGAGCCGCCTTCTTGAACCGCTGCAGTCCGTGTGGTGAAGGTGCTCCCACAGTGCTGTTAGGGAGGGAGTTCCAGGATTTTGACCCAGCGACGATGAAGGAACGGTGGGATCTGAGCTCGTGTACTCTGGATTACTAATCCAGTTACATAACCACTACACTAACACACCCAATTTGTAAACTATCTAGTGATCAAAAAACTTTTATTTTACCATAAACAGGCAGAGCCCCAGGTGGCAATGTCACCGTTCTCTCTAGATGTCACACGGAACGGATGGAAATGTCTTGGGGGGCCTCACCCCTGCCAGAAATAGAGGTGCACATTTTGCACCAATTCCCTGGTCCTCCCTCACAAGCAGACCGACACCTCCTGCGGTTCCACAAACTCTGGACACCCTCTACTAACACCGTCACCTCGGAGACTCCATAGGGACGGCGGTCAGAGGGGAAACCCTGTCAGACGAAGGGTTACACCCGCCTTGCCTTCGTTACAATACTGGCGGACCTGCCGTGGATATCCAGCAACATCTGTTCGTACCTCAGACCTGCAGCAGTTAGTGTAGAAGAGAAAATGCTGGAAATACACAGCAGGTCAGGCAGCATCAGTAGAGAGGGAAGGACAGATAATAACCTTTCATCCAGCAGTTTCGTTTCATCAGAGGGAAATCACAGCTTGGCCGGTTTCAAACCCCTCCCGATGTCCAAACACACAATTCCCAGCTGGGATCCCTGGACAGCAATCACTGGCTGGCGTCTCTCCTCCCGGAGACAGCGGCCCTGTCACCACTTCGTCCGTGGTCAGCAAGCTGAGCTGAGGTCCAGACGGTCAGAACTGGAACCATTCCTCACCTGCAAGGTGCAGGACGGCACTGGGTGACCAGGCACTGACCCATTGAGCAACAGCTCGGTACACGGGATTACAAGCGCACGATAAAGCGCCAGACAGAAACCGCTCGCACTTACCGGATGCAGGTGGCTGCTTGGGAGATTGAAGATGTCTGCCATTGTGCAAGCGATCTCGTACTTGGTCATTCGCTCGTTCCCAGACCAGTGGAAAACTCCGCTGATCGACGGGTCCTGTTAAGAGGCAGACAATGGGGAGAAATTCTGAATGAGGAGAAAGATTAAAAACAATAAAATCAAATAAAGTTCAAACCATTTGGAACTGCTTCACTGAAGAGGGGATTTGAGGAAAAACTTTTTCACCCAGAGGGTGGTTGGAATCTGGAACTCACTGCCTGAAAGGGTGGTAGAGGCAGGAACCCTCACAACATTCAAGAAGTATTTAGATGAGCACTTGAAACGCCATAGCATACAAGGCTACGGACCAAGTGCTGGAAAATGGGATTAGAATGGACAGGGCTTGATGGCCGGCGCGGACACGATGGGCCGAAGGGCCTCTTTCTGTGCTGTATAACTCTATGACTATAAGAGTTCAGGGTCCACTTCAATGCTGGTCAGGCCACAGCTAGAGTACTGCGTGCAGTTCTGGTCACCACATTACAGGAAGGATGTGATTGCACTAGAGAGGGTGCAGAGGAGATTTACGAGGGTGTTGCCAGGACTGGAGAATTTTAGCTATGCGGAAGGATGCTTGGATAGGATGGGGTTGTTTTCTTTGGAACAGACGAGGCTGAGGGGAGGTTTAATTGAGGTGTATAAAATTATGAGGGGCCTCGATAGAGTGGATAGGAAGGACCGATTTCCCTTAGCAGAGAGGTCAATAACCAGGGGGCATAGATTTAAAGTAATTGGGGGAAGGATTAGAGGGGAGTGGAGGAGAACTTTCTTCACCCAGAGGGTGGTGGGGGTCTGGAACTCACTGCCTGAAAGGGTGGGAGAGGCAGAAACCCTCATCACATTTAAAAAGTACTTGGATATGCACTGGAAGTGCCGTAACCCACAGGACTACGGACCAAGAGCTGGAAAGTGGGATTAGGCTGGAGAGCTCTTTGTCGGCCGGCACAGACACGAGGGGCCGAATGGCCTCCTTCTGTGCTGTAACTTTCTATGATTCTGAGTCTACAAACGCTGGAACTGTAAACGAGGAGGAATGGAGTGATGGATCGTTGCTCTGGCTACAAGAGGGGGGAAAAAAACACATTTTCTGGGTTTCTGGAACTTTAAAATCACTTGGAAATAGGAATGAGAAAAAAAACACTTCCCTGGATAATAGCACAAAATGAAACATGCTTATTGAGTTTGAATGAAGCATTCCAGAGAGCGTTAAACTGGGCAACAGATGGAAGTGGTTGCTGCCAATGCACTGTGTCCGCTATGCGTACCTGTATTCTGCGCTCGCACATCTGCCGGCACACTCGGGCCACATCGGCGACGTGGGTGGGAAATCGCTGCTGCCAGTGGTCCATGCTGGCCACTGTGTTCGAGGACTGCACTTTTCCAAATAATACAGTCACTGCACTTTCCTCCAGCTTCTCTACCCCACCGTAAAGGACTGGGACTCTGAGAACCGCAGCACCTGAAACCCGGAGAGAGAGAGTCAACACCCCCCCGCACTAGACAGAGCGAACCCCCCCGCACTGGACAGAGCGAACCCCCCCCGCACTGGACAGAGCGAACCCCCCCCCCCCGCACTGGACAGAGCGAACCCCCCCCCCCCGCACTGGACAGAGCGAACCCCCCCCCGCACTGGACAGAGCGAACCCCCCCCCCCCGCACTGGACAGAGCGAACCCCCCCCCCGCACTGGACAGAGCAAACCCCCCCCCCCGCACTGGACAGAGTGAACCCCCCCCGCACTGGACAGTGTGAACCCCCCCCGCACTGGACAGAGTGAACCCCCCCGCCGCACTGGACAGAGTGAACCCCCCCCTGCACTGGACAGAGTGAACACCCCCCCGCACTGGACAGAGTGAACACCCCCCCCGCACTGGACAGAGTGAACCCCCCCCCGCACTGGACAGAGTGAACCCCCCCCCCCCCCGCACTGGACAGAGTGAACCCCCCCCCCCCCCGCACTGGACAGAGTGAACCCCCCCCCCCCGCACTGGACAGAGTGAACCTCCCCCCCGCACTGGACAGAGTGAACACCCCCCCCGCACTGGACAGAGTGAACCCCCCCCCGCACTGGACAGAGTGAACCCCCCCCCGCACTGGACAGAGTGAACCCCCCCCCCCCCGCACTGGACAGAGTGAACCCCCCCCCCCCCCCGCACTGGACAGAGTGAACCTCCCCCCGCACTGGACAGAGTGAACCACCCCCCCCCCCCGCACTGGAGAGCGAACCCCCCCCCCCCGCACTGGACAGAGCGAACCCCCCCCCGGAGAAGTAACAGGTTTTTAAGCGAGTGTCGGGGCAGGGCAAGGGGGGAGGGGAGGAAAGAACAAAAGGGAAGGTCTGTGATAGGATGGAAGGCAGGAGAGATTACGAGATAAAATGGCTAATGGTGCGAGGCAAAAGGAGATGGTAATGGGACACGTAAAGAAACAAAAGATGACTCTGGATGAGGTGTAAATGACAATGGCAGAATCAACAGCTGCCCTGTGAGAGAGAAAATAAAAATGAAAAAAAAGATAGGGGCCGAGGTTATGGTCCGAAATTGTTGCTCTCAATGTTGAGTCCGGAAGGCTGTAAAGTGCCTAATCGAACGATGAGGTGCTGTTCCTCGAGCTCACGTTGAGCTTCATTGGAACAATGTAATAGGCCGAGGACAGTGAGGTCTGAGTGGGAGTGAAGCGGAGAATTAAAATGACAGGCGACCGGAAGCTCGGGGTCACCCTTACGGACTGAACGGAGGTGTTCCACAAAGCGGTCACCCAATCTGCGTTTGGTCTCCCCAATGTAGAGGAGACCGCATCGTGAGCAGCGAATACAGTATACTAGATTGCAAGAAGTACAAGTAAATCGTTGTTTCACCTGGAAGGGGTGTTTGGGGCCCTGGACAGTGGGAAGGGGGGAGGTATAGGGGCAGGTGTTGCATCTCCTGCGCTTGCATGTGAAGGTGCCGGGCGAAGGGGAACGGGTGTTGGGGGCGATCGAGGAGTGGACTAGGGAGTCTTGGAGGGAGCGGTCCCTACAGAATGCTGAAAGGGGAGGGGAAGATGTGTTTGGTGGTGGGATCACGTTGGAGGTGGCGGAAATGGCGGAGGATGATCCATTGAATGTGGAGGCTGGTGGGGTGAAAGGTGAGGACAAGGGGAACCCTATCATGGTTCTGGGAGGGAGGGGCAGGGGTGAGGGCAGAAGTGTGGGAGATAGAACGGACACTGTCGAGGGCCGTGTCAACCACAATAGAGGGGAATCCTCAGTTGAGGAAAAAGGAAGACATGTCGGAAGCACTGGTGTGGAAGGTGGCATCGTCGGAGCAGATGCGGCGGAGACAGAGAAACTGGGAGAATGGAAGAGTCCTTACAGGAGGCACGGTGGGAGGAAGTGTAGTCCAGGTAGCTGTGGGAGTCAGTGGGCTTATAGTGAATATTGGTCAATAACGTATCCCCAGAAATGGAGACAGAGAAGTCAAGGAAGGGAAGGGAAGAGTCGGAGATGGACCATGTGAAGGTGAGGGAAGGGTGGAAATTGGAAGCAAAGTGAATGAAATTTTCTAGTTCAGGGCGAGAGCAGGAAACGGCACCGATACAGTCATCAATGTACCGGAAAAAGAGGTGAGGGAGGGGACCTCAGTAGGACTGGAACAAAGAATGTTCCACATATCCCACGAAAAGGCAGGCATAGCTAGGGCCCATGCGGGTACGTGCTCAAATTGGCAGGATGTGACTAGTGGTGTCTGTGTTGGGACCTCAACTATTCACCGTATTTATTAATGACTTAGATGATGAGATAGAAAGTCATATATCCCAATTTGCCGATGACACAAAGATAGGCGGCATTGTAGGCAGTGTAGAGGGAAGCATAAAATTACAGAGGGATATCGACAGATTAAGTGAATGGGCAAAACTGGCAAATGGATTTCAGTGTCGGCAAATGTGAGGTCATCCACTTTGGACCTAAAAAGGATCGAACAGGGTACTTTCTAAATGGTGAAAGGCTAAAAACAGTGGAGGTCCAAAGAAACTTGGGGAGAGTCCAGGTACATCGATCATTAAAATGTCAGGAACAGGTACAGGAAATAATCAAAAATCTAATAGAATGCTGTCCTTTATATCGAGAGGACTAGAGTACAAGGGAGTAGAAGTTATGCTGCAGCTGTACAAAGCCCTGGTTAGACCACACCTGGAGCACTGGGAGCAGTTCTGGGCCCCACACCTTAGGAAAGATATACTGGCCTTGGAGGGAGTGCAGCGTAGGTTTACCAGAATGATACCCGGGCTTCGAGGGTTAAATTACGAGGAGAGATTACACAAACTCGGAGAACTCAAATTTCTGTCCACGGATGTTGCCTGACCTGCTGAGTTTTTCCAGCATTTTCTGTTGTTATTACACAAACTAGGGTTGTATTCCCTAGAATTTAGAAGGTTAAGGGGTGATCCGATCGAAGTTTTCAGGGTATTAAGAGGAACAGATAGGGTAGAGAGAGAGAAACTATTTCCGCTGGTTGGGGAGTCTAGGACTAGGGGGCAGAGTCTAAAAATTAGAGCCAGACCTTTCAGGAGTGAAATTAGGAAACACTTCTACACACAAAGGGTGGTAGAAGTTTGGAACTCTCTTCCACAATGGGCAATTGATGCTGGATCAATTGTTAATTTTAAATCGGAGATTGATAGCTTTCTGTTAACCAAAGAGGGATAGGGGCCAAAGGCGGGTGTATGGAGTTAGGTCACAGATCAGCCATGATCTCACTGAATGGCGAATCCACCACCTTAAACATTCACTCCCTCCACCACCGGCGCACCGTGGCTGCAGTGTGTACCATCTACAAGATGCACTGCAGCAACTCACCAAGGCTTCTTCGGCAGCACCTCCCAAACCCGCGACCTCCTCCACCTAGAAGGACAAGGGCAGCAGGCGCATGGGAACACCACCACCTCCAAGTTCCCCTCCAAGTCACACACCATCCTGACTTGAAAGTATATCGCCGATCCTTCATCGTCGCTGGGCCAAAATCCTGGAACTCCCTCCCTAACAGCACTGTGGGAGCACCTTCACCACACGGACTGCAGCGGTTCCAGGAGGCGGCTCACCACCACCTTCTCAAGGGCGATTACGGATGGGCAATAAATGCCGGCCTTGCCAGCGAGGCCCACATCCCAGGAATCAATTTTTTTTAAAAGGTGGTTTTTGAAGGGACAGAGATTGCGAGGGCAAAGTAAGGGTGCAATGACTGAGGCATCATCCTCTGATGGTGGAAATGGAGGGGGAGGGGAGAGGGGGGTCAGGCGGACAAGTATTCTGAGCAGAGAGCGTGGGGTGGAAGTTGGGACATACAGCTAGAGAAGCTCACAGGAGTCAAGATACAGATCAGCCATTGGATGGCGGAACAGGCTCGAGGGGCCTCCTCCTGTTCCTGTGTAATGTGGAGGGATACGAGGGTGAAGGCCAAGTCAACGCACATGGGGAAAGGAAGCCAGTGGGACTTGACAAGGACAGAGTGTGGGTCTGTGTGCGAGACGGGACACGGAGTGCAAAGTACTGGACAGCATTAGGTTTGTGAATGGTGGCGAGGGATGGGACACTGAGGAACTGAGCCATTGGAGTGACGGTGTGGATTACAACTTCAGCAGCAGAGCGCAAGAGAGGGGCATGTTTCAGAGATGGATACGTCGAGGTTTGATCGGCTCAGGGCCAAGGCCGAGAATGCACAGAGAAGAATGGAGGAACTAGGGAAAAGATTCGAGAGACAATCAGGTGTGTTCCTGCAGAGAGAGACGGGGTTGAGGGACTTGATGAGAGGCCAGTTGACAACCATTGAAGTGGGACAGACTTGTGTCTTAATGGCATTCCCTGCTCCTGTTCTTTATTAACATTCCCCCCAGTTATTTCACTGCTTTATCCCAGTAAGCCCTAGTCTCAGGATCCTGCAGCCAACCACAATCACAGTGTGCAGGAGCTGGATTCCTGCCTCACCCGGGTGATTTTGCAAAACCAGCCTCTCCCCTTCCAGTTTGGATTTCCCGTAGAGATTGAGGGGGTTCGGGGCATCATTTTCTCGATAAGGCGGGTGCGATCCGTCGAAGATGTAATCTGTGCTCATGTAGATGAGGAATGCTCCGATTGCAGCTGCAAGGAATGGACAGAACAGCTTTTTTTAAAAATGTAATTGCAAATAGTTTCAAACTGGTCAAATTCTGCTCATTTCACATTTAATTGTGTGTTCTTTTGGGCACCATTTCTCCCTCTTTCTCCCCCGTCCCACTCCTGAAGGCACAGACCCTTGTTGGGGTACGATTCCACGCGCCCCACCCCCAGCACCATCCTCAAGTCCTTTTTTTTTTTTTTTTTTTAATTATTTGTTCTCTGGGTGTGGCTGTCGCTGGCAAGGCCGCATTCATTGCCCACCCCTAGTTGCCCCGAGAAGGTGGCGATACACCAGAGAGCGACTGGCTAGGCCACTGCAGAGGGCAGTTAAGAGTCACATGTAGGCCAGACCGGGTAAGGACGGCAGCGATCGGGAGTTCGAATCCCACCAGGGCAGTTTGAGAATCAGAGTTCAATTTAAAAAATCTGGAAATAAAAAGCCGGAATCAGTAAGAGCGACTGTGAAGCTGTCGGATTGTCGTACAAACCCAACTGTTTAATTAATGCTTCCGGTCGCCTGTCACTTTAATTCACCGCTCCATTCCCACTCAGACCTCACCGTCCGCAGCCTCTTGCATTGTTCCACGGAAGCTCAACGTAAACTCGAGGAACAGCACCTCATCTTCCGATTAGGCACTTTACAGCCTTCCGGACTCAACATAGAATTCACCAATTTCAGATCATAACCTTGGCCCCTATTATACTTTTATATATTTTTTATCCACACCTTTGTTTTGGCCCTTCCCCCTTTTTCTCTCTCCCACATGGCAGCTGTACTCTGCCAGCGCATTTCACACCTAATCTAGAGCCATCCTTTGTCTCTTTACCTGTCCTATTACCATCTCGTCTCGCCTTGAATATCTCTTAATGTCTCTTCACCTCTCAGACCTTCCCTTTTGTTCTTTCATCCCCTCCCCCATACTTTCTGTTTCATTTCCTGTGTTTCTCAGTCCTGACGAAGGGTTTCGACCTGAAACGTTAACTCTGTTTCTCTGTCCACGGATGTTGCCGGAGGGCCTGCTGAGTTTTTCCAGCATTTTCTGTTGTTATTTCGGATTTCCAGCATCCGCAGTATTTTGCTACCGTGTTTAATTAATGTCCTTTGGGGAAGGAAATTTGTTGTCCTTACCTGGTCTGGACCTATAGGAGACTCGAATTAGAGTCATAGAGTAATACAGCACGGATAGAGGCCCTTCGGCCCATCGTGTCCGTGCCGGCCATCAAGCCCTGTCTAATCTAATCCCATATTCCAGCATTTGGCCCGTAGCCTTGTATGCTATGGCATTTCAAGTGCACATCCAAATGCTTCTTAAATGTTGTGAGGGTTTCTGCCTCCACAACCCTTTCAGGCAGTGAGTTCCAGACTCCAACCACCCTCTGGGTGAAAAAGTTCTTTCTCAAATCCCCTCTAAACCTCCCGCCCTTTACCTTGAATCTATGCCCCCTAGTTATTGACCCCTCTACTAAGGGAAAAAGCTCCTCAGCATCCATCCTATCTATGCCCCTCATAATTTTGTACACCTCAATCATGTCCCCCCTCAGCCTCCTCTGCTCCAAGGAAAACAAACCCAATCTGCCCAGTCTCTCTTCATAGCTGAAGCCCTCCAGCCCTGGTAACATCCTGGTGAACCTCCTCTGCACCCTCTCCAACGCGATCACATCCTTCCTGTAGTGTGGCGACCAGAACTGCACACAGTATTCCAGCTGTGGCCTAACCAGTGTTATATACAGCTCCATCATAACCTCCTTGCTCTTATATTCAATGCCTCGGCTAATGAAGGCAAGTATCCCATATGCCTTTTTTACCACCTTATCCACCTGTTCCGCCGCCTTCAGGGATCTGTGTACTTGCACACCCAGATCCCTCTGACCCTCCGTCTTGCCTAGGGTCTTTCCATTCATTGTGTATTCCTTTGCCTTGTTAGTCCCCCCAAAGTGCATCACCTCGCACTTTTCCGGGTTAAATTCCATTTGCCACTGTTCCGCCCATCTGACCAACCCATCTATATCGTCCTGCAGACTGAGGCTACCCTCCTCGCTATTTACCACCCTACCAATTTTTGTATCATCCGCGAACTTACTGATCATACCCTTTACATTCATATCCAAGTCATTAATGTAGACCACAAACAGCAAGGGACCCAGCACCGATCCCTGTGGTACCCCACTGGCCACAGGCTTCCAGTCACAAAAACAACCTTCGACCATCACCCTCTGCCTTCTGCCACTAAGCCAGTTTTGTATCCAATGTGCCAAGGCACCCTGGATTCCATGGGCTCTTACCTTCTTGACCAGTCTCCTGTGCGGGACTTTATCGAAGGCCTTACTGAAATCCATGTATACCACATCCACTGCGTTACCCTCATCCACACACCTAGTACCCCCTCAAAAAATTCAATCAAATTAGTCAGACATGATCTTCCCTTGACAAAGCCATGTTGACTATCCCTGATTAATCCTTGCCTCTCCAAGTGGAGACAAATTTTGTCCCTCAGGATTTTTTCCAATAATTTTCCTACCACTGATGTTAGGCTCACTGGCCTGTAGTTCCCCGGTTTTTCCCTACTACCCTTCTTGAATAATGGTACTACATTAGCGGTTCTCCAGTCCTCTGGCACATCCCCTGTGGCCAGAGAGGTCCTGAATATATGTGTTAGAGCCCCCGCAATCTCCTCCTTTGCCTCACACAGCAGCCTGGGATACATTTCATCCGGGCCTGGGGATTTATCCATTTTTAGGCCAGCTAAAACCGCCAATACCTCCTCCCTCTCAATGTTAATATGTTCGAGCATATCACAGTCCCCCCGCCCTATTTCTATGTCTACATCGTCCTTCTCCATAGTGAAAACAGATGCAAAAAATTCATTTAGAACCCCTCCTACATCTTCCGGCTCCACACACAGATTGCCACTTTTGTCCCTAATGGGCCCTATTTTTTCCCTAGTTATCCTCTTACCCTTAATATACTTATAAAACATCTTCGGATTTTCCTTTGTTTTGCTTGCCAGTGTTATTTCATGGCCCCTCCTTGATCTCCTAATTTCTTTTTTAAGTATCCCCCTGCACTTTTTGTACTCCTCTAGGGCTTCCTCCGTCTTTAGCCTTTTGTATCTACCAAAAGCCCTCCTTTTTTTCCTAATCCATTCTCGTATATCCCCTGACATCCAAGGTTCCCTGTGGTTTTTGGAACCACCCTTGACCTTTACGGGAACATGTTGCCATTGTATGATCTCAATCTCCCTTCTGAAAGCCTCCCATTGCTCCGATGCGGATTTTCCTACAAGTAGCTGATCCCAGTCCATTTTGGCCAGATCCTGCCTTATCCTATTAAAATCGGCCTTCCCCCAATTTAGAACCTTTATTTCCGGCCCATCCCTGTCCTTTTCCATGACCACCTTAAATCTTACCATATTATGGTCACTATCACCAAAGTGCTCACCTACTAGCACTTTTTCCACTTGGCCGGCCACATTCCCTAGAATTAGGTCCAGTACCGCCCCCTCTCTTGTAGGACTTTCTACATGCTGGCTCAAAAAGCTCTCCTGGATGCACTTTAAGAATTCTACACCCTCTGAGCCTTTCACACTCTGACTATCCCAGTTAATATTGGGGAAGTTGAAATCCCCCATTATTATTACCCTATTATTTGCACATTTCTCTGAGATTTGCCTACATATCTGTTCCTCTATCTCCCCCTGACTGTTTGGAGGCCTATAGTACACTCCCAGCAAAGTGCTTGCCCCCTTTTTGTTTTTAAGCTCCACCCATATGGCCTCATTAGAGGACCCTGCTAATATATCATCCCTCCTTACTGCAGTAATTGACTCCTTAATTAATATTGCGACACCCCCTCCTCTTATACCTCCCCCTCTGTCTCGCCTGAAGATTCTGTACCCCGGAATATTGAGCTGCCAGTCTTGCCCTTCCCTCAACCATGTCTCCGTGATAGCAACAATATCATACTCCCATGTGTTTATCAACACCTTCAGTTCATCCACCTTATTTGCAAGACTCCTTGCATTAAAATAGATGCCATCCAGCCTTGCCCTGGAAGAGGCCTAGGAAGCTACTCAGTTGCGTCACCACCTTCTCAGAATAACTAGGCTATAAATGCCGGCCTTCCCAGCAACGCCACACCCAGAGAATGAAAAACAACTGGCTGAGGACTTTGAACAAGTCGTACTGCTGTCCCACAGACACTGCTTCAGGTTAGAACCATCAAGGACTATTTCTTAAGCAAACGAGCCCACAAAGAGTTTTAATACCTGACTCCTTGGCTATGCATCCAGAGGTGCTTACATTCAACTGCCTGGCGTATTCGGGCTGACTCTCCACTACATCAGGTCTCCGCTCCGCAGCACAGTGTATAACAGCTTGCGGCTGTAACAGGATTAACACAAGACCCGCAGTCAGTTTCCAACCAATACCCAGCGCCGTTCCTGAAGGTAAACCTACAGGTTTCAACAGCACAGCTTGATTTTACTCTTCAGGGAAGGTAGGGTGAGGAGCCTGGTGTCTATTAAAGCAGGAGATCAACACGTTGGGGAGGGGACCACAGGAGGGACACTGGATCAAGCAGGTTTGGCTGGCCAAATGGCCTTTCTCAAGGAAGAAGACAAGTTCTTTTTAATTCAAGGAAGAGCATCAGTTGAGAACCTGCAAGCTGTATCAATAGAGACGGTGTGTAAAGCGAACAGACACACAACTGGTCTTCTTCCTTCAAGTCATTGTTGGTATATTGTGCTGAGGAACAACACTCCCAGGGCAGGTACAGCACGAGTTAGATACAGAGTAAAGCTCCCTCTACACTGTCCCATCAAATACTCCCAGGGCAGGTACAGCACGGGTTAGATACAGAGTAAAGCTCCCTCTACACTGTCCCATCAAACACTCCCAGGGCAGGTACAGCACGGGTTAGATACAGAGTAAAGCTCCCTCTACACTGTCCCCATCAAACACTCCCAGGGCAGGTACAGCACGAGTTAGATACAGAGTAAAGCTCCCTCTACACTGTCCCATCAAACACTCCCAGGGCAGGTACAGCACGGGTTAGATACAGAGTAATGCTCCCTCTACACTGTCCCATCAAACACTCCCAGGGCAGGTACAGCACGGGTTAGATACAGAGTAAAGCTCCCTCTACACTGTCCCATCAAACACTCCCAGGGCAGGTACAGCACGGGTTAGATACAGAGTAAAGCTCCCTCTACACTGTCCCCATCAAACACTCCCAGGGCAGGTACAGCACGAGTTAGATACAGAGTAAAGCTCCCTCTACACTGTCCCATCAAACACTCCCAGGGCAGGTACAGCACGGGTTAGATACAGAGTAATGCTCCCTCTACACTGTCCCATCAAACACTCCCAGGGCAGGTACAGCACGGGTTAGATACAGAGTAAAGCTCCCTCTACACTGTCCCATCAAACACTCCCAGGGCAGGTACAGCACAGGTTAGATACAGAGTAATGCTCCCTCTACACTGTCCCATCAAACACTCCCAGGGCAGGTACAGTACGGGTTAGATACAGAGTAAAGCTCCCTCTACACTGTCCCATCAAACACTCCCAGGGCAGGTACAGCATGGGTCAGATACAGAGTAAAGCTCCCTCTACACTGTCCCCATCAAACACTACATGAGGAGCCATGGGTTAATGATTTATATCCCATGAATGAATGGTTTCACCCATAAGCTCATGATACAGTAGGATACAATATTAGCCCATAAATTTAAAAAGATATGGATAATAAAATTGTAAATCACAAGAGTACCAGCAAATGGAAACAGCCTTTGATGATGTCACTGTATAAGAGTCCTCGCTGATACGTTGTCTGTTACATGACACAATACAATGAATTGAACAACTTCCCACCCACAACACAAGACCTGCAACTCTATCGACTAAAGTCTGGTGTATAGTGAGAATGCCTGTAAGTTAACAGGAACAGGAGGAGGCCATTCAGCCCCTCGAGCTTGTTCCACATTCAATCAGATCATGGCTGATCGGCGACCTAACTCCATCCACCCGCCTTTGTCCCATATCCCTTAATACCTTTGGTTAACAAAAATCTATCAATCTCAGATTTAAAATTAACAATTGATCCAGCGGCAATTGCCATTTGTGGAAAAGAGTTGCAGTACTGAGGGAGCGCCGCACTGTCGGAGGGACAGTGCTGAGGGAGCGCCGCACTGTCGGAGGGACAGTGCTGAGGGAGCGCCGCACTGTCGGAGGGGCAGTACTGAGGGAGATCCGCACTGTCGGAGGGGCAGTACTGAGGGAGCGCTGCACTGTCGGAGGGGCAGCACTGAGGGAGCGCTGCACTGTCGGAGGGGCAGCACTGAGGGAGCGCCGCACTGTCGGAGGGGCAGCACTGAGGGAGGTGTCGTCTTTTGGATGAGACGTTAAACCGAGGCTTCGTCTGCCCTCTCAGGTGGATGTAAAAGATCCCACGGCCACTATTTTGAAGAGCAGGGGGAGTTCTCTCCGGTGTCCTGGGGCCAATATTCATCCATCAACCAACATCCTAAAACAGATGATCTGGTCATTATCACATTGCTGTTTGTGGGGTCTTGCTGTGCCTGAATTGGCTGCCGCACTTCCTACGTTAAAACAGTGACTACACTTCAAAAGTACTTCATTGGCTGTGAAGCGATTTGGGACATTTGGAGGTTGTGAAAGGCGCTGGAGAAACACGAGTTCTTTCTTTAATTCCATGCAGATTCTCTCGTCCATCGTTCTGTGCAGACTCCAGTTGTGATCACCGGTACTTGCTTAAAGACCTGATCCCAGCTGGGGAAGGAAGCCCCTGGCCACCAGCCAATGGCCCTGCAGGAAGGGGCATGTTTCTGGGCATCGTGTGAGGACAGCGGGGGCCTTGCCTGTGATGCCTTCATGGTCAAATAGTCAACCAATAGCCAGTGCGACTTTAGATTCACACAAAGAGTGGCCATGTGTGCGAGAAACCGGAGGGTACCCGACATTCTAAATAGTGAGCCCCTCAACCCGAGAGTCACCCCGACCCCCGTCCCAGTAAGAGAGGGAGTCACCCCGCCCCCCGTCCCAGCGAGAGTCACCCCGACCCCCGTCCCAGCGAGAGTCACCCCGCCCCCCGTCCCAGCGAGAGTCACCCCGACCCACGTCCCAGCGAGAGTCACCCCGACCCCCGTCCCAGCGAGAGTCACCCCGACCCCCGTCCCAGCGAGAGAGTCACCCCGACCCCCGTCCCAGCGAGAGAGTCACCCCGACCCCCGTCCCAGCGAGAGTCAGCCCGACCCCCGTCCCAGCGAGAGTCACCCCGACCCCCGTCCCAGCGAGAGAGTCACCCCGACCCCCGTCCCAGCGAGAGTCAGCCCGACCCCCGTCCCAGCGAGAGTCAGCCCGACCCCCGTCCCAGCGAGAGTCACCCCTGACCCCCGTCCCAGCGAGAGAGTCAGCCCTGACCCCCGTCCCAGCGAGAGTCACCCCGGCCCCCGTCCCAGCGAGAGTCAGCCCGACCCCCGTCGCAGCGAGAGTCACCCCGACCCCCGTCCCAGCGAGAGTCACCCCTGACCCCCGTCCCAGCGAGAGTCACCCCTGACCCCCGTCCCAGCGAGAGGGAGTCACCCCTGACCCCCGTCTCAGCGAGAGAGGGAGTCACCCCTGACCCCCGTCCCAGCAAGAGTCACCCGACCCTGTCCCAGCGAGTCACCCCTGACCCCGTCCCAGCGAGAGTCACCCCTGACCCCGTCCCAGCGAGAGTCACCCCTGACCCCGTCCCAGCGAGAGTCACCCCTGACCCTCGTCCCAGCGAGTCACCCCTGACCCCGTCCCAGCGAGAGTCACCCCTGACCCCGTCCCAGCGAGAGTCACCCCTGACCCTCGTCCCAGCGAGAGTCACCCCTGACCCCCGTCCCAGCGAGTCACCCCTGACCCCGTCCCAGCGAGAGTCACCCCTGACCCCCGTCCCAGCGAGAGAGGGAGTCACCCCTGACCCCCGTCCCAGCGAGATAGGGAGTCACCCCCTGACCCCCGTCCCAGCGAGAGGGGGAGTCACCCCTGACCCCCGTCCCAGCGAGAGTCACCCCTGACCCCGTCCCAGCGAGTGTCACCCCTGACCCTCGTCCCAGCGAGAGTCACCCCTGACCCTCGTCCCAGCGAGAGTCACCCGACCCCCGTCCCAGCGAGAGAGAGGGAGTCACCCCGACCCCCCGTCCCAGCGAGAGGGGGAGTCACCCCGACCCCCGTCCCAGCGAGAGAGTCACAACCCCCATCCCAGCGAGAGTCACCCGACCCCCGTCCCAGCGAGAGTCAGCCCGACCCCCGTCCCAGCGAGAGTCAGCCCGACCCCCGTCCCAGCGAGAGTCAGCCCGACCCCCGTCCCAGCGAGAGTCAGCCCGACCCCCGTCCCAGCGAGAGTCAGCCCGACCCCCGTCCCAGCGAGAGTCACCCCGACCCCCGTCCCAGCGAGAGTCAGCCCGACCCCCGTCCCAGCGAGAGAGTCACCCCGACCCCCGTCCCAGCGAGAGGTAGTCACCCCTGACCCCCGTCCCAGCGAGAGTCACCCCTGACCCCCGTCCCAGCGAGAGTCACCCCTGACCCCCGTCCCAGCGAGAGGGAGTCACCCCTGACCCTCGTCCCAGCTAGAGAGCGAGTCACCCCTGACCCCCGTCCCAGCGAGAGTCACCCCTGACCCCCGTCCCAGCGAGAGGGAGTCACCCCTGACCCCCGTCCCAGCGAGAGGGAGTCACCCCTGACCCTCGTCCCAGCGAGAGAGGGAGTCACCCCTGACCCCCGTCCCAGCAAGAGTCACCCGACCCCCGTCCCAGCGAGAGTCACCCCTGACCCCGTCCCAGCGAGAGTCACCCCTGACCCCGTCCCAGCGAGAGTCACCCCTGACCCCCGTCCCAGCGAGAGTCACCCCTGACCCCCGTCCCAGCGAGTCACCCCTGACCCCCGTCCCAGCGAGAGAGGGAGTCACCCCTGACCCCCGTCCCAGCGAGATAGGGAGTCACCCCTGACCCCCGTCCCAGCGAGAGGGGGAGTCACCCCTGACCCCCGTCCCAGCGAGAGTCACCCCTGACCCCGTCCCAGCGAGTGTCACCCCTGACCCTCGTCCCAGCGAGAGTCACCCCTGACCCTCGTCCCAGCGAGAGTCACCCGACCCCCGTCCCAGCGAGAGAGGGAGTCACCCCGACCCCCGTCCCAGCGAGAGGGGGAGTCACCCCGACCCCCGTCCCAGCGAGAGAGTCACAACAACCCCCGTCCCAGCGAGAGTCACCCGACCCCCGTCCCAGCGAGAGGGGGAGTCACCCCGACCCAGCGAGAGGGGGAGTCACCCCGACCCCCGTCCCAGCGAGAGAGTCACAACAACCCCCGTCCCAGCGAGAGTCACCCGACCCCCGTCCCAGCGAGAGGGGGAGTCACCCCGACCCAGCGAGAGGGGGAGTCACCCCGACCCCCGTCCCAGCGAGAGAGTCACAACAACCCCCGTCCCAGCGAGAGTCACCCGACCCCCGTCCCAGCGAGAGGGGGAGTCACCCCGACCCAGCGAGAGGGGGAGTCACCCCGACCCCCGTCCCAGCGAGAGAGTCACAACAACCCCCGTCCCAGCGAGAGTCACCCGACCCCCGTCCCAGCGAGAGGGGGAGTCACCCCGACCCAGCGAGAGGGGGAGTCACCCCGACCCCCGTCCCAGCGAGAGTCACAACAACCCCCGTCCCAGCGAGAGTCACCCGACCCCCGTCCCAGCGAGAGAGGGAGTCACCCCTCACCCCCGCCCCAGCGAGAGAGTCACCCTGACCCCCATCCCAGCGAGAGGGAGTCACCCCTGACCCCCGTCCCAGCAAGAGGGAGTCACCCCTGACCCCTGTCCCAGCGAGAGAGTCACCCCTGACCCACGTCCCAGCGAGAATCACCCCCCCTCCAAACCCCATCAGATAGTCACCCCCCTGAACTAGTTCATTTTTTTTGGGCTGCGCAGCCCTTTAAACGACCCGCACGGCCCATTCAACAGGTGCGGTTTCTTCTATTTAAAAGCCAGTGAGCCAGCTGTGCAGGACCTCTTGAGCCCCGCGCGGCCACGCAGCTTAAAGGGAACATTACCCTGAACCCCATCCCAGTTAACAACTACTTCACAAGCCTGCTTCAGCTACCGGCAGAATGTGCTGACGTTCAGTACCTTAAAATCCTGGATGATTTTCCGCACGGCCCCTGGATCCAGCAGGTTCACTTTCTCAAACTTGGGTCGAGCTCTTTTGTACCCGCAGCCCACGGCGTTCCAGTTGTTGTCCAGAAACTCCTTATACACAGCACGGCCAAGCAGACCTGTCGCTCCGGTGACCAGCACACGCCTGTCCGGCACACCGACATCCTCCTGCAACGGAAGATCCCACAACCACTCAGTGCATGTACATAGTTCCCTGAAGGCAGCAGGACGGGTAAATAAGGTGGTTAAAAAGGCATATGGGATACTTGCCTTCATTAGCCGAGGCATAGAATATAAGAGCAGGGAGGTTATGATGGGGCTGTACAAAATGCTAGTAAGGCCACAGCTGGAATACTGTGTGCAGTTCTGGTCGCCACACTATAGGAAGGATGTGATTGCATTGGAGAGGGTGCAGAGGAGATTCACCAGGATGTTACCTGGGCTGGAGCGTTTCTGCTATGAAGAGAGACTGGACAGGCTGGGGTTGTTTTCCTTAGAGCAGAGAAGGCTGAGGGGGGACCTGATTGAGGTGTACAAAACTGTGAGGGGCATAGATAGGGTAGATAGAAAGGAACTTTTCCCCTTAGTAGAGGGGTCAATAACAAGGGGGCATAGATTCAAGGTAAGGGGCAGGAGGTTTAGAGGGGATTTGAGGGAAAACTTTTTCACCCAGAGGGTGGTTGGAATCTGGAACTCACTGCCTGAATGGGGGGTAGAGGCAGGAACCCTCACAACATTCAAGAAGCATTTAGATGAGCACTTGAAACGCCATAGCATACAAGGCTTGGACCAAATGCTGGAAAATGGGATTAGAATAGACAGGGCTTGATGGCCGGCGCGGACACGATGGGCCGAAGGGCCTCTTTCTGTGCTGTATAACTCTATGACTCTACCAACCATCGTCTTGGTGGTGTCAGTGCTCTCTCCCGAACACGCCCACCCTCGCGGACCCTGTTTGGGACGTCCTGGGGTCGTGAAAGGCCCTATAGAAATACAAGTTCTTCCTTTCTTCATGCGGCTCACTGAAATCAGTAAAACAAGTCCTCACCCCAGAGACTGGAGCTGAAAAATCTAGGGTGACACTCCAGTGCAGTACTGAGGGAGCGCTGCACTGTCGGAGGGGCAGTACTGAGGGAATGCTGCACTGTCGGAGGGGCAGTACTGAGGGAGCGCCGCACTGTCGGAGGGGCAGTACTGAGGGAGCGCCGCACTGTCGGAGGGGCAGTACTGAGGGAGCGCCGCACTGTCGGAGGGGCAGTGCTGAGGGAGCGCTGCACTGTCAGAGGGGCAGTACTGAGGGAGCGCTGCACTGTCGGAGGGGCAGTATCGAGGGAGCGCTGCACTGTCGGAGGGGCTGTACTGAGGGAGCGCTGCAGTGTCGGAGGTGCCGTCTTTCGGATGAGACATTAAACCGAGGCCCCATCTGCTCTCTCGGGTGGCACTATTTCGAAGGAGAACAGAGGAGTTCTCCCCGGTGTCCTGGGGCCAATATTTATCCCTCAACCAACATCACAAACAGATTATCTGGTCATTATCACATAGCTGTTTGTGAGAGCTTGCTGTGCTTAAATTGGCTGTTGGGTTTCCTACATTACAGCAGTGACTATACTTCCAAAAAAAAAGTACTTAATTGGCTGCAAAGCACGTTGGGACATCCTGAGGCTGTGAAAGGCGCTGGAGAAATAAAAGTTCTTTCATTCTAGTTTTTTTTTTTTTTATATAAAACAGTGAGGCAAGAACCGATCTGAAGGAGGGCTTGGGCATCACCTGGAGAACAAAAGTGAGGACGGTCACCTTCCCAGCAACAAGGGGAGGCTCGTATAGTGGGAGGGACAGGTGCGGAGAGAGGGGGAGGGACAGGTGCGGAGAGTGGCGGGGGCAGAGAGAGGGGGAGGGACAGGTGCGGGGGCAGAGAGAGGGGGAGGGACAGGTGCGGAGAGAGGGGGAGGGACAGGTGCGGAGAGTGGCGGGGCGGAGAGAGGGGGAGGGACAGGTGCGGAGAGTGGCGGGGCGGAGAGAGGGGGCGGGACAGGTGCGGGGGCAGAGAGAGGGGGAGGGACAGGTGCGGAGAGAGGGGGAGGGACAGGTGCGGAGAGTGGCGGGGCGGAGAGAGGGGGAGGGACAGGTGCGGAGAGTGGCGGGGACAGAGAGAGGGGGAGGGACAGGTGCGGGGGCAGAGAGAGGGGGAGGGACAGGTGCGGAGAGTGGCGGGGCGGAGAGAGGGGGAGGGACAGGTGCGGAGAGTGGCGGGGCGGAGAGGGGGGGCGGGACAGGTGCGGGGGCAGAGAGAGGGGGAGGGACAGGTGCGGAGAGAGGGGGAGGGACAGGTGCGGAGAGTGGCGGGGCGGAGAGAGGGGGAGGGACAGGTGCGGAGAGTGGCGGGGCGGAGAGAGGGGGCGGGACAGGTGCGGAGAGTGGCGGGGGCAGAGAGGGGGGGAGGGACAGGTGCGGAGAGTGGCGGGGGCGGAGAGAGGGGGAGGGACAGGTGCGGAGAGTGGCGGGGCAGAGAGGGGGGGAGGGACAGGTGCGGAGAGTGGCGGGGGCAGAGAGAGGGGGAGGGACAGGTGCGGAGAGTGGCGGGGGCAGAGGGGGGGAGGGACAGGTGCGGAGAGTGGCGGGGCGGAGAGAGGGGGAGGGACAGGTGCGGAGAGTGGCGGGGCGGAGAGAGGGGGAGGGACAGGTGCGGAGAGTGGCGGGGCGGAGAGAGGGGGAGGGACAGGTGCGGAGAGTGGCGGGGCGGAGAGGGGGAGGGACAGGTGCGGAGTGTGGCGGGGGCAGAGAGGGGGGGAGGGACAGGTGCGGAGAGTGGCGGGGGCGGAGAGAGGGGGAGGGACAAGTGCGGAGAGAGGGGAGGGACAGGTGCGGAGAGTGGCGGGGCGGAGAGAGGGGGAGGGACAGGTGCGGAGAGTGGCGGGGCGGAGAGAGGGGGAGGACAGGTGCGGAGAGTGGAGGGGGCGGAGAGAGGGGGAGGGACAGGTGCGGAGAGTGGCGGGGCGGAGAGAGGGGGAGGGACAGGTGCGGAGAGTGGCGGGGCGGAGAGAGGGGGAGGGACAGGTGCGGAGTGTGGCGGGGGCAGAGAGGGGGGAGGGACAGGTGCGGAGAGTGGCGGGGGCGGAGAGAGGGGGAGGGACAAGTGCGGAGAGGGGGAGGGACAGGTGCGGAGAGTGGCGGGGCGGAGAGAGGGGGAGGACAGGTGCGGAGAGTGGAGGGGGCGGAGAGAGGGGGAGGGACAGGTGCGGAGAGTGGCGGGGCGGAGGGGGAGGGACAGGTGCGGAGAGTGGCGGGGCGGAGAGAGGGGGAGGGACAGGTGCGGAGTGTGGCGGGGGCAGAGAGGGGGGAGGGACAGGTGCGGAGAGTGGCGGGGGCGGAGAGAGGGGGAGGGACAAGTGCGGAGAGGGGGAGGGACAGGTGCGGAGAGTGGCGGGGGCGGAGAGAGGGGGAGGACAGGTGCGGAGAGTGGCGGGGCGGAGAGAGGGGGAGGGACAGGTGCGGAGAGTGGCGGGGCGGAGAGAGGGGGAGGGACAGGTGCGGAGAGTGGCGGGGCGGAGAGAGGGGGAGGGACAGGTGCGGAGAGTGGCGGGGCGGAGAGAGGGGGAGGGACAGGTGCGGAGAGTGGCGGGGCGGAGAGAGGGGGAGGGACAGGTGCGGAGAGTGGCGGGGCGGAGAGAGGGGGAGGGACAGGTGCGGAGAGTGGCGGGGCGGAGAGAGGGGGAGGGACAGGTGCGGAGAGTGGCGGGGCGGAGAGAGGGGGAGGGACAGGTGCGGAGAGTGGCGGGGCGGAGAGAGGGGGAGGGACAGGTGCGGAGAGTGGCGGGGCGGAGAGGGGGGGAGGGACAGGTGCGGAGAGTGGCGGGGCGGAGAGAGGGGGAGGACAGGTGCGGAGAGTGGCGGGGCAGAGAGAGGGGGAGGGACAGGTGCGGAGAGTGGCGGGGCGGAGAGAGGGGGAGGACAGGTGCGGAGAGCGGCGGAGGTTTACAAACTTTAATGGACAAATCAAACCTTACATTGTTGAAGTCACAAAGTGACAGCGAGCTGGTACAGACGGTTTCGAAAGCTGCACCGTCACCCGCAGTTGCACAATCGGCATGACATGTTAGAGGAAAGTCCCATATTCAATGTGGACACAGCAATTACTCATGGCAAAGAAACACTGATGCAAAAATACAACAAAAACATAACAGGAAGTCAAGTGTGCAGACAGGAAGCAATATTTTTAAGACATTACAGATCGTTCGTTCAGCTGTGAACAGCGAGTGCCCCGCCCAGTGAAGGGTCAGACTCTGCAGCAAGTGTCCCCACAACCCTCCAAGATATCTGCGCTCCTCCAAATCTGCCCACTTGCACATCCCCAATTTTGATCGCTCCACCATTGGCAGCCCTGCCTTTAGCTGCCGAGGCCCAAACTCTGGAATTCCCTCCCTAAACCTCTCCCTCTCTCCTCCTTTAAGGCGCTCCTTAAAACCTGCCTCTTTGACCAAGCTTTTTGTCACCTGTCCTAATATCTGTTCATGTGCCTCGTGTCAAATTGTGTCTGATTTACGCTCCTGTGGCGCGCCTTGGAACGTTTCACTGCGTTAAAGGCGATATATAAATGCAAGCTATTTTTAAAACGATGACTTTGCAAATAATGCTTCGAGTTCAGCTTTTTGACAATAGGCACAGTCACAAGGTTTAAAGTGTGAAGTTAATTATCAAACACAATCATGAAATCCCCACGGCCATTTTATATTAGAGTAAATAAAGTGTCTGGTGAGGTGCAGTTAAATTGTAAACCGCCTTCCATTTCTTGAGGCTGTGAGTCAGTTTACAGCTCAGGAACCGAGAATCTAACCATAGCAAGATCCCACAAACAGCAATGTGATGATGACCAGATCATCTGTTTCAGTGATGTTGGCCGAGGGAGAACGGTGGGGACAGAGAGTAGACGGCAGCAGATCGCTGCCCGTTATACGCCAGGAAAGGGTGGGGTGTCTAACAGGCGCCAATCCTCTCCCGCGTATTCTGAAGCTGGAGTTTAGCCCCTGTAAGAGGCACTGGCACAGCTTAAGGACGGTATCTTAACTTGCACCAAGTTCCCCATCTGCTCTGTGCTCGCTGACCTGTATTGGTTCCCAGTCTGGCAATACCTCGATTATAATAAATTCTCATCCTTATGTTGGTGTCCTTCCATATCCTAGCCCCCTCCATCCTACCCTGTCTCTAATCTCCACCAGCCCGACAACCATCCGAGATCTCTGCGCTCTTCCAACTCTGGCCTCTCACCCAGCTCCGATTTTAATCGCTCCACCATTGGCGGCTGTGCCTTCAGGTACCTAGGCCCTAAACGCTGGACTTCCTTCCCTGAACCTCTCCTCCTTGACCAAGCTTTCAGTCATCTGGCCGAATACCTAATGTGGCTCGGTGTGAAAAAATTTTTGATAATCGCTCCTGCGAAGCGCCTTGGGACATTTTACTATGTTAAAGGCGCTATATAAATGCAAGTCGCTGTGGTTCAATTCTGGGTTCGATAGGATCCAGGCATTAGGGAGAGCAAAGGAAATTTACACAGATCTCAAGACATCTGAGCTGTGAGCAGTGGGAGAAGAGCCTGGGACTAGGTGCTATGGAGAACAGAAGGCTGAGAATATCTCCAGATTCCAGATCTTTTATGGGAATTGAGCAATTACACCTGGATAACATGTTCAGGATTACCACAAACTGTTGAACCAGGGGATAGAGGCTCAAGCTTAAAAGGGAAAAGCTGCTCAGACGGATTAGATTTAATTAGAGTGCAGGGGGCGAGGTGAACGTGTGGAATGGAGCGTCCAGGCAGGGAGTGGAGCAAATAGTGTGGGGAAAACAGATGGGAGATTTGGACAGATAATTGAGGGAGTGGCCGGAGCACTCGATCCCAGTCCAGAAGAACGAATGTCGACAGCAACTTTCACCACCGCGGGACGTCCCAAAGCACTTCACAGCCAATGGAGTAGCTTTTGAAGTGTACTCACTGTTTGTAATGTAGGAAACACGGCAGCAAATTTATACACAGCAAGCGATGATGACCAGATAATCAGTTTGTGATGTTGATTGAGGGATAAATACTGGCCCCAGGACACCGGGGAGAACTCCCCACTGCTCTTCTTCAAAACAGTGGCCGTGGGATCTTTTACGTCCACCCGAGAGAGAGTAGACAGGGCCTCGGATTAACGTCTCATCCGAAAGACGGTCCGTCCGAGAATGCTGCGCTCCCTCAGTACTGCCCCTCCGACAGTGCTGCGCTCCCTCAGTACCGCCCCTCCGACAGTGCGGCGCTCCCTCAGTACCGCCCCTCCGACAGTGCAGCGCTCCCTCAGTACCGCCCCTCCGACAGTGCAGCGCTCCCTCAGTACCGCCCCTCCGACAGTGCAGCGCTCCCTCAGTACCGCCCCTCCGACAGTGCGGCGCTCCCTCAGTACTGCCCCTCCGACAGTGCAGCGCTCCCTCGGTACTGCCCCTCCGACAGTGCAGCACTCCCTCAGTACTGCCCCTCCGACAGTGCAGCGCTCCCTCAGTACCGCCCCTCCGACAGTGCAGCGCTCCCTCAGTACCGCCCCTCCGACAGTGCAGCGCTCCCTCAGTACCGCCCCTCCGACAGTGCGGCGCTCCCTCAGTACTGCCCCTCCGACAGTGCAGCGCTCCCTCAGTACTGACCCTCCGACAGTGCGGCGCTCCCTCAGTACTGCCCCTCCGACAGTGCAGCGCTCCCTCAGTACCGCCCCTCCGACAGTGCAGCGCTCCCTCAGTACTGCCCCTCCGACAGTGCAGCGCTCCCTCAGTACCGCCCCTCCGACAGTGCAGCGCTCCCTCAGTACCGCCCCTCCGACAGTGCGGCGCTCCCTCAGTACCGCCCCGCCGACAGTGCGGCGCCTCCTCAGTACTGCACCTCCGGCAGTGCTGCACCCCCTCAGTACTGCCTCAGCCAGGGCCGGGCCCCGGACGCTCTCCCGGCGGGGCTGCCGCTGAGGCGAGGCCGGGGCTGGGTAGGCCCGAGGCCGGGGTGTGGAGTTGTTGCCGCTGCCGCCGGCCCCCCGCGCTTGCTCACCTCCAGCAGCCGCACACAGCCCGGCCTGAAGTAGATCTTCAGCTCCCGCTCCGCGCCCACCATCGCCCAGCCGCTCTGGCGCCCCGCCCCGCGCCCCGCCCCTTCCCCATGGCAGCCCGCCCGCCCGACAGCTCCCTCCGCCAATCAGCGCCGCCGCTCAGCCACCCCGCCCGCCAATCAGCGCCGCCGCTCAGCCACCCCGCCCACCCCCTCCGCCAATCAGCGCCGCCGCTCATCCACCCCGCCCACCCCCTCCGCCAATCAGCGCTGCCGCTCATCCACCCCACCAACCGCCCCAGGAACGCTCCGCCAATCAGATCCGCAGCCGCCAAGAATCCTTGCCTTCCGGCATTGAGTGACAGGCGGATTCACCATACAAACGAAGCCAATGCTGATTGACAGGCGCTGCCCATTGCGTCACCGGCTAGCTCCACCCTCTCATGCTGAGAGACAAAGCGATCGCCCAATCAGTAGCAGAGCTACGCCCCTCCTCCCGTGACCGATTTCAGCCAATCAAAAGGTTCCCGCCTCCCTCTATGATTGTCATGTACGCTATCCAATCAGAACCGGGTTCGGCAGATTGGCTCCACCCATCGGTAAAATCGATCCAATCACCTGCTGTTGCCACGGGACCTTTAATAAAGAATTCAACTTTCGACCAATCACCTGAGTGTGGCCGGGACCACTCCGCCCCCTTTATTGATTGGTTCGCCAGCCCACCAATCATGGTGATTGATGCATTGGCCAACCCGCCGGGGTTATGGGGTCAGACGGTGGTGGAGTGGTGATGTCACTGGGCTAGTGATCCAGAGGCCTAGACTGATGATCCAGACACAGGAGTTCTAATCCCAGCACGGCAAGTGGGAAATTAAATTCACTTAATTAAATAACAGTTAATTAAATAAATCTGAAATAAAAAGCTCGCGTCAGTAATGGTGACCCTGAAACTATCGGATTGTCATAAAAACCCATCGGGTTCACTCATGTCCTTCAGGGAAGGAAATCTGCCGCCCTTACCCGATCTGGCCGCTATGTGACTCCAGACCCACAGGTTGACTCTTAACTGCTCTCTGACTCTTAAATGGCCCGGCGAGACACTCAGTTGTAACAAACCGATACGAAACAAAATAATAAGAATGGTGTATAAAATTATGAGGGGCCGAGATAGAGTGGATAGGAAGGACCTATTTCCCTTGGCAGGGAGGTCAATAACCAGGGGGCATGGATTTAAAGTCAGAAGGATTGAAGGGGAGTTGAGGAGAAATCTTTTCATGGGTGGGGGGTCTGGAACTCACTGCCTGACAGGGTGGTAGAGGCAGAAACCCTCATGCACATTTAAAACGTACTTGAAGTGCCTACAGGGCTACGGACCAAGAGCTGGATGGCTCTTTGTCGGCCGGCACGGACACGATGGGCCGAATGGCCTCCTTCTGTGCTGTAAATTTCTATGATTCTATGAATAAAAACGAACGGACCACCCAGTATCAACCACAGCGCCAGCTACGGGCACGACAACGGCACACCCAGCCTAGTCCACCCTGCAGAGTCCTCCTCACCAACATCTGGGGACTTGTGCCAAAATTGGGAGAGCTGTCCCACAGACTAGTCAAGCAACAGCCTGACATAGTCATACTCACAGAATCATACCTTTCAGCCAATGTCCCAAACTCCTCCATCACCATCCATGGGTATGTCCTGTCCCACCGGCAGGACAGACCCACCAGGGGTGGTGGCACAGTGGTATACAGTCGGGAAGGAGTGGCCCTGGGAGTCCTCAACATTGACTCCGTGCTAAATGAGATAAATTCAGAACAGATCTAGCAGCTCAAAACTGGGCATCCGTGAGGCTCTGTGGGCCATCAGCAGCAGCAGAACTGTATTCCACCACAATCTGTAACCTCATGGCCCAGCATATCCCTCACTCTACCATTACCATCAAGCCAGGGGACCAACCCTGGTACAATAAGGAGTGTAGAAGAGCATGCCAGGAGCAGCACCAGACGTACCTAAAAATGAGGTACCAACCTGTGGAAGCTGCAACACAGGACTACATGCATGCTAAAAAGCGGAAGCAGCATGCTATAGACAGAGCTAAGCGATCCCACAATCAACGGATCAGATCAAAGCTCTGCAGTCCTGCCACATCCAGTCGTGAATGGTGGTGGACCATTAAACAACTAACGGGAGGAGGAGGCTCCATGAAAATCCCCTTCCTCAATGATGGAGGAGCCCAGCACGTGAGTGCAAAAGACAAGGCTGAAGCATCTGCAACCATCTTCAGCCAGAAGTATCAAGTGGATAATCCATATCGGCCTCTTCCTGAGGTCCCCACCACCACAGAAACCAGTTTTCAGCCCATTCGATTCACTCCACGTGATATCAAGAAACGGCAGAGCGCACTGGATACAGCAAAGGCGATGGGCCCCGACAACACCCCGGCTATCGTGCTGAAGACTTGTGCTCCAGAACTAGCCGTGCCTCTAGCCAAGCTGTTCCAGTACAGCTACAACACCGGCATCTATCCGACAATGTGGAAAACTGCCCAGGTATGTCCTGTCCACAAAAAGCAGGACAAATTCAACCCGGCCAATTACCGCCCCATCAGTCTACTCTCAATCATCAGCAAAGTGATAGAAGGTGTCATCGACAGTGCTATCAAGCGGCACTTACTCACCAATAACCTGCTCACTGATGCTCAGTTTGGGTTCCGCCAGGACCACTCGGCTCCCGAACTCATTACAGCCTTGGTCCAAACATGGACAAAGGAGCTGAATTCCAGAGGTGAGGTGAGAGTGACTGCCCTTGACATCAAGGCAGCATTTGACTGAGTGTGGCATCAAGGAGCCCTAGTAAAACTGAAGTCAATGGGAATCAGGGGGAAACTCTCCACTGGCTGGAGTCATACCTAGCACAAAGGAAGATGGTTGTGGTGGTTGAAGGTGAATCATCACAGCCCCAGGGCATCAACATTCTGTGGTCACCATTGACCAGAAGCTTAACTGGACCAGCCACATTAATACTGTGGCAACAAGAGCAGGTCAGAGGCTGGGTATTCTGCGGCGAGTGTCTCACCTCCTGACTCCCCAAAGCCTTTCCACCATCTACAAGGCACAAGTCAGGAGTGTGATGGAATACTCTCCACTTGCCTGGATGAGTGACGCTCCAACAACACTCAAGAAGCTCGACACCATCCAGGACAAAGCAGCCCGCTTGATTGGCACCCCATCCACCACCTTAAACATTCACTCCCTCCACCACCGGCGCACCGTGGCTGCAGTGTGTACCATCTACAAGATGCACTGCAGCAACTCGCCAAAGCTTCTTCGGCAGCACCTCCCAAACCCGCGACCTCTTCCACCTAAAAGGACAAGGACAGCAGGCGCCTGGTAACACCACCACCTCCAAGTTCCCCTCGAAGTCACACACCATCCTGACTTGGAAGTATATCACTGATCCTTCATCGTCGCTGGGTCAAAATCCTGGAACTCCCTCCCTAACAGCACTGTGGGAGCACCTTCACCACACGGACTGCAGCGGCTCAAGAAGGCGGCTCACCACCACCACCTCAAGGGCAACTAGGGATGGGCAATAAATGCCGGCCTTGCCAATGATGCCCACATCCCATAAACGGATTTTTTAAAAGGTCGTGGAGTCAATGCCCCACTACAGGGCTTGACCCCATCACTGGGCCGCACTGTCGGGGGGAGCTGCAATGTGCTACGTCAGACTTTAGTGTGTTTAACCGGTTTCCAGTGCAGCTGAGGCGGCTGGAGATTTTTTAAGAACATAAGAAATAGGAGCAGGAGTAGGCCAATCGGCCCCTCGAGCCTGCTCCGCCATTCAATAAGATCATGGCTGATCTGATCCTAACCGCCAATCCACTATCACAGCACCATCTCCTGAATCTAACAGAATGAGACACACGAAATAGGAGCAGGATCAGGCTACACGGCCCCTGGGCCACCTCCGCTACCCACAGGGCCATGACCGATCCGAACCTAGACTCATGTCCACATTCCTGCCCGCTCCCCGTAACCCTTAATTCCCTTTACTTCTAGGAAACTGTCTATTTCTGTTTTAAGTTTATGTAATGATGTAGCTTCTACAGCTTTTTGGAGCTTTTTACTCCCAGGCTGCCCCTCCTCGCAACCCCCCACCTTGCACATTTCATCTGGAGGAGACTTGAGATAGGGAGGGGCAAGGGCCATGAAGGGGTTTGAACACAAGGATGAGAATTTTGAAATCGAGGCATTGCGGACCGGGAGCCAGTGTAGGTCAGCGAGCACGGGGCGATGGGTGAACGGGACTGGGTGTGAGTTAGGACACGGGGCAGTGAGCACAGGGGGTGATGGGTGAACGGGACTGGGTGTGAGTTAGGACACGGGGCAGTGAGCACAGGGGGTGATGGGTGAACGGGACTGGGTGTGAGTTAGGGCACGGGGCAGTGAGCACAGGAGGTGATGGGTGAACGGGACTGGGTGCGAGTTAGGACACGGGGCAGTGAGCACAGGGGGTGATGGGTGAACGGGACTGGGTGCGAGTTAGGACACGGGGCGGTGAGCACAGGGGGTGATGGCTGAACGGGACTGGGTGCGAGTTAGGACACAGGGCAGTGAGCACAGGGGGTGATGGGTGAACGGGACTGGGAGTGAGTTAGGATACGGGGCAGTGAGCACAGGGGGTGATGGGTGAACGGGACTGGGTGTGAGTTAGGACACGTGGCAGTGAGCACAGGGGGTGATGGGTGGACGGGACTGGGTGTGAGTTAGGACACGGGGCAGTGAGCACAGGGGGTGATGGGTGAACGGGACTGGGTGTGAGTTAGGACACGGGGCAGTGACCACAGGGGGTGATGGGTGAACGGGACTGGGTGTGAGTTAGGACACGGGGCAGTGAGCACAGCGGGTGATGGGTGAACGGGACTGGGTGTGAGTTAGGACACGGGGCAGTGAGCACAGCGGGTGATGGGTGAACGGGACTGGGTGCGAGTTAGGACACGGGGCAGTGAGCACAGGGGGTGATGGGTGAACGGGACTGAGTGCGAGTTAGGACACGGGGCAGTGAGCACAGGGGGTGATGGGTGAATGGGACTGGGTGCGAGTTAGGACACGGGGCAGTGAGCACAGGGGGTGATGGGTGAACGGGACTGGGTGCGAGTTAGGACACGGGGCAGTGAGCACAGGGGGTGATGGGTGAACGGGACTGGGTGAGAGTTAAGACATGGGGCAGTGAGCACAGGGGGTGATGGGTGAGCGGGACTGGGTGAGAGTTAGGACACGGGGCAGTGAGCACAGGGGGTGATGGGTTAACGGGACTGGGTGTGAGTTAGGACACGGGGCAGTGAGCACAGGGGGTGATGGGTGAACGGGACTGGGTGTGAGTTAGGACACGGGGCAGTGAGCACAGGGGGTGATGGGTGAACGGGACTGGGTGTGAGTTAGGACACGGGCAGCCGAGTTTTAGACGAGCTGAAGTTTACGGAGGGTGGGAGATGGGAGGCCGGAGTGTTGAAATAGAGTGAGCTGGCTGATGGCCTGGGGCTTGAGAGGAAACCTGCACCAACTTGTTTATTCAAAAGGAGAGAGACAGAGGGCAGCACCGAGCTGTAAACCAGGTTCAGACTGGTATCTCCAGCAACTCTCTGAGCAAGTATGTGTTAATCCTGTGGACCCCAGTCTCCTCTTCCAGAGGACAGAAGAACATAAAAAATAGTAGCAGGAGTCTGCTCCGCCATTTAATGAGATCATGGCTGATCTTCGACTTCAACTCCACTTTCCCGACCGATCCCCATATCCCTTGATTCCCCTTCTTCTCTTAGGCAGTCCCTCGGAGCCGAGGATGACTTGCTTCCACATTAAAAATGAGTTCTCAGGTGACTGATGAGTCCAATGCGGGACCTACAGTCTCTGTCACAGGTGGGGCAGACGGTGGTTGAAGGGGCAGGTGGGAAACATCAGGGACCCAAAATAAATTTCACAGTAGGAACAACCAAAATTGAACAAACCACTAACTACACATACTTGGGCTTAAAAATCAGTTCTACGGGAAACTTCAAACTGGCTGTGAATGAACTGAAAGAGAAAGCAAGAAGGGCTTTCTATGCCATCAAAAAATCAATCCAAATAGAAATCCCAATTAGCATTTGGCTCAAAATTTTCAAATCAGTAATTGAACCAATTGCACTCTATGGCAGTGAGGTATGGGGACCGCTAACTCAACAAGAATTTACAAAATGGGACAAACACCCAATTGAGATCCTACATGCAGAATTCTGTAAAAGTATCCTCCGGACTCAAAGGAAAACAGTAAACAATGCATGCAGGGCGGAACTAGGCCAATATCCATTAATAATCACTATCCAAAAAAGAGCCACCAAATTTTGGAATCACCTACAAATGAGCAATCCCCAATGCTATCACTACGATGCCCTGAAATGCCAAGAGCTGACCATAAAGAAGAATACCCTCAGTCAACTAGTCCTGGGACTCAGTGAAGTAACTACTAACAATACTAACAATAACCAGTCCCAGGACAGTGACAGGGTAACACAAAGAATTCGACCCAACACAATTGTCGCTAAGCAAAAGGAAAAATATCTGACATATTGGGCAGAAACAACAAAAACCCAAAGCAAACTCAATTGCTACTTGGCCCTAAACAGACAATACAACATAGCTGATTACCTGACCATGGTAAAGGATAACAAACTGAGAAGAACCTTGACAAGGTACAGACTTAGCGAACATAGCCTAGCGATCGAAAAAGGCAGGCACAGGCAGACCAGGCTGCCAAGAGAAGACAGGATATGCTCTCACTGCAGTCAGGGAGTAGTGGAGACAGAGATGCACTTCCTCACAGCCTGCAGAAAATATCAGGGCATCAGGGAGAATTTCTACCAAAAATTCTCACAAATATGCCCTGATTTCAGAAATCTGAATGACAACCAAAAACTCCCATTCCTACTGGGAGAGGAGAGAAGCTGTGTAACACTGGCGGCACACTATGTTACAGCTTGCCATGAACAGAGGGACAACCAGTAAACTAAGAAAAGAATATATATAAACAATGCGAATGTATATTTATACACTCAGGGATATACCTGTTTATACACTGTATGAATAGAACTGCGTTTATGTGCTAAACCATAAATGTATTTTGATGCTTTGGCAACATAAGATGTAACTTATCATGCCAATAAAGCAATTTGAATTGTGAATTGTGAATTGGGTGGGGTGCTTGGGTTGAAGCGCGCTGCTTGCGCTGCCTGCACTTGACTTCCACTTGCTCCCGGCGAAGAGACTCGAGGTGTTCGGCGCCTTCCCGGATGCTTCTCCTCCACTTTGTGCAGTCTTGGGCCAGGGATTCCCAGGGGTCAGTGGGGATGTTACACTTTTTCCAAGGAGGCTTTGAGGGTGTCCTTGAAGCGTTTCCTCTGCCCACCCGGGGCTCTCTTGCCGTGTCGGAGCTCCGAGTAAAGCGCTTGTTTTGGAGTCTCGTATCGGGCATGCAGACAATGTGACCCGTCCATTGGAGCTGATCAAGCGTGGTCAAAGCTTCGATGCTGGGGATGTTGGCCCGAGCAAGAACACCGACGTTGGTGCGCCTATCCTGCCAATGGATTTCAGAATCACAGAAACCCCACAGTGCGGATAGAGGCCATTTCGGCCCATCGAGCCTGCACCGACACATATCCCACCCGATCCCCGTAACCCCACGTATTTAATCCCCCTAACACTAAGGGTCAATTTATCATAGCCAATCAACCTAACTCGCACATCTTTGGACTGTGGGAGGAAACCGGAGCACCCGGAGGAAACCCACGCAAACACGGGGAGAATGTGCAAACTCCACACAGACAGTCGCCCGAGGCCGGATTCGAACTCGGGTCCCTGGCGCTGTGAGGCAATAGTGCTAACCACTATGCCACCGTGCTGCCCGGATTTGCAGGATCTTGCGGAGGCAGCGTTGGTGGTACCTCTCCAGTGCTTTGAAGTGCCTGCTGTACATGGTCCATGTCTCTGAGGCATACAGCAGGGCGGGTATCACTGCTGCTCTGTAGACCATGAGCTTAGTGCCGGGTTTGAGGTCCTGGTCTTCAAACACTCTCTTCCTCAGGCGACCGAAGGCTGCACTGGCACACTGAAGGCGGTGTTGGACTTCATCGTCGACGTCTGCCCTTGTTGACAGTAAGCTCCCGAGGTATGGAAAGTGGTCCACGTTGTCCAAGGCCTTGTCGTGGATTTTGATAGTTGGGGGGCAGTACAGTGTGGCGGGGGCAGGTTGGTAGAGGACCTTTGTCTTACGGATGTTTAGTGTAAGGCCCATGCTCTCGTATGCTTCGGTGAAGGTGTTGACAATGGTTTGGAGTTCGACCTCTGAGTGAGCGCAGATGCAAGGGTCGTCTGCATACTGTAATTCGACGACAGAGGATGGAACGACCTTGGAACTGGACTGGATTCCCCGAGAGTCCAAAAATCTATCGATCTCAGCCTTGAATATACTCAACGACTGAGCCTCCACAGCCCTCTGGGGCAGAGAATTCCAAAGATTCACCACCCTCTGAGTGAAGAAATTCCTCCCCATCTCAGTCCTAAATGGTCGACCCCTTATCCTGAGACTGTGACCCCTAGTTCTAGACTCCCCAGCCAGGGGGAAACATCCTCCCTGCATCTACCCTGTCAATCCCCCTCAGAATCGTGTATGTTTCAATGAGATCACCTCTCATTCTCACCAAGGTTCTGTACAATTGTAGCAAGACTTCCTTACTCTTATACTCCAACCCCCTTGCAATAAAGGCCAACAGGCCATTTGCCTTCCTTATTGCTTGCTGTACCTGCACGCTAGCTCTCCCTGTTTCCTGTACGAGGACACCTAAATCTCTCTGAACACCAACATTTAATAGTTTCTCACTATTCAAAAAATATTCTGTTTTTCTATTCTTCCTACCAAAGTGAATAACCTCACATTTCCCCACATTATACTCCATCTGCCACCTTACTGCCCACTCACTCAGTCTATCTATATCCCTTAGCAGACTCTGTGTTCTCCTCACAGCTTACTGTCCCACCTAGCTTTGTATCGTCAGAAAACTTGGATACATTACACTCGGTCCCTTCATCTCGGTCATTAATATAGATTGTAAATAGCTGAGGCCCCAACACTGATCCTTGTGGCACCCCACTAGTTACAGCCTGCCAACCTGAAAAAGATCCGTTTATCCTACTCTCTGTTTTCTGTCCGTTAACCAATCCTCTATCCATGCTACTATATTACCCCCAATCTCATGAGCCCTAGAGTCATAGAGTTTTACAGCACAGAAAGAGGCCCTTCGGCCCATCGTGTCTGCGCCGCCCATCCATCCCTGTCCAGTCTAATCCCATTTTCCAGCATTTGGTCCATAGCCTTGCATGCAATGGCATTTCAAGTGCTCATCCAAATGCTTCTTGAATGTTGTGAGGGTTCCTGCCTCCACCACCCTTTCAGGCATTGAGTTCCACACTCCAACCACCCTCTGGGTGAAAAAGTTCCTCCTCAAATCCCCTCTAAATCTCCTGCCCCTTACCCTGAATCTATGCCCCCTTGTTATTGACCCCCCCACTAAGGGGAAAAGTTCCTCTTTATCTACCCTATCTATGCCCCTCATTATTTTGTACACCTCAATCAGGTCCCCCCTAATCTTGTGTAATAACCTTTTATGTGGCACCTTATCGAATGCCTTTTGGAAATCCAAATACACTACATCGACTGGTTCCCCTTCATCTACGCTGCTAGTTACATCCTCAAAAAACTTGTCAAACACAATTTCCCTTTCATAAAACCATGTTGACTCTGCCTAGTCAGATTATGATTTTCTAAGTGCCCTGTTAACATTTCCTTAACAATGGATTCCAGCATGTTCCCGATAACTGATGTCAGGCTAACTGGCCTGTAGTTCCCTGTTTTTTCGCTCTCTCCTTTCTTGAATAGCAGTGTTACATTTGCTACCTTCCAAAATTCCCAAGATTCAGGAACGATCCCAACGGATTGGAAGATCACAACCAATGCATCCACTATCTCTGCAGTCTCTCCCCCTGTGGACCCCAGTCTGTCTCCCTGTGGACCCCAGTCTGTCTCCCTGTGGACCCCAGTCTCTCTCCCCCTGTGGACCCCAGTCTGTCTCCCTGTGGACCCCAGTCTGTCTCCCTGTGGACCCCAGTCTCCCCCTGTGGAACCTAGTCTCTCCACCCCTGTGGACCCCAGTCTCTCTCTCCCCTGTGGACCCCAGTCTCTCTCTCCCCTGTGGACCCCAGTCTCTCTCCCTGTGGACCCCAGTCTCTCTCTCCCTGTGGACCCCAGTCTCTCCCCCGCTGTGGACCCCAGTCTCTCTCCCCCTGTGGACCCCAGTCTCTCTCCCCCTGTGGACCCCAGTCTCTCTTCCCCCTGTGGACCCCAGTCTCTCTCCCCCTGTGGACCCCAGTCTCTCTCTCCCGGTGGACCCCAGTCTCTCTCTGCCCGTGGACCCCAGTCTCTCTCCCCCTGTGGACCCCAGTCTCTCTCCCCCTGTGGACCCCAGTCTCTCTCCCCCTGTGGACCCCAGTCTCTCTCCCCCTGTGGACCCCAGTCGCTCCACCCCTGTGGACCCCAGTCTCTCCCCCCCTGTGGACCCCAGTCTCTCCCCCCCTGTGGACCCCAGTCTCTCTCCCCCTGTGGACCCCAGTCTCTCCCCCCCCTGTGGACCCCAGTCTCTCTCCCCCTGTGGACCCCAGTCTCTCTCCCCCTGTGGACCCCAGTCTCTCCCCCCCTGTGGACCCCAGTCTCTCCCCCGCTGTGGACCCCAGTCTCTCTCCCCCTGTGGACCCCAGTCTCTCTCCCCCTGTGGACCCCAGTCTCTCTCTCCCTGTGGACCCCAGTCTCTCTCCCTGTGGACCCCAGTCTCTCTCCCCCTGTGGACCCCAGTCTCTCTCCCCCTGTGGACCCCAGTCTCTCCCCCCCCCGTGGACCCCAGTCTCTCTCCTCCTGTGGACCCCAGTCTCTCTCTCCCCCTGTGGACCCCAGTCTCTCTCCCTGTGGACCCCAGTCTCTCTCTCCCTGTGGACCCCAGTCTCTCTCTCCCTGTGGACCCCAGTCTCTCTCTCCCTGTGGACCCCAGTCTCTCTCCCCCTGTGGACCCCAGTCTCTCTCTCCCTGTGGACCCCAGTCTCTCCCCCTGTGGACCCCAGTCTCTCTCCCCCTGTGGACCCCAGTCTCTCTCCCCCTGTGGACCCCAGTCTCTCTCCCCCTGTGGACCCCAGTCTCTCTCCCCCTGTGGACCCCAGTCTCTCTCCCCCTGTGGACCCCAGTCTCTCCCCCCCACTGTGGACCCCAGTCTCCCCCCCCCTGTGGACCCCTGTCTCTCTCCCCCTGTGGACCCCAGTCTCTCTCTCCCTGTGGACCCCAGTCTCTCTCCCTGTGGACCCCAGTCTCTCTCCCCCGCTGTGAACCCCAGTCTCTCCCCCTGTGGACCCCAGTCTCTCTCCCCCTGTGGACCCCAGTCTCTCTCCCCCTGTGGACCCCAGTCTCTCCCCCCCCTGTGGACCCCAGTCTCTCCCCCCCTGTGGACCCCAGTCTCTCCCCCCCCTGTGGACCCCAGTCTCTCCCCCCCCTGTGGACCCCAGTCTCTCCCCCCCCCTGTGGACCCCAGTCTCTCTCCCCCTGTGGACCCCAGTCTCTCCCCCCCTGTGGACCCCAGTCTCTCCCCCGCTGTGGACCCCAGTCTCTCTCCCCCTGTGGACCCCAGTCTCTCTCCCCCTGTGGACCCCAGTCTCTCTCTCCCTGTGGACCCCAGTCTCTCTCTCCCTGTGGACCCCAGTCTCTCTCTCCCTGTGGACCCCAGTCTCTCTCTCCCTGTGGACCCCAGTCTCTCTCTCCCTGTGGACCCCAGTCTCTCTCTCCCTGTGGACCCCAGTCTCTCTCTCCCTGTGGACCCCAGTCTCTCTCCCTGTGGACCCCAGTCTCTCTCTCCCTGTGGACCCCAGTCTCTCTCTCCCTGTGGACCCCAGTCTCTCTCTCCCTGTGGACCCCAGTCTCTCTCCCTGTGGACCCCAGTCTCTCTCTCCCTGTGGACCCCAGTCTCTCTCTCCCTGTGGACCCCAGTCTCTCTCTCCCTGTGGACCCCAGTCTCTCTCCCCCTGTGGACCCCAGTCTCTCTCTCCCTGTGGACCCCAGTCTCTCTCCCCCTGTGGACCCCAGTCTCTCTCCCCCTGTGGACCCCAGTCTCTCTCCCCCTGTGGACCCCAGTCTCTCTCCCCCTGTGGACCCCAGTCTCTCCCCCCCACTGTGGACCCCAGTCTCTCCCCCCCTGTGGACCCCAGTCTCTCTCCCCCTGTGGACCCCAGTCTCTCTCTCCCTGTGGACCCCAGTCTCTCTCCCTGTGGACCCCAGTCTCTCTCCCCCGCTGTGAACCCCAGTCTCTCCCCCCCTGTGGACCCCAGTCTCTCCCCCCCTGTGGACCCCAGTCTCTCCCCCCCTGTGGACCCCAGTCTCTCTCCCCCTGTGGACCCCAGTCTCTCTCTCCCTGTGGACCCCAGTCTCTCTCCCTGTGGACCCCAGTCTCTCTCCCCCGCTGTGAACCCCAGTCTCTCCCCCCCTGTGGACCCCAGTCTCTCTCCCTGTGGACCCCAGTCTCTCTCCCCCGCTGTGAACCCCAGTCTCTCCCCCTGTGGACCCCAGTCTCTCTCCCCCGCTGTGAACCCCAGTCTCTCCCCCTGTGGACCCCAGTCTCTCTCCCCCTGTGGACCCCAGTCTCTCTCTCCCTGTGGACCCCAGTCTCTCTCTCCCTGTGGACCCCAGTCTCTCTCTCCCTGTGGACCCCAGTCTCTCTCCCCCGCTGTGAACCCCAGTCTCTCTCCCCCCGTGGACCCCAGTCTCTCTCCCCCCGTGGACCCCAGTCTCTCTCCCCCCGTGGACCCCAGTCTCTCTCCCCCCGTGGACCCCAGTCTCTCTCTCCCCGTGGACCCCAGTCTCTCTCTCCCTGTGGACCCCAGTCTCTCCCCCCCTGTGGACCCCAGTCTCTCTCTCCCCGTGGACCCCAGTCTCTCTCCCCCTGTGAACCCCAGTCTCTCTCCCCCCGTGGACCCCAGTCTCCCCCTGTGGACCCCAGTCTCTCCCCCGCTGTGGACCCCAGTCTCTCTCCCCCTGTGGACCCCAGTCTCTCTCCCCCTGTGGACCCCAGTCTCCCCCTGTGGACCCCAGTCTCTCTCCCCCTGTGGACCCCAGTCTCCCCCTGTGGACCCCAGTCTCTCTCCCCCTGTGGACCCCAGTCTCCCCCATTCCATTTAATGGGGTTTAAGAAGATACTTTAGCCGAACCCGGGGCAAGACTCTGGGTTCAAATGGACCTGGAGATGATACAAAGGTCTTTGTTCTCAGTGAAGTTCCCAGAGAATGCTTATATTTCAGTGGCGGGGCCAAAAGTTTCAGCAATAAATGTTATTTAATAATAATTGGACAAGATCCCTGGCACAATCTTTCCCAGCCTACCTGCTCCATGCTCGGCTGAATCCGGAGACCCGGGGGACGGGAATCCGCTGGGAATGATGCACCTGGAGCCGGAATATCGGACTGGATTCCCAGGAGAGTTGGCGGATCAGAGAAGCGAAAGGCCAATCACCGAAATCACACCCCGGACCCACCAACCGGACCCGGGATTCAGCACAGAATCAGCGACCTGTCCCCCGCAAAACCGAACGGCACCAGCAGAGAGAGAGTGGGACCAGCAGAGAGCGAGTGGGGACCAGCAGAGAGCGAGTGGGACCAGCAGAGAGAGAGAGTTGGACCAGCAGAGGGAGAGTGGGACCAGCAGGGAGTGGGGACCAGCAGAGAGAGAGTGGGACCAGCAGAGAGTGAGTGGGACCAGCAGAGAGAGAGTAGGACCAGCAGAGGGAGAGTGGGGACCAGCAGAGAGTGAGTAGGGACCAGCAGAGAGAGACTGGGACCAGCAGAGAGTGAGTAGGACCAGCAGAGAGTGGGACCAGCAGAGAGAGAGTGGGGACCAGCAGAAAGTGGGACCAGCAGAGAGAGTGGGACCAGCAGAGAGAGAGTGGGGACCAGCAGAGAGTGAGTGGGGACCAGCAGAGAGAGAGTGGGACCAGCAGAGAGTGAGTGGGACCAGCAGAGAATGAATGGGACCAGCAGAGAGAGAGTGGGGACCAGCAGAGAGCGAATAGGACCAGCAGAGAGAGAGAGGGGACCAGCAGAGATAGACAAGGGACCAGCAGAGAGAGAGAGTGGGATCAGCAGAGAGAGTTGGGACCAGCAGAGAGAGAGTGGGACCAGCAGAGAGCGAGTAGGACCAGCAGAGAGTGGGGACCAGCAGAGAGAGAGAGTGGGGACCAGCAGAGAGTGAGAGCAGAGAGTGAGTGGGGACCAGCAGAGAGTGAGTAGGACCAGCAGAGAGTGAGCGGGACCAGCAGAGAGTGAGTGGGACCAGCAGAGAGCGAGTGGGACCAGCAGCGAGTGAGTGGGACCAGCAGAGAGTGAGCAGGACCAGCAGAGAGAGTGGGGACCAGCAGAGTGAGTGGGGACCAGCAGAGAGAGTGGGGACCAGCAGAGAGTGAGTAGGACAAGCAGAGATTACCCTATCCTACCCATTTAATCTCCTCCCACAACCTATTTACACTCTACCATATCATGGCCTCTATCCACCCATGTAATCTCCTCCCACAGCCTATTTACACTCCCCTATCATGTACTCTACCCTCTTATTGTATCTCCTCCTGCAGCCCATGCCAAAAGCAATCTGCAGATTGACACTTTTTTTTAAAATTCATTGATGGGATGTGGGCGTCGCTGGCTAGGCCTGCATTTAGTGCCCATCCCTAATTGCCCTTGAGAAGATGGTGGTGAGCCGCCTTCTTGAACCGCTGCAGTCCATATGGTGTAGGTACACCCACAATGCTGTTAGGAAGGGAGTTCCAGGATTTTGGCCCAGCGACAGTGAAGGATCGGCGATACAGGTCCAAGTCAGGATGGTGTGTGGCTTGGAGGGGAACTCGTAGGTGGTGATGTTCCCATGCATCTGCTGCCCTTGTCCTTCTAAGTGGTAGAGGTCGCGGGTTTGGAAGGTGCTGTTGAAGGAGCTTTGGCGAGTTGCTGCAGTGCATCTTGTAGATGGTACACACTGCAGCCACAGTGCACCGGTGGTGGAGGGAGTGAATGTTGAAGGTGGTGGATGGGGTGCCAATCAAGCGGGCTGCTTTATCCTGAATGGTGTCGAGCTTCTTGAGTGTTGTCGGAGTTGCACTCATCCAGGCAAGTGGAGAGTATTCCATCACACTCCTGACTTGTGCCTTGTAGATGGTGGAAAGGCTTTGGGGAGTCAGGAGGTGAGACACTCGCCGCAGAATTCCCAGCCTCTGGCCTGCTCTTGTAGCCACAGTATTTATATGGCAGGTCCAGTTCAGTTTCTGATCAATGGTAACCCCCAGGATGTTGATAGTGGGGGATTCAGCGATGGTAATGCCATTGAATGTCAAGGGGAGATGGTTAGAGTCTCGCTTGTTGGAGATGGTCATTGCCTGACACTTGTGTGGTGCGAATGTTACTTGCCACTTGTCAGCCCAAGTCTGAATGTTGTCCAGGTCTTGCTGCATATGGACACGGACTGCGTCAGTATCTGACGAGTCTTGAATGGTGCTGAACAGTGTGCAATCATCAGCGAAGATCCCCACTTCTGACCTTATGATGGAGGGAAGGTCATTGATGAAACAGCTGAAGATGGTTGGGCCTAGGACACTGCCCTGAGGAACTCCTGCAGTGATGTCATGTGATTGAGATGAATGACCTCCAACAACCACAGCCAACTTCCTTTGTGCTAGGTATGATTCCAACCAATGGAGAGTTTTCCCCTTGATTCCCATTGACTTCAGTTTTGCTAGGGCTCCTTGATGCCACACTCGATCAAATGCTGCCTTGATGTCAAGGGCAGTCACTCTCACCTCACCTCTTGAGTTCAGCTCTTTTGTCCATGTTTGGACCAAGGCTGTAATGAGGTCTGGAGCTGAGTGGCCCTGGCGGAACCCAAACTGGGCGTCAGTTAGCAGGTTATTGCTGAGCAAGTGCCGCTTGATAGCACTGTCGACGACACCTTCCATCCAGAGAATCGTCACATTCTTGAAGTTGAGTAAGCAGAATACAATGAAACCAAGAGCTGTCTCAGAGGATCTTATTGAGGCTTTCAAGATCCATAAAGTATGGACATGTTGAACCCTGAGAAAGTGTTTATCATGGCACCAAGCATGACAACGAGAGGGCATGGGATGGAGAAGAGGGGTGAATGGACAGATCAGATAAAACTACTTCACACAGGGGAATGGACAGATCAGATAAAACTATTTTTTGTATTCATTCCTGGAATGTGGGCGTCGCTGGCAAGCCCAGCATTTATTGCCCATCCCTAATTGCCCTTGAGAAGGTGGTGGTGAGCCGCCTTCTTGAACCGCTGCAGTCCGTGTGGTGAAGGTGCTCCCACAGTGCTGTTAGGGAGGGAGTTCCAGGATTTTGACCCAGCGACGATGAAGGAACGGCTGATATATTTCCACTCAGGATGGTGTGTGACTTGGAGGGGAACTTGGAGGTGGTGGTGTTCCCATGCACCTGCTGCCCTTGTCCTTCTAGGTGGTAGACACGGTTGACCACTCCATCCTTCTCCAGCGCCTCTCCACCGTCGTCCAGCTGGGTGGGACTGCACTCGCCTGGTTCCATTTTTATCTATCTAATCGTAGCCAGAAAAATCACCTGCAATGGCTTCTCTTCCCATCCCGCATCGTTACCTCTGGTGTCCCCCAAGGATCTATCCTTGGCCCCCTCCTATTTCTCATCTACATGCTGCCCCTTGGCGACATCATCCGAAAACACAGCGTCAGTTGATGAGACCCAGCTCTACCTCACCACCTCTTCTCTTGACCCCTCAACGGTCTCTAAATTGTCAGACTGCTTGTCCGACATCCAGTTCTGGATGAGCAGAAATTTTCTCAAAGTAAATATTGGGAAGACCGAAGCCATTGTTTTCGGTTCCCGCCACAAACTCCATTCCTTGTCCACTGACTCCATCCCTCTCCCTAACAACTGTCTGAGGCTGAACCACACTGTTCGCAACCTTGGTGTCATATTTGACCCTGAAATGAGCTTCCGACCACATATCCGCCGCATAACAAAGACCGCCTATTTCCACCTCCGTAACATCGCCCGTCTCCGCCCTTGCCTCAGCTCATCCACTGCAGAAACCCTCATCCATGCCTTTGTTACCTCTAGACTTGATTATTCCAACACACTCCTGGCTGGCCTCCCACATTCTACGCCACGTAAACTTGAGGTCATCCAAAACTCTGCTGCCCGTGTCCTAACTCGCACCAAGTCCCGTTCGCCCATCACCCCTGTGCTCGCTGACCTACATTGGCTCCCAGTTAAGCAACGTCTCGATTTCAAAATTCTCATCCTTGTTTTCAAATCTCTCCCTGGCCTCGCCCCTCCCTATCCCTATAGAGTCAACATGGATTTATGAAAGGGAAATCCTGTTTGCCAAACCTATTGGAGTACTTTGAGGATGTAACTAGTGGAATAGACAAAGGGGAACCGGTAGATGTGGTGTATTTGGATTTTCAGAAGGCCTTCGATAAGGTCCCACACAAGAGGTTGGTGAACAGAATTGGGGGTAATATACTAGCATGGATTGAGAATTGGTTAACAAACAGAAAACAGAGAGTAGGGATAAATGGGTCTTTTTCAGGATGGTAGGCTGTGACTAGTGGGGTACCGCAAGGATCGGTACTTGGGCCCCAGCTATTCACAATCTATATCAATGATTTGGATGAGGGGACTAAATGTAACATTTCCAAATTTGCTGATGATACAAAGCTAGGTGGCAGTGTCAGTTGTGAAGAGAATGTGAAGAGGCTTCAAGGGGATCTCGACAGGCTCAGTGAGTGGGCGAGAACAAGGCAGATGGAATATAATGTGGATAAATGTGAAGTTATCCACTTTGGTAGAAAAAACAGAAAGGCAGAGTATTTCCTAAATGGTGAAAGATTGGGGAATGCAGATGCTCAAAGGGAACTGGGTGTCCTTGTACATGAGTCACTGAAAGTGAATGTGCAGGTGCAGCAAGCCATTAGGAAGGCAAATGGTATGCTGGCCTTCATTACAAGAGGATTTGAGTACAGGAGTAAAGAAGTCTTAGTCTAATTATATAGGGCCTTGGTGAGACCACACCTGGAGTACTGTGTACAATTTTGGTCTCCTTACGTAAGGAAGGATATACTTGCCATAGAGGGAGTGCAATGAAGGTTCACGAGATTGATTCCTGGGATGGTGGGACTGTCGTATGAGAAGAGATTGAGTAAACTAGGCCTGTATTCTCTTGAATTCAGAAGAATGAGAGGGGATCTCATTGAAGCGTACAAAATTATTACAGGGCTTGATAGGATGGATGCTGGGAGAATGTTTCCCTTGGCTGGGGAATCTAGAACCAGGGGCCACAGCCTCAGGATAAAGGATCGGCCATTCAGGACTGAGATGAGGAGAAATTTCTTCACACAGAGGGTGGTGAATCTTTGGAATTCTCTACCCCAGAGGGCTGTGGAGGCTCAGTCATTGGGTATATTCAAAACAGAAGTCGATAGATTTCTGACTAGTAAGGGCATCAAGGGATATGGCGATAGGGCCGGTGAATGGAGTTGAAGCAGAAGATCAGCCATGATCTCATTGAATGGCGAGGCAGGCTCGAAGGGCTGGATGGCCTACTCCTGCTCCTATTTCTTATGTTTTTATGTACTTATGTTATCTCTGTAATCTCCTTCAGCCCCACAACCCCCTGAGATATCTGCCCTCCTCCAATTCTACCCTCTTGAGCATCCCTGATTATAATCACTCCACCATTGGTGGCCGTGCCTTCTGTTGCCTCGGCTCTGAGCTCTTGAATTCCCTCCCTAAACCTCTCCGCCTCATTACCTCTCTTCCCTCCTTTAAGGTGCTCCTTAAAACCTCCCTCTTTGACCAAGCTTTTGGTCACCTGCCCTAATTCCTCCTTATGTGGCTCGGTGTCAATTTTTTTTGGTCTTATAATACTCCTGTGAAGCGCCTTGGGACGTTTTACTACGTTAAAGGCGCTACATAAATACAAGTTGTTGTTGTTGTAGATGTCGCGGGTTTGGGAGGTGCTGTCGAAGAAGCCTTGGCGAGTTGCTGCAGTGCATCTTGTAGATGGTACACACTGCAGCCACGGTACACGGTGGTGGAGGGAGTGAATGTTTAAGGTGGTGGATGGGGTGCCAATCAAGTGGGCTGCTTTGTCCTGGATGGTGTCGAGCTTCTTGAGTGTTGTTGGAGCTGCACTCACCCAGGCAAGTGGAGAGTATTCCATCACACTCCTGACTTGTGCCTTGTAGATGGTGGAAAGGCTTTGGGGAGTCAGGAGGTGAGACACTCGCCGCAGAATACCCAGCCTCTGACCTGCTCTTGTTGCCACAGTATTTATGTGACTGGTCCAGTAAAGGTTCTGGTCAATGGTGACCCCCAGGATTTGATGGTGGGGGTTTCGGCGATGGTAATGCCTTTGAATGTCAAGGGGAGGTGGTTAGACTCTCGCTTGTTGGAGATAGTCATTGCCTGGCACTTGTGTGGCACGAATGTTACTTGCCACTTACCAGCCCAAGCCTGAATGTCGTCCAGGTCTTGCTGCATGCGGGCCTGGACTGCTTCATTATCTGAGGAGTTGCGAATGGAACTGAATGCTGTATTGTACACAGAGGTGAGGAATGGATAGATCAGATAGAAATACTGCTCACAGAGGGGAAAGGACAGAACAAATAGAACTATTGTACTCAGTGGGGAAGTATTTGGAATGGACTTTACAGGGAGGTAATCGATATAAGTAACTCTAACAGGAGCTTGAATTGACATTTGGTGAGGAAAATCAATGGAGGGCCATCAGTCGTGAGCTGCGTAATCTGTTGGACTCTAGGACTGGCCAGATAGATTGAATGGTTTTTCCCGCTCGAGCACATTCCCAAGATCCTTCCAGATGAGGAAAGCCATTCATCCCATCTATATGCATCCTCCCAAGAAGACCCCACATCTCACGGACCCCCGGCCCACCCCCCGCCATTGCTACATCAACTGTTTCTTCAATTATTTGGACCCAGGCCTCTAGTTCTGCTCGCACAGTTTAATTTTGTAATATTCCAGATTTACCGTTTCCATTCTATTAATGATCTCCTCACGTCTCTTCTCATAATTCAGCCCATCAAAGTTGAAGCCCATGGAATAAAAGGGACAGTGGCAGCATGGATACGGAATTGGCTAAGTGACAGGAAACAGAGAGTAGTGGTGAATGGTTGTTTATCGGACTGGAGGAAGGTACACAGTGGGGTTCCCCAGTCGTCGATACTAGGACCACTGCTTTTCTTGATATATATTAATGACTTGGACTTGGGTGTACAGGGCACAATTTCAAAATTTACAGATGACACAAAACTTGGAAGTACAGTGAACAGTGAGGAGGAGAGTGATAGACTTCAGGAAGACATAGACAGGCTGGTGAAATGGGCGGACACGTGGCAGATGAAATTTAACGCAGAAAAGTGTGAAGTGATACATTCTGATAGGAAGAACGAGGAGAGGAAATATAAACTAAAGGGTACAATCCTAAAGGGGGTGCATGAACAGAGAGACCTGGGGGTATATGTGCACAAATCACTGAAGGTGGCAGGGCAGGTTGAGAAAGTGGTTAAAGAAGCTTCCGGGATCCTGGGCTTCATAAATAGAGGTACAGAGTACAAAAGCAAGGAAGTTATGATGAACCTTTATAAAACACTGGCTCGGCCTCAACTGGAGTATTGTGTCCAATTCTGGGCACTGCACTTTAGGAAGGATGTGAAGGCCTCAGAGAAGGTGCAGAAAAGATTCACTAGAATGGTTCCAGGGATGAGGGACCTCAGTTACATTGATAGACTGGAGAAGCTGGGGCTGTTCTCCTTGGAGCAGAGAAGATTGAGAGGAGATTTGATAGAGATGTTCAAAATCATGAGGGGTCTAGACAGAGTAGAGAGAGAGAAACTGTTCCCACTGGCAGAAGGGTCGAGAACCAGAGGACACAGATTTAAGGTGATTGGCAGAAGAATAAAAGGCGACATGAGGAAAAACTTTTTTATGCAGTGAGTGGTTATGGTCTGGAATGCACTTTCAAAAGGGAATTGGATAAATACCTGAAGGAAAAACACATTGCAGGGCTGTGGGGAAAGGGCGGGGGAGTGGGACTAGTTGAAGTGCTCTTGCAGGGAGCCGGCACGGGCTCGACGGGCCGAATGGCCTCCCTCTGTGCTGTAACCATTCTATGATTCAACACTGAGGATCAGCCTCGTGGCTCTTCTCTGCACTGCCTCCAGTGCTCGAGTATCTCCTTGACCAGGACAAGGCACAGCACTTCCAGTGCCGTCTGACCAGAGCACGGTACCGTTTGACCAGGACTTGTCACTCAACAGTCCATTGGCTCGGTTGGTTGCTGCCATTCGTTGATTGGACATGTTGAGCTTGAGTCTACGGAGACTCTTTGGTCTCTTTCAACTTTATCCTCAGTTATTTCAGCGCCATCCATTTCTGTGCGTGTCACTCATTTTCCTCTCTTCACCTGCTATTGCTCTGCTCACTCACAGCAATGTGTGCTGCCATTTCTGAGCTGCCTCCATCGATTTTACTATCCCTCCTAGTTTATCACCCGCATAATTTGACCGAATTGCATTGAGTGTCTGAATCCAAGTCATTGAGCTTAATCCAATGTTCCTACACATCAAAGCACAGAAGCTTCGGGAGTCTCTGTAGCTGGAGTGCTCTCCTATACTTACTGTGTGTGATCTTAGCCTCTCATTTGGTGCACCTGTTGAAGGGGGCTTAAGCAGCTTCATTCATTTGAAAATGTCTTTGACTATGGAGACTGGGGAGTGAGGCTTGGCTCACTGGTAAGCTTCGGAGTCAAGTGGTTATGGGTTCAAGCCCCAACTCAGACAGCCCCAGCGAGCAGAGACGAGGGTTCCAGTCTCTGAATAACGGGTTGACATCTAACGGAGAACTTGCATGTGATGGGAGCCAAGTGTTCCTGGTGAGACCGCCAGAGATTTGGCCTGTAAATACTGGAGTGAGATCCAGCAATGTGATTGCACCTGATTCGAGTGGACCCCCACCCCACCCCACCCCAGTCAGGCCTACAACCTGTTCATAAAGTGGGGGTCTTCATTACAAAAACAAGCCAGAGAGAGAGAGCACTATCTGCTGGATGTAGAAGCAGTGGGAGAAACAGGTTTCCTCTAGGCTTGCAAGAGATGACGGAGATAGAGCAACAGAGAACGGAGGTTCGAAGTCAAACTATTAACGGGCTGGATGTCATCAAACAGCCAACTCTCCAGGAAACTATTGAGGGACCATCTGTGGAGAGAGAAAGAGTTAACGTTTCAGGTCTGGGACCCTTCATCAGAACTGATGAAGGGTCCCAGACCTGAAACGTTAACTCTGTTTCTCTCTCCACAGATGCTGCCTGGCCTGCTGAGTATTTCCAGTATTTTCTGTTGTTATTTCAGATTTCCAGCATCCGCAGTATTTTGCTATTATAACTATTGAGGGCCGTTTGAGATTGTGGCACAAATGAAGCTTGGCATAATTTATAGCACACTCAAAATCTAATTTACGTTAATAAGTTGGAAGATGTTCAGGTCTGGTTGGTGCCCCAATCACTGTACTCCAAAGTAATAGAAACAAAGAAAAATAGGAGCAGAAGTCGGCCATTCGAGCCTGCTCCGCCATTCAATATCATGACTGATCCTCTATCTCAATGCCATATTCCCGCTCTCTCCCCATACCCCTTGATGCCTTTTGTGTCTAGAAATCTATCTCCTTCTTAAATATATTCAGTGACTTGGCCTCCACAGCCTTCTGTGGTAGAGTGATAATGTGCTTTGAGCAGTTTCTGAAAGGTGTGAGGAGGCATCATATGAATGTAGTTTTTCCTTTCAAAATGTGAAAAGGCTGGAGTCGGACATGTAAGGTAACCAAGGCAAAAACACTGGGGATATTTGAAATACAATTAGATGCCATGATGGGAGTGTTATTGTGCTCGAAGTAGGAGCTTTGAATGGCGTGGTCTCCTATGCTTAACACCCAAGGGAACATAGAACAAATCAAAAAAATCAAATCCACTTTATTGTCATTGTTAGTGCACAAGTGCAGTACAGCGAAATGTCGGCTTGCGGCTCCCGAGAGTGTACATTTAGATTAAGACATTTAAACATTCAACATACATTTGGCTTGTAATACATTAACATAAACATAACCATAATAAAGTGCATTGGCAGATGTGCAGGCTTTAGAGTTTATTTGTGGAGTTCAGTAGGATGACAGCCCTGGGAAAGAAGCTGTTCCTAAATCTGGCCGTACGGGTGCGAATGCATCTGTGGCGTCTCCCAGATGGCAGGAGGGCGAACAGACTGTGGCTGGGGTGGGTAGGGTCTTTGATGATGGACCATGACCTCCGTAAACAGCGTTTCTGGTATATGTGCTCTATGGTCGGTAGCCGGGTGCCGGAAATGCGTTGGGCAGTTTTGACTACCCGCTGCAGGGCTTTCCGGTCATAGTAGCTACAGCTGCCACACCATACTGTGATACAGTTTGTCAGGATGCTCTCTATTGTGCAGCGGTAAAAGTTAGAGAGGATCAGGGGTGACAGGTTACATCCCTTCAGCCTCCTTAGGAAATATAGGTGCTGCTGGGCCTTCTTCACCAGAGAGATACGGTATAGAAACCAAGAACTGCAACGATTCACGATTCTCCGTGTAATTTGAATGACAAATTGTAGGAACAGGAGTCATCATTGAACCCCTTGGGTCTATTCTGCCATTCAATTAGATCGTGGTTAACCTCAACTCCATTTACCCGCCTTTACTGCAACAAAATCTATTGTGGGAAGGACAAAACTTGGTGTACTTTTGGAAGGGAATGATTTAAATTTGCACTCGCAGAAGTGTGTCTAAACTACAATCTAGCCCACAACTCCCAGGAGCGTATATCTCCCGCTGGTTTCTTGTTATGACAATGGCATTACCATCGCCGAATCCCCCACCATCAACATCCTGGGGGAGCACAAAGAATTTTTATAATATTAGGAAAAAGAGGGTAGTCAGGAGCAATGTTGGCCCTTTAAAAACTGAAAGTGGTGATATTGTCAATGATAATAAGGAAATGGTGGACATGTTGAATAATTACTTTGCATCAGTACAGTAGAGGAAGAGATCCCAAGGAAACTAATATTAAATCAGTGACAGGGACTCAATAAAATTAACAGTAATGAAGAAAATAATGGCACTAAAGAGTGACAAATCCCCAGGACCAGATGGTTTCCACCCCAGGGTTTTAAAGGAAGTAGGTGAGCACATTGCAGATGCCCGAACTATAATCTTCCAAAGTTCTCTCGATTCAGGAGCCGTTCCTCGAGATCGGAAAATTGTGCATGTCACTCCGCTATTTAAGAATGGCCAGAGGGAAACCAGGGAATTATAGACCAGTTAGCCTAACGTTACCTGGGCTGGAGTGCTTCAGCTATGAAGAAAGACTGGACAGGCTGGGGTTGTTTTCCTTGGAGCAGAGAAGGCCGAGGGGGGACCTGATTGAGGTGTACAAAATTATGAGGGGCATAGATAGGGTAGATAGAAAGGAACTTTTCACCTTAGTAGAGGGGTCAATAACCAGGGGGCATAGATTCAGGGTAAGGGGCAGGAGGTTTAGAGGGGATTTGAGGAAAAACCTTTTCACCCAGAGGGTGGTTGGAATCTTGAACTCACTGCCTGAAAGGGTGGTAGAGGCAGGAACCCTCACAACATTCAAGAAGCATTTAGATGAGCACTTGAAACGCCATAGCATACAAGGCTACGGACCAAGTGCTGGAAAATGGGATTAGATTAGACAGGACTTGATGGCTGGCGTGGACACGATGGGCCAAAGGGCCTCTTTCTGTGCTGTATAACTATGACTCTATCTGTTGTCAGGAAATTACTAGTCTATAATTAAGGATAGGGTGACTGATCAACTGAAAATTTGAGAGGTGTTCAGAGAGCCAGCATGTGAAAGGCAGGTCACACCCGACAAACCTGATTGAATTTTGAGGTGGCTAAAGTAGTGGACAGGGGAATGTCTATGGATGTTATTTATATGGACTTCCAGAAGGTGTTTGATAAAGTCCCACATAAGAGACTGTTAACTAAGGTAGAAGCCCACGGAATTGAGGGTAAATTATTGACCTGGTTGGGAAATTGGCTGAGCAGCAGGAGACAGAGAGTAGGGATAATGGGCAGGTACTCAAACTGGCAGGATGTGACTAGTGGTGTCCCGCAGGGATCTGTGTTGGAGCCTCAACTATTCACCATATTTATTAACGACTTAGATGATGAGATAGAAAGTCATATATCCAAATTTGCCGATGACACAGATAGGCGGCATTGTAGATGAAAGCATAAAATTACAAGCGTGACAAACTGCAGAATGGAAAGGAAAAATGTGAGACAAGAAATGCAGATGTACCATTTTTGTTGTAGATAGGATGGGAAGGTTATCTAGTTTGTTATCAAAGCTCTCGTCGCAGTTTCTGCCCAACTATGACTGGAAAAACTTGCATTTATAGTGTCTCTCAGGGCTGTGGGATTTCCCAAAGTGCTTACAGCCAATAAATGATATTTGAGGTGCAGTCACAGTTTTGCACACAGGAAACAGCAATAGGATAAATAATAAATTCATCTGTTCTGTTGGTTGATGGACAAACATTGGCCAGGTCACTGGGAATGTTCACATTTCATTCTGGGCAGGCAGACCTCAACAGCTCAGCTGAAGGACCGCACCTCAGTACTGGACTGAAGTGTAAACCTCGGGAATATGCTTAACTCCTGGAGTCAGAGGTGAACCGTGAACACAGTCTGATGCAGAGCTGAGCGTCATCAACTGAGCCAGCCAGACACACTTACCTACAGCCAAGAGTAAAACAATCTTCTGGGCGCCTGCCCCCACTTCAAACAGGGCCTGTGGTCAGTTACTAGACTTGCAAACCGAGTACAGAACTGGTCATCTGTCAGTTTGATCATTACACAGTACTTTACTACAGAAGTTTTGAAAGAATTAGACACTGAAGGGGCTGCAATCTCTCTGCTGTCCCCTTCTCTCTACCCCTTTCTTTTCACTAGTGTCCGAGTGCAATGGTTGGTCCTCCAACTAGCCTGTGTGCACCAAGACCTAGAGTCGCAAGCCCTACAGCCAGTGACAAAAATAAAACTGCGAGATGTGAAATGAACAGTCAATCACCTTTAAAACGCAACAGCACCTTTATTAACTAAAAAACACTTGAAGTTTCCACCATCACCACCAAGTTACTGGTTAGTACTGCTAGTTTATCAGCATTACCAGCAGACATTACAAGAATGACCGAATTTTAACTATAAATAAACTCGTGTTGATTCTCTCCGGCGTGGAGCATGACAGAACAGAGATGTCTCAAATTGGATTGAGCCCAGTTTTATTCCTAGATTTAATCTTTTGTACATAAACAGTCACTACCCAAATACATAGCTTAAAATGTTACATTTTTACAGTAATATTAAACCCCAAAGGAAGCGCTTGAACATGACTGAGGATTACATTTCAGAACAAGTGGTGGATGTTTGCTCACTTGGTTTGCCCCAAAGTAGGCTAGCAGTTTTAATGTCACTTTGTACAGGAGGTGCTGCAGAAAGAATTGTCAAACCAAGGAGCAGATCTTGCTCTCCAGAGCTTGCTAATTGTGACAGACTGATGATTAGGCTCCAGCCTTCCATAGGTGAAGCTTGCTCTGGGATTAGGCAACCTCCTACAGTCTGTGCGATAATGATCCGCACTCCGACCAAATCCAAGGGTTCATTTTCCCCTCCCCACCCCTATCCAACCACACAGCCCATGTGATGGAAGTAACATACACCCATTGAACATCATCCCAGAACTCAAATTGATTATAATTTCTCATTTAACCCCAGACCTCATCTTATTTAGCAATATAATTTTACCCTTTCTAAAAAGTACTGTTAAGTGAAACTGTTGAACTATTGTGCAAGGCAAATGTAGAATTACACTTTAATAGATTTAGATCAGCGATCTTTATTAGCAGTCCAGTTCCTTGGAAGCTCATTCATCTTTACAAATGCTTTGTGAAGCCAGAACCGTTTATTCTACCCAGACATCAACTGACAGACGCTGCAGAATTATTTACAATCTAACCCAAATGTACATTTGGTTATATAAAAATTGCTCACGAATAAAATTACAATGATAAGGGTCATTCACAAATTAATTTACATAATCCAGAGATTTTTATTTATAAATGCAAATTTTAAAATTTGGGACTTAACCCAATTTGAAAAAAAAAACAGAAAATGACAAAATCTGTGGAGCAAGCTTGTTCCTGTGGTATACGACAATCTGTCTCAACATCAGCCATCTGATCCACAGTAGCATTACCAGGATCTCATCCCACTCGGTGTTCTCCGCCTGGTGACTTGCAATCAGACTTCAGGTCCTCAGAGCCGCAGAACTCAGAGTACATTTGTGTTCCCTATAAAAACAAGTAATTCGCACAGAAAATGCTATTTACACATACACACTATAGTAAGTATTGAGCTAGGCAGTATTACAACAAGCAGATGACCTTAACATGTATTGGTGACATTGCCAAACTACAAGCTCTGCATCACTTGGTTTTTCCTCATTCACCGTATGTGGGTGTCACTGGCAAGGCCGGCATTTATTGCCCATCCCTAGTTGCCTTCAAGGTGGTGGTGAGCCGCCTTCTTGAACCGCTGCAGTCCGTGTGGTGAAGGTGCTCCCACAGCGCTGTTAGGGAGGGAGTTCCAGGATTTTGACCCAGTGACAATGAAGGGAAGGCCGATATATTTCCAAGTCAGGATAGTGTGTGACTTGGAGGGGAACTTGGAGGTGGTGGTGTTCCCATGCGCCTGCTGCCCTTGTCCTTCTAGGTGGAAGAGATTGCAGGTTTGGGAGGTGCTGCCGAAGAAGCCTTGGCGAGTTGCTGCAGTGCATCTTCTAGATGGTACACACTGCAGTCACGGTGCGCTGGTGGTGGAGGGAGTGAATGTTTAAGGTGGTGGACCGGGGGGGGGGGGGGGGAATGGTTAAGGTGGCAGACGGTGGGGGAGGGAATGGTTAAGGTGGTGGACGGGGGTGGGGTGGGGGAATGGTTAAGGTGGTGGACGGGGGGGGGGGGGGGGGGTGTGGATGGTTAAGGTGGTGGAGGGGGGAATGGTTAAGGTGGTGGACGCGGGGGGATGGTTAAGGTGGTGGACGGGGAGGGGGAATGGTTAAGGTGGTGGACGGGGGGGGGGGGGGGGAGATGGTTAAGGTGGTGGACGGGGTGGGGGAATGGTTAAGGTGGTGGACCGGGGGGGGGGGGGGGGGGGGGGATGGATAAGGTGGTGGACGGGGCGGGGGGGGATTGGTTAAGGTGGTGGACCAGAGGGGGGGGGGGTGCCAATTAGGAATAAAATTAAAGTGTAATTCTGAACCATTTAGAATGAGATGCAAACCATCATTTGGATGCTCCAGGCCGCACAGACTGGATAGGAAAGGACCTTCAGCCATCGATGGCTGTTCAGAGATGATACAAGCACATGAATCCCTCCCTGCCCCAAGGCAGCAAGTTACCCGGCCAATCGTCACTCTGCCAGCATGGACCCATTGAGCAGGCTGATGATTGGTTAGCTTATACCCACCGTGGTGAAGGACTGAAATACCAACACTGTTTCACATCAAGGGGAGTCTGGCAGCCTCTTTAAAGTCAGAATTGTGGAATAAGGGACCAGGGAAGCTCACTGAAGCAGACACTGTAAAGGGGTCTGGAGACAATTCGGCAGGGCTGGGGTATGGAATGAATCTGAAAGGAAGAGGTTTGTTTCTGCCTTCACTTACTCCTAAAGCCTCTTGCCTTTTAAGTGGAAAACAACTTCATTCATCAGGCCCCATCTTATTCTGGAATTCAAAAATAAATCTGCAGCACGTTTGAAGATCTACTGTACCCAGTTGGTTTGCAAGTCCTGTATAGTGCTCGATGTCCTTGGGACCAATAGCCCTAGAGTGAGGGACCAGGCAATACAAGAATCCTACCCCTTTCCATGGGCAGACACAGGCTGGGCCAGAGTGATGCCCAAACAGTCAGTCCCCTTGGACTGTGCCAGTCTCAAACGAAACTTGTGCTCAAATGCGTTAGGACAATGCCTCCAGATATCAGGTGGACCTCTCCCCTACACGGGGCAGTAGATAATGGAGCCTGCGTAGCTCGTGGACCTGCCCACAAACTAAAGCAGGAACAGGTGGACAGCCTAGAACGATGATAAATGACACAAGCTCTGCCTTAGTGGACCAGCTCAGAATTGTGTACTGAACGTACCCAACCCCACAGCTCACATCCTACTGGCCACTGAGCGCCAGCAGACTGCAGGCAAAGGGGTACTACCACACGCACACATTGCATCCCGGCAAACCCCCATCCCGGTAACAAAGATATATTGCCAGTTAGAGCAAGGTTAACAGACAGAAAACAAAGAGTAGGGATAAACGGGTCTTTTTTAGGATGGCAGGCTGTGACTAGTGGGGTACCGCAAGGATTGGTGCTTGGGCCCCAGCTATTCACAATCTATATCAATGATTTGGATGAGGGGACTAAATGTAACATTTCCAAATGTGCTGATGATACAAAGCTAGGTGGCAGTGTCAGTTGTGAAGAGGCTTCAAGGGGATCTCGACAAGACTCGTTTATCCCTACTCTGTTTTCTGTCTGTTAACCTTGCTCTAACTGGCAAAATATCGTTGTTACTGGGATGGGGGTTTGCCGGGATGCTCTGTGTGCGTGTGGTAGTGCCACTTTGCCTGCAGTCTGCTGGCACTCTGGCAGATGGAATATAATGTGGATAAATGTGAAGTTATCCACTTTGGTAGAAAAAACAGAAAGACAGAGTATTTCCTAAATGGTGAAAGATTGGGGAATGCAGATGCTCAAAGGGACCTGGGTGTCCTTGTACATGAGTCACTGAAAGTGAATGTGCAGGTGCAGCAAGCCATTAGGAAGGCAAATGGTATGCTGGCCTTCATTACAAGAGGATTTGAGTACAGGAGTAAAGAAGTCTTACTCCAATTATATAGGGCCTTGGTGAGACCACACCTGGAGTACTGTGTACAATTTTGGTCTCCTTACCTAGGGAAGGATATACTTGCCATAGAGGGAGTGCAACGAAGGTTCACGAGATTGATTCCTAGGATGGCGGGACTGTCGTATGAGAAGAGATTGAGTAAACTAGGCCTGTATTCTCTTGAATTCAGAAGAATGAGGGGATCTCATTGAAGCATACAAAATTATTACAGGGCTTGATAGGGTGGATGCTGGGAGAATGTTTCCCTTGGCTGGGGAGTCCAGAACCAGGGGTCACAGCCTCAGGATAAAGGGACTGAGATGAGGAGAAATTTCTTCACACAGAAGGTGGTGAATCTTTGTAATTCTCTACCCCAGAGGGCTGTGGAGGCTCAGTCATTGGGTATATTCAAAACAGAAGTCGATAAATTTCTGACTAGTAAAGGCATCGAGGGATATGGCAATAGGGCCGGTGAATGGAGTTGAGGCAGAAGATCAGCCATGATCTCATTGAATGGCGGAGCAGGCTCGAAGGGCCGAATGGCCTACTCCTGCTCCTATTTCTTATGTTAAGGTCATGCATGCAACTGGGGAAACATGCGATGTGGGTCCCTCGCCATACCTTGTCCCTCGCTTGCTGAAGGAAGCAGTCGGCAGGGAGACTGGTCTCCTACTACTTGCACCACCACCTAGAGAGGCTGCATAATGCCCTAACCCCACCCGTACCCAATGTTCTGCAAACCTGCTGGCCTAGGCCCCTCTCCTATAGCAAGGAACAACCCTGGCCAGTCAGCTCACAGTACTGCGTGTCAAGGCAATGTATAAAACTACGACCCTAATTATGCATCTGCAATGTCCTGGTATCTGAACGTCCCATAAGCCAGGAGAGCAATTAAATGTAACCAAGTTCAACAAGACCGCGAGAACATCTTTCCAGTGGTTTACCTTCTTTCAGCGGTGTTGTAGGAGCAACATTCTCCTTCGCAGGGTGTTGGAAAGTTTTGACTGGATCGAAGCGTCTGGTGCCTTGAACCTTGCTACGCTGCTCTTGATATTTCTGCTCCGCCTGCTTCTCCTTCAATAGCTGGGCTCGTAGTTTCGTCAGCTCCTGCCAGGTACAATGATGACCAGATCAGACATTTACTTCCCACAAGCCACGTTTCTCTATTTCCCCATTAAAAAAGATATCGATTTACATGAAATTTACCATGAAAACCCCAAATACCATCCTTGTGTTCCAGATAGCAGAGATTGAAAATTGCCTGGGAAAGGGAAGAATGAGCAAAGGACATTCAGCCCATCAAAGCTCCTCCTTCTAGTGGTGTTGTAGCTAGTGACTTGGACATGCGGCTAATAGATCATAGAATGGTTACAGCACGGACGGCGGCCTTTCGGCCCGAGCCGACTCAGCGAGTCCCACTCCCCCGCCCTTTCCCCATAGCCCTGCAAATGTTTTTTCTTCAGACACTTATCTAATTCCCTTTTGAAAGATAAGATCGAGTCTGCCTCCACCACCCTTTCAGGCAGCGCATTCCAGATCCTAACCACTCGCTGCGTAAAAAAGTTTTCTTTGGTGCTTTTACCAATCACCTTAAATCGGTGTCCTCTGGTTCTCAACCCTTCTGCCAGTGGGAACAGTTTCTCTCTATCTACTCTGTCTAGACCGCTCATGATTTTGAACACTTCGATCAATTCTCCTCTCAATCTTCTCTGCTCCAAGGAGAACAACCCCAGCTTCTCCAGTCTATCCACGTAACTGAAGTCCCTCATCCCTGGAACCATTCTAGTAAATCTTTTCTGCACCCTCTCGAAGGCCTTCACATCCTTCCTAAAGTGCGGTGCCCAGAATTGGACACAAGACTCCAGTTGGGGCCGAACCAGTGTTTTATACAGGTTCATCATAATTTCCACACTTTTGTACTCTATACCTCTATTTATGAAGCCCAGGATCCCGTATGCCTTTTTAACCACTTTCTCAACCGACCCTGCCACCTTCAACGAAATGTGCACATATACCCCCAGGTCTCACTGTTCCTGCACCCCCTTTAGGATTGTACCATTTAGTTTTTATGTCCTCTCCTCATTCTTTCTACCAAAATGTATCACTTCACACTTTTCTGCATTAAATTTCATCTGCCACGTGTCCACCCATTCCACCAGCCTGTCTACATAAGAACATAAGAAGTAGGAGCAGGAGTAGGCCATACGGCCCCTCAGGCCTGCTCCGCCATTCAATAGGATCATGGCTGATCCGAATCTAGACTCACGTCCACTTCCCTGCCCTCTCCCCGTAACCCCCAATTCCCTTATCTGCTAGGAAACTGTCTATCTCCGTTTTAAATTTATTTAATGTCGCAGCTTCCACAGCTCTCTGGGGTAGCAAATTCCATAGATTTATTACCGAGTGAAGAAGTTTCTCCTCATCTCAGTTTTGAAAGGGCAGCCCCTTATTCTTAGATTATGCCCCCTAGTTCTAGTCTCACCCATCAGTGGAAACATCCTCCCCGCATCCACCCGATCAAGCCCCCTCACAATCTTATATATGTTTCGATAAGATCGCCTCTCATTTTTCTGAACTCCAATGGGTAGAGTCCCAACCTACTCAACCTTTCCTCATACGTCAACCCCCTCATCTCCGGAATCAACCGAGTGAACCTTCTCTGAACCGCTTTGAGAGTATATCTTTTCTTAAATATGGAAACCAAAACTGCACGCAGTATTCCAGGTGTGGCCTCACCAACACCCTGTATACGTCTTCCTGAAGTCTATCACTCTCCTCCTCACTGTTCACTATGCTTCCAAGTTTTGCAAATTTTGAAATTGTACCCTGTACACCCACATCCAAGTCATTAATATATATCAAGAAAAGCAGTGGTCCTAGAACCGACCCCTGGGGAACACCACTGTATACCTTCCTCCAGTCCGAAAAACAACTGCTCACCTCTCCTCTCTGTTTCCTGTCACTTAGCCAATTCCGTACCCATGCTGCCACTGTCCCTTTTATTCCATGGGCTTCAACTTTGCTGGCAAGCCTGTTCTGTGGCACTTTGCTGAAAGTGTACATGGATTTCCAAAAACCTATGTCAACCGCATTGCCCTCATCAACCCTCTGTTACCTCATCAAAAAACTCGATCAAGTTGGTTAAACACGATTTGTATTTAACAAATCTGTGCTGGCTTTCCTTAGTTAATCCACACTTGTCCAAGTGACCTATCAGACCCTGGAGCACATCATTGAGCACTGCCCTCCGAGGAAATTCACAGGCAGCCGACAAGATATCCACGCTGTTGCACCGGAAGCTTTGGCCTGGATATCTGACTCAGATATTGACATTTGATTTGCTACTGCCATACCGTTAGAAATCAGGTGTCCAAAATGTATATGGTTATGCGAACAAAATTGAGATACAATCATGTAAATACAGCATTATTTGCATTAGAACTAGACAAAAAGTCTCTTCAGACTAGTCTTAAAATAATTAGATAGACGCTTAGAATCTGCTTGTGGTTTGGTTCCCTGTGGGTGTTATAGCATTCTGCAGTGTGACAGTCAGAAATAATCTTGTTTCCAAGTTAGGATTTCAACCTTGTTTATATGTTTCTCTAATTGGACTAACTAAGGCTCAATGTCTACATTTCTTCTATTACTAATAACCATGATGTAATGCTAAGGTAGGAAGTGGAGTTAGCTTAAGAAAACTGCTTGTAAGGATAATTAAAAGTTAATTAGGATAAAAGACAGACTAAAAGGAATTTGAGGAGGTTAAGGTAACCATCTTAGGATGGGGCCGTTTGCTAGATGAAAGTGAGATAACGACTGGCTGAAGTGGGACAGCTCTGGCTTGGGCCTCCTGATTAAAAGGGGACGAGGTCAGGCCTTGTACTTGCTGTGCCAGGGAGGATAGAGACAAAGAGATAAGACATGAATTTCAAAGGAAGAACCTTCAGAAAGATTAAACAATAAGACAAATTGGATGTGATCATCAGACCTCTTGAGGGCTTTCATCCAAGAATTGAGACAAAGAACTTGATGACCCATTGGGTAATGAGGTTTTAGGGGAACCGCTATAGGTTAAATGGTCTGGTCAACAATCTGGCCTCAGGCCCACCCCTAAAAAAGAGAATAAAAGTAACACCGAGTGCTTGCCCACGCAGATGGTGGAGGGAGGAGCCAAGCTGAAGTTGGGCTGGTCGAACGCTCTTTTGAGTGATCCCATGCTCACCAATTCAAAGGTTCTAGATGAGAGAAAGAGAGACCGCAAGCCAGAGAACCGTTCACGCATGCCAGCCATTGTCTGACTGGGACCGGAACCAGCTGCTTGTCACGGTCGTATGTTTTTGCCGTATAACTAGCATGTTGTATTCCATCTTAAACTCTGATTAAACACAATGGCCTAGAAATTCACTGGTGCCCCGTTTGGGGCACCCACCTCGCCAGGGCGCCGGAAGTACCGCCCCGGAAGGAGTCGCGGCCGCCCGCCGCAAATTCACTTTCAGCGCCCCAGAGGGAAGCGCGGCGCTACTCGAGGCGCCCCGCATCCTTCTTGGGGCGCTGCAACTGAAGATCACAGCGCAACGTGCCGCAGCGCCACACCGCGCTGCGGTACTGCAGGCCTTCCTCCCCTTCTTAAAGGGGAGGGGCCTGCTGCAGCGCGCTCGAAGAGTGCGAGTGCCAGCAAAAGAGCCCGGCACTGAGAAGTGCCGGGCTCTTGGGACACAGCCGGCACTCCGCGCGAGGGGGGGGGGGGGGCGCCCGCAGGAGGCCGGGGACGGCGGCACCGAGGTGCTGGCAGGTGGCCAGCAAAAAAATGGCCGCCCCGCACCTCAACCGCTGCAGGTAGGCCCCCCCTGAACCGGTCACAAATTGCGACCGGCGTTAAAGCAGGGGGCGCGACTAAATTTCGCTAGCGGGGCGTTGCGCACACCGATGAAGTCATCGGTAGCGGCGCAGCGCTAACGGCTAGCGCCGCCATTAGCGTCCCGCTAAATTTAGCGGGAGGCGTGGCCAGTGGCGTACAACCCACTAAGTGCCCTCTTAGGGAACTAACGGGTGGCGCAGCCACGGAATATCTAGGCCAATATACCCACCATATTGGTTTGCACTCGATCCTGATTATTTGAAAGACTAGAGATAAGCTACTAGAGCGGAATCTCTGGAATATCTCTGGCAGGGGAGAACTTATTGGTCATTCAGACACTCAACACAAGTTCCGAAGTGACACTGACTACTTACAACAGGGTCGTTGGTGCTTCCGGCCCAAGGGTTCCCACACCGTGGAATGAGTGAGCTTTAAAGTTGCACACACAAACAGCACAATAGTTACTTTATCTTTAACAGTCACTCTTTATTGCTGCTCAGATGGTCAAGCTAGTGAGAAGCTGAGCCTGGTCTCAGCTGAGGAAAGGGAGACTCAGCGCCCTAATCCTCACTGGAAGAAATCATAAATTGGAAGAAATAACGAGACAAAACAGTCTCTTCAGACTGGTGTTAGAATAACTGGAGAGACGCTTAGAATTTGCTGATGTTCTTGGTTCCCTGCGGATGTTGTAACATTCTGCACTGTGGCGGTGACCTTGTTTCCAGACTAGCTGTCTGCTAGAAAGGTTGTTGACTATAGCTTTGATAATCTACCCTGGGCCCACCCCTAAAAAAAAGAGTAAAAGAGATATCTAAAGAGCTTTCAGCACAGACGGCGAAGGGAAGGGAAGAGCTGTTCGCGCACGCCAGCCGTCTGCCCGATCGGGACCAATACCAGCCGCTTGTCACGGTCGTGTGTCTACTATGTCTATCGTGATTGTGTGCTGTACTTAACTTAAACTGCCGTTCCTTAATAAAATGCCATACAATTCCTAAGACCCTTTGGGTAATCTGTGTGCGACCTGTAATCCAAATCTTACATCACCCACGTGTATCCAAGGCTGTTAAGAGAAGCAAGGGAGGAAATAGCGCAGGCGCTGACCATTTTCCAATCCACTGTCTACAGGTGTGATGCCGGAGGACTGGTAACATTGCACCGTTGTTTAAAAAGGGAGCAAGGGATCGACTGAGTAATTAGTAATGAGAAAGGATTAATTAGCAATCTTGTTGTGCGAGGCCCCTTGGGGAGGAACGATCATAATATGACAGAATTCTTCATTAAGATGGAGAGTGAAGTATTTGACTCAGACTAGGGTCCTGAATTTAAATAAAGGAAACTACGATGGTATGAGGCGCGAGTTGGCTAAGATGGATTGGGGAACGTTACTTAAAGGATTGACGGTGGATAGGCAATAGCAAACATTTAAAGATCACATGGATGAACTACAGAATTTGTTCATCCCTGTCTGGCATAACAATAAAACAAAAAAGGTGACTCAACCGTGGCTAACAAGGGAAATTAGGGATAGCATAAGATCCAAAGGAGAGGACATATAAATTGGCCAGAAAAAGCAGCAAACCTGAGGATTGGGAGCAGTTTAGGATTCAGCAAAGGAGGACAAAGGGATTAATTAAGAGGGGGAAAATAGAGTACGAGAGTAAGCTTGCAGGGAACATAAAAACTGACTGTAAAAGCTTCTATAGATATGCGAAGAGAAAAAGATTGGTGAAGTCAAGCGTAGGTCCCTTGCAGTCAGAATCAGGGGAATTTATATTGGGGAACAAAGAAATGGCAGACCGACTAAATACATACTTTGGTTCTGTCTTCACAAAGGAGGACACAAATAACCTCCCAGAGATGTCGGGGAACAGAGGGTCTAATGAGAGGGAGGAACTGAATGAAATCTATATTTGTAGGGAAACGGTGTTGGGGAAATTGATGAGATTGAAGGCCGATAAATCCCCAGGGCCTGATAATCTACATCCTAGGGTACTTAAGGAAGTGGCCCTAGAAATAGTAGATGCATTGCTGGTCATCTTCCAAAATTCTATAGACTCTGGAACAGTTCCCATGGATTGGAGGGTAGCTAATGTAACCCCACTATTTAAAAAAGGTGGTAGAGGGAAAACGGGGAATTATAGACCAGTAAGCCTGACATCGGTAGTGGGGAAAATGCTAGAGTCCATTATAAAAGATGTAATAGCAGAGCACTTGGAAAACAGTGACGGGATCGGACAAAGTCAACATGGATTTACAAAAGGTAAATCGTGCTTGACTAATCTACTGGAATTTTTTGAGGATGTACAGGAAACTCTTCTGTATCCGGCACTGGGATGGTGCCGGTTGATTAAAAATTCTGGAAAACAAAGAAGGGACATGGAGTGACAATAGCCCAAGGTACAGGGGACCAGGTTCCACAGGCACAGGGGACCGGGTTCCACAGGCACAGGGGACCGGGTTCCACAGGCACAGGGGACCGGGTTCCACAGGCACAGGGGACCGGGTTCCACAGGCACAGGGGACCGGGTTCCACAGGCACAGGGGACCGGGTTCCACAGGCACAGGGGACCGGGTTCCACAGGCACAGGGGACCGGGTTCCACAGGCACAGGGGACCGGGTTCCACAGGCACAGGGGACCGGGTTCCACAGGCACAGGGGACCGGGTTCCACAGGCACAGGGGACCGGGTTCCACAGGCACAGGGGACCGGGTTCCACAGGCACAGGGGACCGGGTTCCACAGGCACAGGGGACCGGGTTCCACAGGCACAGGGGACCGGGTTCCACAGGCACAGGGGACCGGGTTCCACAGGCACAGGGGACCGGGTTCCACAGGCACAGGGGACCGGGTTCCACAGGCACAGGGGACCGGGTTCCACAGGCACAGGGGACCGGGTTCCACAGGCACAGGGGACCGGGTTCCACAGGCACAGGGGACCGGGTTCCACAGGCACAGGGGACCGGGTTCCACAGGCACAGGGGACCGGGTTCCACAGGCACAGGGGACCAGGTTCCACAGGCACAGGGGACCAGGTTCCACAGGCACAGGGGACCGGGTTCCACAGGTACAGGGGACCGGGTTCCACAGGCACAGGGGACCGGGTTCCACAGGCACAGGGGACCAGGTTCCACAGGCACAGGGGACCAGGTTCCACAGGCACAGGGGACCAGGTTCCACAGGTACAGGGGACCAGGCTCCACAGGCACAGGGGACCAGGTTCCACAGGCACAGGGGACCAGGTTCCACAGGCACAGGGGACCGGGTTCCACAGGCACAGGGGACCAGGTTCCACAGGCACAGGGGACCGGGTTCCACAGGTACAGGGGACCAGGTTCCACAGGCACAGGGGACCAGGTTCCACAGGCACAGGGGACCAGGTTCCACAGGCACAGGTACAGGGGACCAGGTTCCACAGGCACAGGGGACCAGGTTCCACAGGCACAGGGGACCAGGTTCCACAGGCACAGGGGACCAGGTTCCACAGGCACAGGGGACCAGGTTCCACAGGTACAGGGGACCAGGTTCCACAGGCACAGGGGACCAGGTTCCACAGGTACAGGGGACCAGGTTCCACAGGCACAGGGGACCAGGCTCCACAGGCACAGGGGACCGGGTTCCACAGGCACAGGGGACCGGGTTCCACAGGCACAGGGGACCGGGTTCCACAGGCACAGGGGACCGGGTTCCACAGGCACAGGGGACCGGGTTCCACAGGCACAGGGGACCGGGTTCCACAGGCACAGGGGACCGGGTTCCACAGGCACAGGGGACCGGGTTCCACAGGCACAGGGGACCGGGTTCCACAGGCACAGGGGACCGGGTTCCACAGGCACAGGGGACCGGGTTCCACAGGCACAGGGGACCGGGTTCCACAGGCACAGGGGACCGGGTTCCACAGGCACAGGGGACCAGGTTCCACAGGCACAGGGGACCGGGTTCCACAGGCACAGGGGACCGGGTTCCACAGGCACAGGGGACCGGGTTCCACAGGCACAGGGGACCAGGTTCCACAGGCACAGGGGACCGGGTTCCACAGGTACAGGGGACCAGGTTCCACAGGTACAGGGGACCGGGTTCCACAGGCACAGGGGACCGGGTTCCACAGGCACAGGGGACCGGGTTCCACAGGCACAGGGGACCGGGTTCCACAGGCACAGGGGACCGGGTTCCACAGGTACAGGGGACCGGGTTCCACAGGTACAGGGGACCAGGTTCCACAGGTACAGGGGACCAGGTTCCACAGGTACAGGGGACCGGGTTCCACAGGCACAGGGGACCAGGTTCCACAGGCACAGGGGACCAGGTTCCACAGGCACAGGGGACCAGGTTCCACAGGCACAGGGGACCAGGTTCCACAGGCACAGGGGACCAGGTTCCACAGGCACAGGGGACCAGGTTCCACAGGTACAGGGGACCAGGTTCCACAGGCACAGGTACAGGGGACCAGGCTCCACAGGTACAGGGGACCAGGTTCCACAGGTACAGGGGACCAGGCTCCACAGGTACAGGGGACCAGGCTCCACAGGTACAGGGGACCAGGCTCCACAGGTACAGGGGACCAGGCTCCACAGGTACAGGGGACCAGGCTCCACAGGTACAGGGGACCAGGCTCCACAGGTACAGGGGACCAGGCTCCACAGGTACAGGGGACCAGGCTCCACAGGTACAGGGGACCAGGCTCCACAGGCACAGGTGCAGGGGACCAGGTTACACAACCAGAGGTGCAGGAGCCATGATTACATGGCAAAAGGTACGAGAACCCCGGTTACACAGCCACAAATATACAGTATACGGAAACCTCAAAACCTACTCCAGAATTTTGCCGGTTATTAGAGAATTCCGGATAATTAGGTGCCGTTTAAACAAGAGTTTCCTGTAACTGGTAGAATAGATAAGGGAGAACCAGTGGATGTGGTGTATTTGGACTTTCAGAAGGCTTTCAATAAGGTCCCGCATAAGAGATTAGCGTGCAAAGTTAAGGCACATGGGATTGGGGGTAAGGTACTGACTTGGATAGAGAACTGGTTGGCAGACAGAAAGCAAAGAGTTGGAATAAACGGGTCCTTTTCCGAGTGGCAGGCAGTGACTAGTGGGGTAACGCAGGGATCGGTGCTAGGACCCCAGCTATTCACAATATATATTAATGATCTAGACAAGGGAACTAGATGTAATATTTTCAAGTTTGCAGACGACACAAAGCTGGGTGGACGTGTGTGCCGTGAGGAGGATGCCGAGAAACTCCAGTATGATTTGGACAGGTTGGGTGATTGGGCAGATGCATTATAATGTGGATAAATGCGAGGTTATCCACTTTGGTGGCAAAAACAGTGATATACCTATCAATTCCTCCAATAAAAGGCGAAGAGTTACGAAGGTGACTAAAGGTTTTTATTGACTAAATAACAGAGCCCACTCTCGTGGGTGATCCGATCCAAGCAGGAGGAATACCAGTCAGTCGCTCACCTTTATACCTGGCCTGGTGGGTGGAGCCAAGGCGGAGTCGGCGGTGGTCATCCCAGGTATAGCAGTGTGGCAAGAGGCGACCTCGTACCGTGATACAATAGTGGTCAGTGATACAGTTATAACGAACAGTGGTGAACAGTGCTAACTACTAACAGTGATACGATAGTGAACGTGGTTTACCACATTCACCCCTTGTTTAGAATTAAGTCCGGCGGGGTGAAGTGTACTACCAATTCTGGTAGGTCAGTCTGTCCGGAGGCTTCGTAAGCCTCTCCGATCGCCGCAGCGGTGGTGTTGCCTTATCCGGTGCTGGTGCCTTATCCGGTGTTGATGCTGGTGTTTGCGTGGTCGGCGAGGGCTCGTGGGGTTCCGGCATGCCGTCTACCTGGGCTGGGGTTGGGGGGGGTGGTGGCGGTGTTTCCGGATCGGCTGAGGGTGCGAGGTCTCGTAGGGAGACAGTGTCCTCCCGCCCGTCTGGGTACGCCACGTAGGCGTACTGGGGGTTGGCGTGCAGGAGGTTCACCCTCTCGACCAGGGGGTCCGTTTTATGGGCCCTCACGTGTTTCCGCAGCCAGACCGGCCCCGGGGCGGTCAGCCAGGTTGGTAGAGTGGTTCCCGTAGTCGACTTCCTGGGGAAAACGAACATTCGTTCATGGGGGGTGGTGTTAGTGGCCGTGCAAAGTAATGACCGGGTGGAGTGCAGCGCTGTCGGGAGGACTTCTTGCCAGCGGGAGGTTGGGAGGCCCTTAGACTTTAAGGCTAAGAGGACGGCCTTCCATACCGTCGCGTTCTCTCTTTCCACCTGACCGTTACCTCTGGGGTTGTAGCTGGTGGTCCTGCTTGCTGCAATACCTCTCTCTAGGAGGAATTGCCGGAGTTCCTCGCTCATGAAGGAGGAGCCCCGGTCGCTGTGTATATAGTTCGGGAACCCGAACAAGGCGAAGAGGGCATTCAGGCACTTAATGACCGTGCTACTGGTCATGTCGGGGCAGGGGAAGGCAAAGGGGAAACGGGAGTACTCATCAACGATGTTGAGGAAGTACACATTACGGTCAGAGGACGGGAGGGGCCCCTTAAAGTCGATGCTCAGGCGCTCGAAGGGGCGGGTGGCCTTGATCAGGCTTGCTCGGTCCGGCCTATAGAAGTGCGGTTTGCACTCCGCACAGGTCTGGCAGTTCCTGGTCATGGTCCTGACCTCCTCGATGGAGTAGGTCAGGTTGCGGGCCTTAATGAAATGGTAGAGTCTGGTGACTCCGGGGTGGCAGAGCTGGTCGTGGAGGGTCTGAAGCCTATCGATATGCGCGCTGGCGCATGTCATTCGTGAAAGGGCATCAGGGGATTCGTTCAGCTTGCCTGGCCGGTACAAGATCTCATAATCGTAGGTGGAGAGCTCGATTCTCCATCTCAAAATCTTGTCATTCTTGATTTTGCCCTTCAGCTTGTTATTAAACATGAAAGCCACCGAACGCTGGTCGGTGAGGAGGGTAAATCGTTTGCCTGCCAGGTAGTGCCTCCAGCGCCGTACTGCCTCCACGATCGCCTGGGCCTCTTTCTCGACCGACGAATGTCGGATCTCGGGGCCCTGTAGGGTCCTTGAGAAGAAGGCCACTGGCCTCCCCTCCTGGTTTAGGGTGGCGGCTAAGGCGAAGTCGGATGCGTCGCTCTCCACCTGGAAGGGGATGGACTCGTCCACTGCGTGCATCGTGGCCTTGGCTATGTCTCCCTTAATGAGGGAGAAGGCCGCGCACGCCTCCTCCGTGAGGGGGAAGGAAGTGGCTTTCAGGAGGGGTCTGGCTTTGTCCGCGTAATTGGGTACCCATTGGGCATAGTAGGCGAAAAGCCCCAGGGTTCTCCTAAGTGCTTTAGGGCAGTGGGGGAGGGGTAGCTCCATGAGGGGGCGCATTCTTTCTGGGTCGGGGCCGATGATTCCGTTCTCCACTACGCAGCCGAGGATGGCAAGGCGCGTGGTGTTAAACACGCATTTCTCCTTATTGTAGGTGAGGTTCAGCCGTTGGGCCGTACGGAGGAATTTCTCCAGATTCGCGTCATGTTCCTGCCGGTCGCGGCCGCAGATAGTGACGTTATCTAGGTAGGGGAATGTAGCCTGCAGTTCGTTCTGGTCAACCATCTGGTCCATCTCCCTTTGGAAGACCGAGACCCCATTAGTGACACCGAAGGGGACCCTAAGGAAGTGGTATAGGCGCCCATTCGCCTCGAAGGCGGTATACTGGCGGTCCTCAGGGTGGATAGGGAGTTGGTGGTAGGCCGACTTCAGGTCGATGGTCGAGAATACTTTATACTGTGCAATCTGATTGACCATGTCAGATATGCGGGGGAGGGGGTATGCGTCCAGCTGGGTATATCTGTTTATGGTCTGGCTGTAGTCGATGACCAGGCGGTTTTTATCGCCGGTCTTTACGACTACGACCTGGGCACGCCAGGGGCTGCTGCTCCCCTCGATAATGCCCTCTTTCAGGAGGCGCCGCACCTCAGAGCTAATGAAGGCTCTGTCCCCGGCGCTATACCGCCTGCTCTTGGTAGCGACGGGTTTGCAGTCAGGGGTAAGGTTAGCAAACAGAGAGGGTGGCGGGACCTTGAGGGTGGAGAGGCTGCAGGTGTTACGCGGTGGGCGGTTTAACGTTTGCTGGTTGTTGACTGTGAGTGGGGGGAGGGGTCCACCGTATGCTAGGGTTACGCTTTGGAGGTGGGATTGGAAGTCCAGCCCTAGTAGGACGGCAGCGCAGAGATGGGGGAGGACGAGGAGTTTAAAGTTTTTATACTCCGTGCCCTTAACCGACAGGGTCACGACACAGTAGCCGCTGATGTCCGTGGCGTGGGACCTCGATGCCATCGAGATTCGGCTGCGCGTTGGTAGGACAGAGAGGGAGTAGTGGCTCACCGTGTCTGGGTGGATGAAGCTCTCCGTGCTTCCGCTGTCGAACAGGCAGGTCGTGGCGTGGCCGTTCACTTTGATGTCCATCATTGACTTGGACAGATGGTGCGGGCGGGCTTGGTCCAGGGTGACGGAAGCTAGTGTGTAGCTGAGCGAGTCGTTGTCATCTGCGGGCGAGGCGGTCGGGCGTGGTGAGTAAAATGGCGTCTCCCACGAGGTAGGGCAAAATGACGGAGAAGATGGCTGCCCCCGTAGCTCACATGAGGCACTATTGGGGTCGGTTGCCTTAATCAAAGATGGCCGCCCCCATGACTCATGTGTGGGGATGCTGGCCTCAGTTGCCCTAAACAAAGATGGCCACCCCCATGACTCATGTGTGGGGATGCTGGCCTCAGTTGCCCTAAACGAAGATGGCCGCCCCCATAGTTCGCATGCGGCACTGCTGGCCTCTGAGGATCCGCTCCTGCAGGCCTTGGAGAAGTGGCCTTTCTTCAGGCAGGTTCTGCATGTGGAGTTCTTGGCTGGGCAGCGCGCCCTCGGGTGCTTCTCCTGGCCACAAAAAAAACAGCCGGCGGCCCGATCGCGGATGCCCGATGTCGGGGCCGGTGCCGGGGGTGGCGGGGCCGGTCGGGTCCGGGACGCCGACGCAGAGGTAGGTCCCGGGGGCGGCGCTGGGAAGGGTGCTGTGGTAGGGGTCGGGCCCGAGTCCCAGGGTCGCGAGCAGTACCTGGTGAATGCTTCCTGATCTTGGTGGGCCACTTCCAGGGAGATAGCGAGGGCTTCAGCTTTTTCCATGCTGAGGTCTTTAGCTTCCAGCAGTCTTTGCCGTGAGTACTCGGACCGTAGGCCTTTCAGGAATGCGTCGCGGATATTATCTTCAGTATTTTCGGCTGCCGACACCGATTTAAAGTCACAGTTCCTGGCGAGTGCATATAGCGCCTGTGAGAATTCGGCTACTGATTCTCCTGGCTGTTGCGGCCGTGATCTTAGGAGGTGCCTAGCGTACATGTAGTTTACCGGGGTCCGGTACTTCTGTTTCAGCAGGTTGATGGCGGTCTCGTAGGTAGTCATGTCCTCGATGAGAGTGTATACTCTCGGGCTCAGTTGCGCCTGCAGGACACTTAGTTTGGATGCCTGAGGGACGCTGGATTCTCTCAGGTATGATTCGAAGCAGACCAGCCAGTGTTTAAAGTCTGCGGCTGAGTTTGCTGCTCGTGGGTTCAGGTCCAGGTACGGCGGTCTGAGGGCTCGCAGCCAAGCTGGCTGGTGTGGCTGTGCTCCTGGGAGCTGCGCTGGTGGCTCCTCCGCCGGTTGTGACTCGTTGTCGGACATCATTAAATTTAGTCAATAAAATTGATATACCTATCAATTCCTCCAATAAAAGGCGAAGAGTTACGAAGGTGACTAAAGGTTTTTATTGACTAAATAACAGAGCCCACTCTCGTGGGTGATCCGATCCAAGCAGGAGGAATACCAGTCAGTCGCTCACCTTTATACCTGGCCTGGTGGGTGGAGCCAAGGCGGAGTCGGCGGTGGTCATCCCAGGTATAGCAGTGTGGCAAGAGGCGACCTCGTACCGTGATACAATAGTGGTCAGTGATACAGTTATAACGAACAGTGGTGAACAGTGCTAACTACTAACAGTGATACGATAGTGAACGTGGTTTACCACAAACAGGAAGGCAGATTATTATCTGAACGAGACCTGGGTGTCCTTGTGCACCAGTCGCTGAAGGTAAGCATGCAGGTGCAGCAGGCGGTGAAGGCGGCAAATGGTATGTTGGCCTTCATAGCGAGAGGATTCTAGTACAGGAGCAAGGATGTCTTGCTGCAGTTGTACAGGGCCTTGGTGAGACCACACCTTGAGTATTGTGTGCAGTTTTGGTCGCCTTATCTGAGGAAGGATGTTCTTGCCATGGAGAGAGTGCAGCGAAGATTCACCAGACTGATACCTGGGATGGCAGGAATGACATATGGAGAGAGATTGGGTCGATTAGGCTTATATTCGCTAGAGTTTAGAAGAATGAGAGTGAATCTCATTGAAACTTATAAAATTCTAACAGGACTAGACAGACTAGATGCAGGAAGGATGTTCCCGATGGCAGGGGAGTCCAGAACCAGGGGTCACAGTCTAAAGATAAGGGGTAAGCCATTTAGGACAGACGAGGAGGAATTTCTTCACCCAGAGAGTGGTGAACCTGTGGAATTCTCTACCACAGAAGGCAGTTGAGGCCAACTTATTAAATATATTCAAGAAGGAGTTAGATATATTTCTTAAGGCTAAAGGGATATGGGGAGAAAGCAGGGACAGATTACTGAATTTGGATGATCAGCCATGATCTCATTAAATGGCAGAGCAGGCTCGAGGGGCCGAATGGCCTACTCCTGCTCCTATCTTCTATGTTTCTATGTTTACACGCCAGTGTGCGCAAGGCTGATATTTAGAGATAATTAGTAGACGAGAATCATATACGTATAACTTCAAGTGTAGCCATTGACCAAATAATATTACCCATAATTACTCCTGGGTAACTAGAATGCTAAGACTTGTTCAAAATATAGCTGCACAATCAAAAACAGCCACAGACTGCGAGTGAAGGTTAAATCATTAAACATATTATAGAACTTAGAATTCGCTTAACAAAACTAATTGCAATGATATTTAAAAAATAATTAGTATAAGGACATAAAATGAGAGATCAAGAAATAAAGTATTTATCTGGTCGATTAAAGTGAGATAGTTTGGATACCTCAAGACTAGTGAAACAGCGCTGATATGGGCCCTTGGTATAAAGGCCTTGTACCAGGGAAGCTAGAAATGAAAGCGATAAAGTAAATTCCAATGGGGTGAAAAACTATAAACAAGATAACACTGAACATGGCAAAGTTGGTGGGAAAATACTGGAAAGGCAAGATACTACCTTAGTCTGAGTGACAATGGTATTTTGTTAAAGACCATATATGGACACTGGCCAAACCAACTTTAGATAAAAGGGTTAAAACCTCGATACCCAAAGAACAACTTCACACAGACGTACTGCGAGGACAAAGGAACAGACTTAAGACGACATCATCTGTGTCCGAGAGGTTCCAGAGACCCAGGGCTGCGAGCTACTCGTTAAAACTATCGCCTAATTTTAAGTATATTACGCTGTGTGGTAAACCACTGTTTGTATTCCACTGTGTACATGTCTGGACATGCCTCGGCTGACTCCTCCCACAAGTCCTAGTATAAAGGTGACTGCTCCCCAGCCCCTTTGTATTCTGGACCGGTCGACCACTCGAGGCAGACCTTCATTCTTTTGTTAATAAAAGCCTTTAGTTACTCTCTTAACTCTCAGTCTTTTATGAGTAATTGATAGCGCATCAATTTTATTAACAAAATTTTTATAATGGAGAAGATCCTCACACCAGCATGCCTGGACTTAGATCATCGGGAGGCGGACTCATCCACCAAGTTTACTCACTGGCTTAAGTGTTTCGAAAAATTCCTGAACGCCTCTGCAGCAATCAAATCGGACGAGGACAAACTGGATGTCCTGACCTCCAAAGTGAACCACTGAGTGTCCTCGGTCATCCAAGACGCGACCTCGTACGCGGACGCTATCAAGCTCCTCAAGGACCAGTACACGCGCCCAGTGAACGAAGTGTACGCCAGGCACCTTCTGGGGAGTCGTAAACAACAACCTGGGGAATCGACCGTGGAATACCTTCAGGCACTGTCTGTGCTTGGCCGGGCCTGTGGTTGTAAGGATGTAAAGGCCGCCGTGTACACAGAGGAACTTATCCGGGACGCTTTTGTAGCGGGCCACAGATCCAATTACACCCGACAGCGACTGTTGGAGCAGAGTGACCTCGACCTCAACAAGGCCTCTGAACTCGCACTATCATTGGATGCAGCCTACCGGGGCATGGATGCCTACTCCTCTGCACCGTGGACGCCGCGGGGAATGACAGCCTGGGACACAGTAGGACCGCCTCATAGCGCCGTGCCACCCCAGCCACGGCCCAACTACCGCAGCAGTGTCCCAAGGCCAGACAGCAGTGCCCCAAGGCCAGAAATGCTACTTCTGTGGCCAGGCAAAACACCCCAGAGCGCGCTGCCCGGCGAAAAACGCGATCTGCTCGGGCTGCGGGAAGAAGGGACACTACGCTAACGTCTGCAGGGCCAAAGCCACCCCGAACCCCAGCAGCGCCGCGTGTGGGCCATGCGGGCCGCCATCTTGGGCCTCCCCGGCCATGTGCGAACCACCGGTACAGCAGCCATTTTGGACGCCTCCAGGCACATGGGGATCATGGACGCCGCCATCTTGGACGACAGCCGGAACGCAGCAGGCCCCCAACACCGCCTCATCTGATACCCGCAGCGACACACCGACCCCTACGCTGGCATCCGTTACACTGGACCAAGCGAGACCGCACCAGCTGGCCAGTTCCACAATGGACATTAAGGTAAATGGCCACGATACAACCTGCCTTTTTGACTCTGGGAGCACGGAGAGCTTCATCCACCCCGACACGGTGCGGCGTTGCTCTCTCCCAGTCCTGCCTGCGCACCAGCGGATTTCTATGGCCTCCGAGTCCCAGTCGGCGGACATCGGCGGCTACTGCATAGTGACACTCGTAGTAGACGGGACCGTGTACGATCATTTTAAACTTCTGGTCCTGCCCGACCTCTGCGCTGCCGTCCTGCTGGGGTTAGATTTTCAGTGCCACCTTAAAAGTGTTACGATGGCGTACGGTGGACCCCTACCCCCACTCACAGTCCACAGCCAGCAGCTCCCAAATTGCCCGCCGCGCACCAGGTGCAACCTCTCCACGCTCAGAGTCACCCCCCCCCCCCCACTGTTTGCTAACCTCACCCCCGACTGTATGCCCATCGCCACAAAGAGCAGGCGATACAGTGCCGGGGACAGGGTTTTCATTAAAACCGAAGTGGAGCGGCTCCTGAAGGAGGGGATTATTGAGGGCAGCACCAGCCCCTGGCGAGCCCAGGTTGTCGTCGTTAAGGCCGGCGAGAAGCAGCGCCTGGTCATCGACTACAGCCAGACAATAAATCGCTACACCCTGCTGGACGCCTACCCACTCCCCCGCATAGCTGATATGGTCAACCAGATCGCGCAGTACCGCGTCTTCTCGACCATTGACCTGAAATCAGCGTACCACCAGCTCCCTATCCACCCTGAGGACTGCCAGTATACTGTCTTTGAGGCAAACGGCCGCCTCTATCACTTCCTTAGTGTTCCCTTTGGCGTCACCAACGGGGTCTCCGTCTTCCAAAGGGAGATGGACCGGATGGTAGATCAAAATGCGTTGCAGGCCACTTTCCCATATCTGGACAATGTGACCATCTGCGGCCGTGACTTGCAGGACCATGACGCAAACCTCGAAAAATTCCTCCGCACCGCCCAACTCCTGAACCTGACATATAACAAGGAGAAGTGCATATTCCGCACAAACCGACTCGCCATCCTTGGCTGTGTTGTGGAACACGGAGTCATCGGCCCCGACCGGATGCGTCCCCTTATGGAACTCCCACTGCCCCAAGGCCCTGAAGAGGTGCCTAGGGTTTTTCTCCTATTATGCCCAGTGGGTCCCCTACGGACAAGGCCCATCCGCTGATCAAGTCCACCTCTTTTCCCTTGACGGCAGAGGCCCGCTTAGCCTTCCACCATATCAAGGAAGACATTGCCAAAGCCACCATGCACGCAGTGGACGAATCCATCCCCTTCCAGGTGGAAAGCGACGCGTCCGACTTTGCCCTGGCCGCTACCCACAATCAGGCGGGGAGACCCGTGGCCTTCTTTTCACGAACCCTCCAAGGCCCGGAGACCAGACACTCCGCTGTTGAGAAGGAGGCCCAGGCGATTGTGGAGGCTGTGCGTCATTGGAGGCACTACCTGGCCGGAAAACGATTTACCCTGCTCACTGACCAACGTTCAGTTGCTTTCATGTTTAACAAGCAGAGGGGCAAAATCAAAAATGACAAGATCTTGAGGTGGAGAATCGAACTTTCCACCTACAATTACAAGATCTTGTACCGGCCCGGGAAGCTCAATGAGCCCCCGGATGCGCTATCGCGTGGCACCTGCGCCAGCGCGCAGATCGATAGACTGCGGGCCCTCCACAATGACCTCTGCCACCCGGGGGTCACCAGGTTCTTCCACTTCATCAAGGCCCGCAACCTGCCTTACTCTATTGAGGAGGTCAGGACCATGACCAGGAACTGCCAAGTCTGCGCCGAGTGCAAACCGCACTTTTATAGACCAGACAGGGCCCACCTGATAAAAGCCACTCGCCCCTTCGAGCGCCTGAGCGTTGATTTTAAAGGGCCTCTCCCCTCCTCCGACCGCAATGTGTACTTCCTCAATATTATTGATGAGTACTCCCGTTTCCCGTTCGCCATCCCCTGCCCGGACATGACCAGTGCCACGGTCATTAAATGTCTGAACGACCTCTTCACCCTGTTCGGTTTCCCCAGCTATATCCATAGTTTATGAGTGACGAACTCCGTCAGTACCTGCTCGCTAGGGGTATTGCCACAAGCAGGACCACCAGTTACAACCCCCGGGGGAACGGACAGGTGGAAAGAGAAAATGCGACAGTTTGGAAGGCCGCCCTGCTAGCCTTAAAGTCTAGGGGCCTTCCAACCTCCCGCTGGCAGGATGTGCTCCCCGATGCGCTCCACTCTATTCGGTCACTGCTCTGCACTGCCACTAACGCCACCCCTCATGAGAAAATGTTTGTCTTCCCAAGGAAGTCCACATCGGGGACATCGCTACCGCCATGGCTGACGTCCCCAGGGCCGGTCCTACTGAGAAGGCACGTGAGGACCCATAAAACGGACCCCCTGGTCGAGAGGGTCGACCTCCTCCACGCCAACCCCCAGTATGCTTACATTGCATACCCGGACGGGCGGGAGGACACAGTCTCCATAAGAGACCTTGCACCCTCGGGGGCCGCGGTAACCCACTACTCACTACCACCCCCCCCCCCACGATCCGATATCCAGCCCCGGCAGATGGCAGGCCTGGGCCCAGCGACCCGCTCGACATCTACGAGGACGACACGCCTGTGCCACAGCCTACGCGGGACCCGACGCCGGAAGCTCCACTACCCCTGCCGTCGCCACGCCGATCACAGCGGCAGACAAGACCTCCGGAGAGACTCCAATACACTAACTTTTAATACACTTCACCCCGCCGGACTCAATTTTAAACAAGGGGTGAATGTGGTAAACCACTGTTTGTATTCCACTGTGTACATGCCTGGACATGCCTCGGCTGACTCCTCCCACAAGTCCTAGTATAAAGGTGACTGCTCCCCAGCCCCTTTGTATTCTGGACCGGTCGACCACTCGAGGCAGACCTTCATTCTTTTGTTAATAAAAGCCTTTAGTTACTCTCTTAACTCTCAGTCTTTTATGAGTAATTGATAGCGCATCACGCTGTATGCTTAATAAATCTTGATCTACTGCTCAAACATACTGGCTGCTGCCTATTGGTGTCTTGTCCAAGAACTGAGATCGTTAAGATCTTACACCAGTGGTAGGGAAATTATTGGAAAAAATTCTGAGGGACAGTATAAATCATTATTTAGAAAGGCCTGGATTAATCCATGCTAACTGTCCTGGATTAAGGGAAGGTAGTGTCTGACTAACTTGATTGAATTTTTTGAGGAGGGGGTCGATGAGGGTCGTGCGTTTGATGTAGTCTACAAGGATTTTAGCAAGGCTTTTGACAAGGCCCCACATGGCAGACTGGTCAAAAAAGTAAAAGCCCGTGGGATCCAAGGGAGAGTTGCAAGTTGGATACAAAATTGGCTCAGAGGCAAAGGGTAATGGTCGAAGGGTGTTTGTGACTGAAAGGCTGTTTCCAGTGGGGTCCCACAGCGCTCAGTACTCGGTCCCTTGCTTTTTGTGGTACATCGCAATGATTTAGACTTCAATGTGGGGGGCATGATTAAAAGTTTTGTAGGTGGGAAGTGGCAAACGGAACTCGATCCCGAGAAGTGCGAGGCAATGCATTGGAGGAGGACGAACAAAGCAAGGGAATACACAATAAATGGTAGGACACAGAAGTATAGAGAAACAGAGGGACCTTGGAGTGCATGTCCACAGATCCATGAAGGTAGTAGGACAGGCAGGTATGGTGGTTAAGGCAGCATACAGGATACTTGGCTTTATTAGTCGAGGCATAGAATAAAAGAGCAGGGAGATTATGCTTGAACTGTATACAACACTACTTAGGCCACAGCTAGAGTACTGCGTGCAGTTCGGGTCAGCACATTACAGGAAGGATGGGATTGCACTGGAGAGGGTACAGAGGAGATTTACATTACAGAGAATATACAACAGAGAAACAGGCCACTCGGTCCAACCAGTCCAGTTACGAGGATGTTGCCTGGGCTGGGGAATTTTAGCTAGGAGGAAAGATTAGATAGGCTGGGGTTGTTTTCCTTGAAACAGAGGAGGCTGAGGGGAGATTTAATTGAGGTGTATAAAAGTATGAGGGGCCTCGATAGAGCGGATAGGAAGGACCGATTTCCCTTAGCAGAGCGGTCAATAACCAGGGGCCATAGATTTAAAGTAATTGGTAGAAAGATTAGAGGGGAGTGGAGGCATTTTTTCACCCAGAGGGTGGTGGGGGTCTGGAACTCGCTGCCTGAAAGGGTGGTAGAGGCAGGAACCCTCATCACATTTAAAAAGTACTTGGATATACACTTGAAGGACCACGGACCAAGAGCTGGAAAGTGGGATTAGTCTGGATAGCTCTTTTTCGGCCGGCACCACCTCCTGCATTGTAAACGTCGATGATTTAGCTCGGACCCGCTCTCAGTCAAGCAGCTTCGAGGAGACATGGTTTAGGCTCACTTACACACAACAATGGCCAATGGGGAGGGGTGCTGCAAGGCACCAGCCCCTCACCCCCAGACTGTACCCAAGCACAAGAGGACGACATTTTAGTGCAACAGTTCCTCTAAATCAGCAGCTGGAAGCCAGCTCAAAATTCTGTAGGCAGAAAATTCACAGGTTTGCAAACCAGCAGAGTCACTCTCCCACTGTACGTGGAGGATGAATAGATTGCCAACGAGGAAAGCTAGTCTATAAATAAAATGATTGCTAGTTCGGGGCAGCAGATTGCTTTGACCCTTTACACACTAACGGCTGTTGACCTGGTTACCTGCTTCATCTGCAGGTTTTCCTGTTTCAGCTTCATGACGTGTTTGATCTTCTGTTTCTGGTTTTGGTGACCCAGCAGTTTGGTGTACGCTGTGCTGAGTTTGTTCAGCTCTTCCTGGGTTGCTCCATGTTCACTGAGGAGGGAGTTCTTCTCCCGTTCAAACGAGTCAAGCTGCTCCTACTCGCACAATGGTGAACACCGATTAAATCCAGCGGCTATTTCATATCAAGCAAAATGTCAATTTAAGATCCACGTAGAGGAACAGCAACCCACCGCATACCAAGTAACGGACCTCAAGGGGTGCGTAAAAACCACTTGGTACCGAGGAAGCACAGCTCACCGAGCCCCAATGCAACGAGCATAGAATGATAGGAGACAAAAGGGGGACACAACCTCCCATTTCGATCTCTCTCTGATGCACAGCAGCAGGGACCAGGCATTTACCCAATAGGGAACCGCCGAGTGCCGGTCACCACCGCGCCCCACATTTCCCAACAAGTTCCCTGCAGCAGGGCAGTGGACATGTTTACATTTACCAGGCTGAAGCGGGAGAAAGTGCTGTTTCCACGCCCAGTGCTGAAACAAAAACAGGAGGAGCTGGGTGTTTGAAGGTCCGACAGTACCGGTGAGCAGACTCCAGATGCCCAGTATGGGGAGTTGCTAAAGGACTCATACAATGGTTGAAATGCTGAACTCGAAGGGCCCATGCACCGCAACCTCCAGTTGAATGACTAGTTTACTGATGGGACGGGAACTTTCCCCATTCTAATAAAAAACACTAGCTCTAATTGGATGGCAGAGTTTAATGTTGGGAGAGGACGTACCTGGAACGGTTTGACTTTGTTGTGTAATTCTTCATAAAGCACTTGCCATTTCTGTATTTCAGCTTTTAGTTCTGTAACCACATTCTCACCCACAGTATCACTCCTGCAACACAAGAAAAAATTCATTTGGAAAACAAACCTTCACGTTCGACTGATCTTCTCAGCCGTGTACTTTGAGCAAATGCTACTTATAAAATAGACTTCCACTGAATATCTCAAAAGAATACATCAATGTGCATTTATATAGCACCTTTACAGGTAGAGACATGTCTTGAGGCCCTTCACAGGAGCCTAATGAGATAGAAGTGGACACAAAGGCAAAGGGTGCAGGGAAGTGTAGAGCATTACTTTCAAACACTTGGTTTGGAGCTACTGTTGCATCCCGCACTTGGACATTAAACCTTTGCCGAGCCTGTAAGCAACACACCGAACACAGCGGGCAAGGATTGAAATCCACTTTCCTCCATTGTTAGGCATCAGTCTCTGTTTTAAAAAAAAAAATCACAAATATGGACATTTTTGATGGTCACTGAACCATTTATTCTTAACCAGAGAAAACGATACACAGGCCAGCACACTAAGTTAGTGACTATCCACGATCGGCAGTATGGTTCCACAGGTTAGTGCACTAAGTTAGTGACTATCCACGATTGGCAGTATGGTTCCACAGGTTAGAGCACTAAGTTAGTGACTATCCACGATTGGCAGTATGGTTCCACAGGTTAGTGCTAAGTTAGTGACTATCCACGATTGGCAGTATGGTTCCACAGGTTAGTGCACTAAGTTAGTGACTATCCACGATTGGCAGTATGGTTCCACAGGTTAGAGCACTAAGTTAGTGACTATCCACGATTGGCAGTATGGTTCCACAGGTTAGTGCTAAGTTAGTGACTATCCACGATTGGCAGTATGGTTCCACAGGTTAGTGCACTAAGTTAGTGACTATCCACGATTGGCAGTATGGTTCCACAGGTTAGTGCACTAAGTTAGTGACTATCCACGATCGGCAGTATGGTTCCACAGGTTAGTGCACTAAGTTAGTGACTATCCACGACTGGCAGTATGGTTCCACAGGTTAGTGCACTAAGTTAGTGACTATCCACGACTGGCAGTATGGTTCCACAGGTTAGAGCACTAAGTTAGTGACTATCCACGATTGGCAGTATGGTTCCACAGGTTAGTGCACTAAGTTAGTGACTATCCCGTCTTTGGGCGATCTTGTTGCCCGTAATATGAATTTCTGAACCTCTATTCTTGAACACTGGTGAATAAACAGTTATTACTGCTAACATTCCTGAAGCGCTGGGCTAGGTTCAGGCCCCAGGTCTAATCAAGTTACTGCATAGTCTTGCAGCAAAGCCAGCTTCAGGTTTTGTTCTCAAACCACTGTCTGCTGGAACGGACCGCTCATCCTCTGAATTCCTATGAACACAGGGGCTCCCCAGAATGGCCTTTGCATATTCTTTGAACCCTAGGGTCTTGCACTATACACCTTCGCCCTGCACTTGGGCTTCGCCAATTTAAACAAGAAATCTGCTAATCAGCCAGCACAGTGACTCACCGCACCCACCTGCCAGTTACAACGTTCAAACTTGGACAATCCAAAGAGACCGAGTAAACCATTAACACTGGAATCAGAGTGTGAGTGCAGATAAAGCCCATCAGTTACTTGCAGATCTCAGCCACACACTGCACAGCTTGATGGACAATGCGTTGGTACCTTTGTTTCTCCAGCTCCTGACAGCTCTCGATCTCTTCCAATCGCGCTTGAAGTTCGCTTACTCTCAGGTTACAAGTTTCATCCAACTTTCGAACTTCTGCTTCCTTCTGAGCGAGCTTGGTCTGTGTTTCTAGCAGCATTCTGGGGGGGGGGGGGGGGGGGGGGAAGAAGGAGGAATTCCACTTCCATTAATGCTATAAGTAAGATCTGCACTGACTGAGGAGGATCTCTGCAAAGTGGGAGCCGGACTTTTAGTTCTTTAAAGCATATAAAATGGAAACACTTTGCTTTGGAGTCAGTTTACAAACATCAACTTTTAAATTAATTCTCACAGTATTGTGCACACACCAGTAAAACAGTTCACTACTCGACACCACGCTGCATTCGCTACAACTGTGCCAATCGGAAGCAGCTTCACTGTGAAGTCAAGTCGGGGCTCAACTCCAGCTTTACACAACACTACTTGGATTAAGTGGTGTAAATGAACGGCAAAAGTCATCGATGTTTGATTGCTTTAAGTACTTCGAGGAACAAAAGCTCACCGATACATTCTCTACATTTATAGTGCAGCAACACAGAAGAAATGCCTGTTTGACAGACAGGACTAGATGCAGGAAGGATGTTCCCGATGGTCGGGGAGTCCAGAACCAGGGGTCACAGTCTAAGGATAAGGGGTAAGCCATTTAGGACAGAGATGAGGAGGAATTTCTTCACCCAGAGAGTGGTGAACCTGTGGAATTCTCTACCAAAGGCAGCAGTAGAGGCCAATTCATTAAATATATTCAAGAAGGAGTTGGATATATTTCTTAAGGCTAAAGTGATCAAGGGATATGGGGAGAAGGCAGGGGCCGGGTACTGAATTTGGATGATCAGCCATGATCTCATTGAATGGCGGAGCAGGCTCGAGGGGCCGAATGGCCTACTCCTGCTCCTATCTTCTATGTTTATGTTTCAATGTTTGCTGAACGTGGGGTCTTATTTGTCAAGAAACTATTTTGTTTTTCTGAAGTACAGGTGCAGAAAAAGAGGGATAGGGTGGGAAGTAGAGGCGACATTGATAGATCAAGAGACCGCTAACAGTAAGCAACGTAAATGTCCCAAAATGCATGAAAATATTGCTCAGATAATATCCGTGCAAGTTATATTACCATAAAGTTACACTAGGTCCAATTGGAAAAACTGGTTGGTATCAATAGGCCCACTATACAAATACCGAGGTATGCGGGATTGGTTGAAACCCTAGCATTTTTCCAAAGGGAACTGAATTGACATCGTGTAGGCAATAACCAACTGTATACCTTGCATATTCTTCTTTTGCTTTCTCTTTAGAAATCTGGCTCTCCACCAGCTGCTGCTGTTTCTCCTCGACTTGATGCTGGAACTGTGCAACCTCCTTCGCCATTGCAGTGTTGCTCTCCTGGAGATGTCCCAGCTCCTCAGTTACAGACAGTTTGTAGCTAAACAAAAAGTTAGTATTCGTCAGTGGGAAAATCCATCGGTCACAAACTGCAGCTTCAGAACAGACAACACAAATTAACTGGACAGTACATGTCCACAGAAAGAAAAAGACAGACCTGCATTTCTGTAGCGCCTTACCCCACCTTAGGACGTCCCAAAGTGCTTTTTAAAGTGCCGTCACTGTTATAATGTGGGAAACGCGGCAGCCAATTTGCGCACAGCAAGCTCCCACAAACAGCAATGTGATAAATGACCAGATAATCTGCTTTTGTGATGTTGATTGAGGGATAAATATTGGCCAGGACACTGGGGAGAACTCCCCCCTGCTCTTCGAAATAGTGGCCGGGGGATCTTTTTAGGTCCACCTGAGCGCAGACGGGACCTCAGTTTAACGTCTCATCCGCAAGACGGCACCTCCGACAGTGCGGCGCTCCCTCAGTACTGCCCCTCCGACAGTGCGGCGCTCCCTCAGTACTGCCCCTCCGACAGTGCGGCGCTCCCTCAGTACTGCCCCTCCCACAGTGCAGCGCTCCCTCAGTACTGCCCCTCCCACAGTGCAGCGCTCCCTCAGTACTGCCCCTCCGACAGTGCGGCGCTCCCTCAGTACTGCCCCTCCCACAGTGCGGCGCTCCCTCAGTACTGCCCCTCCCACAGTGCGGCGCTCCCTCAGTACTGCCCCTCCCACAGTGCGGCGCTCCCTCAGTACTGCCCCTCCGACAGTGCGGCGCTCCTTCAGTACTGCCCCTCCCACAGTGCAGCGCTCCCTCAGTACTGCCCCTCCCACAGTGCGGCGCTCCCTCAGTACTGCCCCTCCCACAGTGCGGCGCTCCCTCAGTACTGCCCCTCCCACAGTGCAGCGCTCCCTCAGTACTGCCCCTCCCACAGTGCAGCGCTCCCTCAGTACTGCCCCTCCGACAGTGCGGCGCTCCTTCAGTACTGCCCCTCCCACAGTGCAGCGCTCCCTCAGTACTGCCCCTCCCACAGTGCGGCGCTCTCTCAGTACTGCCCCTCCCACAGTGCAGCGCTCCCTCAGTACTGCCCCTCCCACAGTGCAGCGCTCTCTCAGTACTGCCCCTCCCACAGTGCAGCGCTCTCTCAGTACTGCCCCTCCCACAGTGCAGCGCTCCCTCAGTACTGCCCCTCCCACAGTGCGGCGCTCCCTCAGTACTGCCCCTCCCACAGTGCAGCGCTCTCTCAGTACTGCCCCTCCCACAGTGCGGCGCTCCCTCAGTACTGCCCCTCCAACAGTGCGGCGCTCCATCAGTACTGCCCCTCCCACAGTGCAGCGCTCCCACAGCACTGCACTGGAGTATCGGCCTGGATTTCTGTGCTCAAGTCGCGAGAGTGGGACTTGAACCCACAATCTTCCGACTCTCAGGTGAGAGAGCTGCCCAATGAGGCACGGCTGACAATAGGCTATATTCCACTTCCCAACACACTTGTAAAAAAAAACTCCAGGTGAATTTAGGACATGGAGAGATGAAAGGGTTTTAAATGAATATTCCAATGAGTCTGCCTAAGCAACATATTTTTGTGCAAGAAACCAACATCAGAGTCAGGTACTGTACGACAACACAAAAGTTGCAGGATTAAAAACAGAAAATGCTGGGAATACTCTGCAGGTCAGGCAGCATCTTTGGAGAGAGAAACGGAGTTAACGTTTCAGGTCGATGACCTTTCCATCAGGTAACCTGGCTGACACGTTGGATTCCTTCAAGGACCATCGACCACATTTAATCAATTAAGCATCTGCTCCTTTTACATACAGTTGAATACACCCTCATACCTTTCAAATTCTACTTCGATGTCTCCTAGCTTTCTCAGTGATTGGCTCTGCTCCTCACGTAGCTGACTGATCATTCTGCTGTGAAGCTCGTTGATCTTCCCCAGTTCAACATTGTTCCTATTTAAGGAGTGGGGGAAAGAGAAGTCAATCCAGACATTTAACTCTGAATACCACGGTGTTTAAGCTGATAGAATGAACTCGATATTGCAGCGTGCAAGTCCTCACCAGTCAAACTGCAACCAGGGGCAACCCGAGTAGTCTGTAAAGCAATTGTTAAAATGAGGGTTTCTAGCCATTATATGAAACAGTGTTCACTGTAGGGAATTGAACTTTTACAACCATATTGTACAACTACCAAATGCCAACATAATCAGGGGAAAATTTCATCATGTTTGATGGAAGGAAAGAAGCTCAAAACTCAAGCCCTTCATTCCAGAACTGCCAACTTTGAAAGGTAACAGTGAAACCTGTACAGCCACTCCCAAAAAACAGACACTTACTGACAGGCCAACAAACTTACATTGTAATAGAGACACTGCACCTTGAAACCACGCAGGCGAGTGCAAGGCGGCAGCGGGTGTAAAAATCAGCTTTTGTGCAATGGATCTCTCTATACCCAGCATGCACAGCGGCAGAGAAACCACTCTTTCTGGGAGAGAGAGAGACCGAGAGAGAGAGAGACACACATACAGAGAAAGAGAGACACACATACAGAGAGAGAGAGCGAGAGAGAGAGACCGAGAGAGAGAGACACAGACAGAGAGAGACCGAGAGAGAGACAGACATAGAGAGAGAGACAGACATAGAGAGAGACAGACATACAGAGAGAGAGAGAGAGAGAGACATACAGAGAGAGACACACATACAGAGAGAGAGACACACACATACAGAGAGAGAGAGACCGAGAGAGAGAGAGAGAGAGAGACACAGACAGAGAGAGAGAGACCGAGAGACAGACATAGAGAGACCGAGAGAGAGAGAGACAGACATAGAGAGAGAGAGAGACAGACATACAGAGAGAGACACACATAGAGAGAGAGAGAGACACACATACAGAGAGAGAGAGAGACCGAGAGAGAGAGAGAGACACAGACAGAGAGAGACCGAGAGAGAGACAGACATAGAGACCGAGAGAGAGAGACAGACATAGAGAGAGACAGACATACAGAGAGAGAGAGAGACATACATACAGAGAGAGAGACACACAGAGAGAGAGACACAGAGAGAGAGACACACACAGAGAGAGAGACACACATAGAGAGAGAGACACAGGAGAGACATAGAGAGAGAGACACACATACAGAGAGACAGACACAGAGAGAGAGACAGACACAGAGAGAGAGAGAGAGAGAGAGACATACAGACATAAAGGAGAGAGAGAGACAGACGAGAGAGAGACACATACAGGAGAGAGAGAGAGAGACACAGAGAGAGAGAGAGACAGAGACACATACAGAGAGAGCGAGAGAGACACACAGGAGAGAGCGCGAGAGCGAGCGAGAGAGACACATACAGAGAGAGAGAGAGAGACAGACAGACAGAGAGAGACAGACACATACAGAGAGAGACAGAGAGAGAGAGAGAGACAGACAGACATGCGAGAGCGCCAGAGAGCGAGCGCGCCAGAGAGAGAGAGCGCGCCAGAGAGAGAGAGCGCCAGAGAGAGAGAGAGCGCCAGAGAGAGACACACACGAGAGAGAGAGAGAGAGAGACATACACACAGGAGAGAGAGAGACAGACAGACGAGACATACACAGAGAGAGAGAGACAGACAGAGAGGCGAGAGTGACACATACAGAGAGAGAGAGAGAGAAGAAATAGGAGTAGGTCATGCGGCCTCTCGAGCTTCCTCCGCTATTCAACCTCAACTCCACTTTCCCGCCCGATCTCCATATCCCTCGATTCCCCTAAAGTCCAAAATCTATCGATCTCAGCCTTGAATATACTCAACGACTGAGCCTCCACAGCCCTCTGGGGCAGAGAATTCCAAAAGATTCACAACCCCGAGTGAAGAAATTGCTCCTCATCTCAGTTTTAAATAGCCTACCCCTTATCCAGAGACTATGTCCCCTAGTTCTAGACTCTCCAGCCAGGGGAAACAACCTCTCATGGCAGATGCAGTATAATGTGGATAAATGTGAGGTTATCCACTCTGGTGTCAAAAACAGGAAGGCAGATTATCTGAACGGCAATAGATTGGGAGAAGGGGAAGTGCAACGAGACCTGGGTGTCCTTGTGCACCAGTCGCTGAAGGTAAGCATGCAAGTGCAGCAGGCGGTTAAGAAGGCAAATGGTATGTTGGCCTTCGTAGCGAGAGGGTTTGAGTACAAGAACAAGGATGTCTTGCTGCAGTTGTACAGGGCCTTGGTGAGACCACACCTTGAGTATTGTGTGCAGTTTTGGTCGCCTTATCTGCGGAAGGATGTTCTTGCCATGGAGGGAGTGCAGCGAAGATTCACCAGGCTGATACCTGGGATGGCAGGAATGACGTATGAGGAGAGATTGGGTCGATTGGGCTTATACTCGCTGGAGTTTAGAAGATTGAGAGGGGATCTCATTGAAACTTATAAAATTCTGTCTGGCCTGGACAGGCTAGATGCAGGAAGGATGTTTATGATGGCCAGGGAGTCCAGAACCAGGGGTCATAGTCTAAGGATAAGGGGTAAGCCATTTAGGTCAGAGATGAGGAGGAGTTTCTTCACCCAGAGAGTGGTGAACCTGTGGAATTCTCTACCACAGAAGGCAGTTGAGGCCAATTCATTAAATATATTCAAGAAGGAGTTGGATATATTTCTTAAGGCTAAAGGGATATGGAGAGAAGGCAGGGACAGGGTACTGAATTTGGATGATCAGCCGTGATCTCATTGATGGCAGAGCAGGCTCGAGGGGCCGAATGGCCGACTCCTGCTCCTATGTTTCAGCACCTGATGAAGGGTCACAGACCTGAAACTTTAACTCTTTCTCTCTCCACGGATGCTGCCTGGCCTGCTGAGTTTTTCCAGTGTTTTCTGTTGTTATTCCCCTCAGAATCTTGTATGTTTCAATGAGATCACCTCTCATTCTTCTAAACTCCAGAGAGTATCGGCCCATTCTACACAATCTCTCATCATAGGCCAGCCCCCTCATCCCAGGAATCAGTCTAGTGAACCTTCGTTGCAAGCAAGTAAATCCTTCCTTAGATAAGGAGACCTTCTCGTCATCTTAGGCAGTCCCTCAGAACCGAGGATGACTTGCTTCCACATTAAAAATGAGTTCAGGTGACTGATGAGTCCAATGCGGGACCTAGTCTCTGTCACAGGTGGGGCAGATGGTGGTTGAAGGGGCGGGTGGGTGGGGTGCTTGGGTTGACGTGCACCCCTTGCGCTGCCCCCCGGCGAAAAGACTCGAGGTGTTCGGCGTCTTCCCGGATGCTTCTCCTCCACTTTGTGCGGTCTTGGGCCAGGGATTCCCAGGTGTCGGTGGCGATCTTGCACGTTTTCAAGGAGGCTTTGAGGGTGTCCCTGAAGCATTTCCTCTGCCCACCTGTGGCTCTCTTGCTGTGTCGGAGCTCCGAGTAGAGCGCTTGTTTTGGGAATCTCGTATTGGACATGCGGACGATGTGGCCCATCCATCAGAGCTGATCGCGTGTGGTCAAAGCTTCGATGCTGGGGATGTTGGCGCGCCTATCCTGCCAATGGATTTGCAGGATCTTGCGGAGGCAGCGTTGGTGGTACCTCTCCAGTGCTTTGAGGTGCCTGCTGTACATGGTCTATGTCTCTGAAGCATACAGCAGGGCGGGTATCACTACTGCTCTGTAGACCATGAGCTTAGTGCTGGGTTTGAGGTCCTGATGTTCAAACACTCTCTTCCTCAGGCGACCGAAGGCTGCACTGGCACACTGAAGGCAGTGTTGGACTTCGTCGTCGACGCCTGCCCTTGTTGACAGTAGGCTCCCGAGATATGGAAAGTGGTCCACGTTGTCCAAGGCCTCGTCATGGATTTTGATAATCGGGGGGGGGCAGTAGTGTGTGGCGGGGGCAGGTTGGTAGAGGACCTTTGGCTTACGGATGTTTAGTGTAAGGCGCATGCTCTTGTACGCTTTGGTGAAGGTGTTAACGATGGTTTGGAGTTCTACCTTAGTGTACATAGACACAAGCATCGTCTGCATACTGTAATTCGATGACAGAGGATGGGACGACCTTGGATCTGGACTGGAGGCGACGGAGGTTGAACAGTTTCCCTTTGTTCTGTAGATTAGCTCCACTCCAGCTGGGAGCTTACGGAGAATGAGATGGAGCATTGCAGCAAGGAAGATCGAGAAGAGCGTTGGTGCGATGACACAGCCTTGTTTGACCCCGGTCTGTACGTGAATTGGGTCTGTGGTGGATCCGTTGGTCAGGTTCACGGCTTGCATGTCGTCATGAAGCAGGCGGAGGATGGTGACAAACTTGAGGACAGCCAAATTTGAGGAGGACACTCCATAATCCCTCACGGTTGACGGTGTCGAAGGCCTTTGTGAGATCAAAGGCGGCCACGTACAGCGGTTGGTGCTGTTCCCTGCATTTCTCTTGTAGTTGACGCGCGGTGAAGATCATGTCCATTGTGCCCCTTAGTGGGCGGAATCTGCATTGCATCTCTGGGCGGAGCTCTTCAGCCACTCGGAGAAGGCGATTGAGGAGGATTCTTGCGATGACTTTCCCTGTGGCAGGTAGCAGGGAGACTCCTCTGTAATTATCGCAATCGGACTGGTCACCTTTCTTGAAGATGGTCACAATTACAGTGTCTGAGATCCCCTGGCATGCTCTCCTCCTTCCAAATAAGAGAAAGGAGTTCATATATTTGCGCCAATAGTGCTTCTCCGCCATGTTTTAGCGCCTCGGTGCGGATGCCATCTGCTCCCGAGGCCTTGTTTTTCAGTTGTTGGATAGCTTTTTCACCCTCATGCCGGGCTGGGGCTGTGCCAAGGTGGCGGGTAGCATGCTGCGGGATGGCAGATTATCTGAACGGCAATAGATCGGGAAAAGGGGAAGTGCAACGAGGCCTGGGTGTCCTTGTGCACCAGTCGCTGAAGGTAAGCATGCAGGTGCAGCAGGCGGTTAAGGCGGCAAATGGTATGTTGGCCTTCGTTGAGAGGGGATTTGAGTATAGGAGAAAGGATGTCTTGCTGCAGTTGTACAGGGCCTTGGTGAGACCACATCTTGAGTATTGTGTGCAGTTTTGGTCGCCTTATCTGAGGAAGGATGTGCTTGCCATGGAGGGAGTGCAGCGAAGATTCACCAGACCGATACCTGGGATGGCAGGAATGACGTATGAGGAGAGATTGGGTCGATTGGGCTTATACTCGCTGGAGTTTAGAAGAATGAGAGGGGATCTCATTGAAACTTATAAAATTCTAACAGGACTAGATTGAATTTGGATGATCAGCCATGATCTCATTGAATGGCGGAGCAGGCTCAAAGGGCCTAATGGCCTGCTCCTGCTCCTATCTTCTATGTTTCTATGTTTAGACAGACTAGATGCAGGAAGGATGTTCCCGATGGCGGGGGAGTCCAGAACCAGGGGTCACAGTCTAAGGATAAGGGGTAAGCCATTTAGGACAGAGATGAGGAGGAATTTCTTCACCCAGAGAGTGGTGAACCTGTGGAATTCTCTACCACAGAAGGCAGTTGAGGCCAATTCATTAAATATATTCAAGAAGGAGTTAGATATATTTCTTAAGGCTAAAGGGATCAAAGGATATGGGGAGAAGGCAGGGACAGGGTACTGAATTTGGATGATCAGCCATGATTTCATTAAATGGCGGAGCTGGTTTGAGGGGCCGAATGGCCTACTCCTGCTCCTATCTTCTATGTAAAACCACAAATAAAGATTCAGAATTACGGAGAACCCAATCTTTATAAAAGGTAAATCCAATGACATTTGTAGCAGTCACGTGCTTGGATGTCACATGATTAGGTATCATGTGGTCAGACCGCCAGGAATGCCTCCGACCAAAGTTGGTAATCCTGCTCCACCAGGTCGTCAGGTACAGATGAGCCCGTCAGCCCCCTACACACCCTCCTTCCCTTTTCCCACACCCCCTCCACTGACCCCCCACCCTCAGCACTTCAAACATTCGCAGCTGCATCAGGACATTAAACACCCCCCCCCCCCGCATTTGATTAGGATCTCCCAGGCACTCCAGCAGTCACCTCCCCTGTACAGGCTACCTATGTAGCAGATCTCAGGATCAGGACATCTCTCCCTCGATGGGAAAGGACCCCAAGATGGCAATGAACTGGGAAACTCAACAGAAAACACATCCCAGCTGGCAGGGCTGTGGAATTAAGCACGACCCCAGGCGACAACTAACAAAAAAAGGAACGTTGCAGGAGATACAGCCAATGCTGAGGTATTTGGTGCATCTGGTTTACTGTACATACAATGACCATTTTGAAAATAAGGACACCTGAAGCAAGTCCCTTAGGTGTCCCTAATTTCCAGGTTGGGACTAACATTGCCCTTTATTAAGCAGGGAACGAGGCCACTCGAGTAGACTGACCCGTCCAGTTCTCGCCGCAGCCCAGCCAGCTCTCTCATTCTCAGTTTGTTCTCCTTCTCCAGCTTTTTGACCAACTCCTCGGCCTCCACCTCCTTCAGCTGCAACTGTTCGAGCTCATCCAGGGCCCCCTCCAGCTCCTCCTCCAACAGAAGCTTCTCCTTGGTCATTTCCTCCTGGAAGGCTTCAAGCTGCTGATGTAAAGAATCAGACAGTTCCTGCAGAACAAGGGCCAGAGCAGTTTTCAAATACAAGGCAAATCAGAGCAAGAACATTCGAGAGAGATTCATAATTAGCTACTTTAATTCAAACAGCTATGGAAATCTTCACTGCAGTTTCAAACAGTTCCTGAATGCTGGACATACTATCCAAATTGAGAAGCTTCAAGCTACAATTTGTGAAAGGTAGGTCATGCCTGAAAAACCTGACTGAATCTTTTGAAGAGGTGACTAAAGTCGTAAAAAAAGGGAATGTCTATGGATGTTATTTATATGGACTTCCAGAAGACATTTGATAAAGTCCCACAAGAGAGACTGTTAACTAAGGTAGAAGCCCATGGAATGAAGGGCAAATTGACCTGGTTAGGAAATTGGCTGAGCGGCAGGAGACAGGCAGTAGGGATAATGGGCAGGTACTCAAACTGGCAGGATGTGACTCGTGGTGTCCCACAGGGATCTGTGTTGGAGCCTCAACTATTCACCGTATTTATTAACGACTTAGATGATGAGATAGAAAGTCAGATATCCCAATTTGCCGATGACACAAAGATAGGCAGCAGTGTAGGCAGTGTAGATGGAAGCATAAAATTACAAAGGGGTATCGACAGATTAAGTGAATGGGCAAAACTGTGGCAAATGGATTTCAATGTCGGCAAATGTGAGGTCATTCCCTTTGCACCTTAAAAGGATCGAACAGGGTACTTTCTAAATGGTGAAAAGCTAAAAACAGTGGAGATCATAGAGTCATAATGGCGCAGGAGGCCATTCAGCCCATCGATTCTGTGCCCACTCTCTGTAGAGCAATCCAGTCAGTCCCATTCCCCCGCTCTATCCCCGTAGCCCTGCAAGTTTATTTCCCTCAAGTGCCTATCCAGTCTCCCCTTGAAAACATTGAGTGTCTCCGCTTCCGTCGGCAGCGAGTTCCAGGTCCTCACCATTCACTGCGTAAAAAAGTTTTTCCTCACATCCCCCCTGTATCTCTCGCTCAAAACCTTAAATCTGTGTCCCCTAGTCCTTGTACCATCAGCTAGTGGGAACAGCCTTTCCCCGTCTAGCCTATCCAAACCCGTCATAATCTTGTACACCTCGATCAAATCACCCCTCAACCTCCTTTGCTCTAATGAAAACAAATCCAGCTTCTCCAACCTGTCCTTGTAGCTAAGATCCCCCATCCCCGGAACCATTCTGGTAAATCTCCTCTGCACCCTCTCAAGGGCCTTCACATCCTTCCTAAAGTGTGGTGACCAGAACTGGACACAATACTCCAGTTGTAGCCTAACCAGCGCTTTATAAAGGTTCAGCATAACTTCTCTACTTTTGTACTCAATAACTATTTATGAAGCCCAAGATCCCATATGCTTTGCTAACCACTCATTGAAAATATGTCCCGCCACCTTCAGGGACCTATGCACATTAACTCCCAGGTCCCTCTGTCCCAGCACACTCTTTAAAACTGTGCCATTAAGTGTATATTGCCTCTCCCTGTTCCTTCTGCCAAAATGCATCACCTCACACTTCTCTGTATTAAATTCCATCTGCCACTTGTCTGCCCATTCTGCTACCCTTTCTATGTCCTGTTGCAGTCGATTGGTATCATCCTCACTGTTTGCCACACCCCCAAGTTTGGCGTCATTGGCAAATTTAGAAATTCTACTCTGGATTCCAAAATCCAGGTCATTTATATATATCAAAAAAAGCAGTGGCCCCAGCACTGACCCTTGGGGAACACCACTGTCTACCATCCTCCAGTCTGAAAAACAGCCATTTACCACAACTCGCTGTTTTCTGTCCTTAAGCCAATTCCTTATCCAAGCTGTCACTGACCCATCTATTCCATGAGCCTCAATTTTGTTAACCAGCCTTCTATGTGGTACTTTGTCAAACGCCTTCCAAAAATCCATGTAGACAACATCCATTGCATTCCCTTCATCGATCCTCTGTTACTTCATCAAAAAATTCAATTAGATTAATCAAACACGATCTGCCTTTTACAAATCCATGTTGGCGCTCCTTAATTAGCTTAAACCTCTCCAAGTGCCCGATAATTTTTTCCTTGATTAGTGGTTCTAAATCTTTATCCACCGCTGATGTTAAACTGACCGGCCTGTAGTTACTAGGATTGTCCTTACACCCTTTCTTGAACAATGGGGTCACATTTGCATTTTTGCAATCTTCAGGCACCTCCCCCGCATCTAGGGAAGATTGGAAAATTATGGCAAGCCCTTCCGCTATCTCCTCCTCCAATTCCCTTAGCAACCTGGGATGCAAGCCATCTGGACCAGGCAACTCATCCACTCTAAGCATACCCAGCCTTTCTAGTACATCCCGTCCATCAATTTTCACCCCTTGCAGGTTGAAAGAGCCTTGGGGGGGGAGGGGGGGTGCATAGATTAAAATGTCATGAACAGGTACAGAAATAATCAAGACAGCTAATGGGATGCTGGCCTTTATATCTCGAGGGCTAGAATACAAGGGGGTAGAAGTTATGCTGCAGCTGTACAAAACCCTGGTTAGACCACACCTGGAGCACTGGGAGCAGTTCTGGGCACCACACCTTAGGAAGGATATATTGGTCTTGGAGGGAGTGAAACCCAGACTTCAAGGGTTACGTTGAGGAGATTTTACACAAATTAGGGTTGTATTCCCTAGAATTTAGAAGGTTAAGGGGTGATCTGATCAAAGTTTTCAAGATATTATGAGGAAGATAGGAGCAGGAGTCGGCCATTCGGCCCCTCGAGCCTGCTCCGCCATTCAATGAGATCATGGCTGATCATCTAAACTCAGTACCCTGTCTCTGCCTTCTCCCCATATCCCTTGAGCCTTAAGAAATATATCCAACTCCTTCTTGAATATATTTAATGAATTGGCCTCAACTGCCTTCTGTGGTAGAGAATTCCACAGGTTCACCACTCTGGGTGAAGAAATTCCTCCTCATCTGTCCTAAATGGCTTACCCCTTATCCTTAGACTGTGACCCCTGGTTCTGGACTCCCCGACCATCGGGAACATCCTTCCTGCATCTGGTCTGTCCAGTCCTGTCAGAATTTTATAAGTTTATAACAGATAGGATAGATAGAGAGAAACTATTTCTGCTGGTTAGGAAGTCTAGGACTAGGGGGCATAGTCTAAAAATTAGAGCCAGACCTTTCAGGAGTGAAATTAGGAAACACTTCTACACACAAAGGGTGGGAGGAGTTTGGAACTCTGTTCTACAAATGGCAATTGATGCTGGGTCAATTGTTAATTTAAAATCTGAGATTAACAGCTCGTTAACCAAAGGTATTAAGGGATATGGGCCAAAGGCGAGTATGAGTTAAGTTGCAGATCAGCCATGATCTCTTTGAATGGCGGAACAGGCTCGAGGGCTCAATGGCCTCCTCCTGTTCCTACGAGTGTGCAGCCAAAGCCTGCCATGCATAAATTTCATACCTGGAAGTATAGTGTAATGGTAACTACTTTTCTGTAAGGCACCTATCCAAAAATTCAAGATACCTGCAGCTATCCCTTGCCACCCAGTCGTAGTAATCGTCTAAAGGGACAGTGGCAGCAAGGATATGAAATTGGCTAAGTGTCAGGAAACAGTAGTGGTGAACGGTTGGTTTTCAGACTGGAGGAAGGTATACAGTGGTGATCCTCAGGGGCCGGTTCTAGGACCACTGCTTTTTTTGTTATATATTAATGACTTGGACGTGGGTGTACAGGGCACTATTTCAAAATATGCAGATGACGCAAAACATGGAAGTATGGTGAACAATGATAGACTGCAAGAGGACAGACAGGCTGGTGGAATGGGCGGACACGTGGCAGATGATATTTAACGCAGAAAAGTACGAAGTGATACATTTTGGTAGAAAGAATGAGGAGAGGAAATATAAACTAAAGGGTACAATCCTAAAGAGGGTGCATGAACAGAGAGACCTGGGGGTATATGTACACAAATCTAGAGCGGGCCTGTGTGGGAACACAGCATCGGCGGCAGTTCAAACCGGCGGCAGTGAGTCAGGAGCAGCCCGACCAGAGCGGGCCTGTGTGGGAACACAGCATCGGCGGCAGTTACACCGGCGGCAGTGAGTCAGGAGCAGCCCGAATAGAGCGGGCCTGTGTGGGAACACAGCATCGGCGGCAGTGAGTCAGGAGCAGCCCGAATAGAGCGGGCCTGTGTGGGAACACAGCATCGGCGGCAGTGAGTCAGGAGCAGCCCGAATAGAGCGGGCCTGTGTGGGAACACAGCATCGGCGGCAGTGAGCCAGGAGCAGCCCGACTAGAGCGGGCCTGTGTGGGAACACAGCATCGGCGGCAGTGAGCCAGGAGCAGCCCGACTAGAGCGGGCCTGTGTGGGAACACAGCATCGGCGGCAGTTACACCGGCGGCAGTGAGCCAGGAGCAGCCCGACTAGAGCGGGCCTGTGTGGGAACACAGCATCGGCGGCAGTGAGCCAGGAGCAGCCCGACCAATTCAACAGCAGGGGAGACAGGTAAAAAGTAATCAAAGAGTGACGTCACCAGGAAGCAGGTAAGTGATTGGTTGGTGAGTATCTCTCTTTTTATTAAACTTTAACTCTGGTTTATAGTTTCTAAGGTCTCTCTGGTGTAGCAGGGACTGTTGGTAAACCAGTTAACTGTAGTGTAATTAGTGGGATTGATTAATTAATTGAATTTAAATTAAATCAAAGGGTAAGTCATGGCAGGACAGCCGGGCCCCGTGATCTGCTCCTCCTGCGATATGTGGGAATTCGGACACTTCCGGTGTCCCTGACAACATCATGTGCAGGAAGTGCGTCCAGCTGCAGCTACTGACAGACCGCATTGCGGCGCTGGAGCTGCGATTGGACACATACTGGAGCGTTCACGATGCTCAGGACAACGTGAATAGCACATTTACGGAGTTGGACACACCGCAGGTAGAGGTTGGACAGGAAGAAAGGGAACGGGTGACCAACAGGCAGAGTACTAGGCGCAGGCAGGTAGTGCAGGGGTCCCCTGTGGCCATCCCCCTCTCCAACAGATACTCCACTTTGAGTACTGTTGGGGGGGATGGCTTATCAGAGGAAGGCAGCAGCAGCCAACTTCCTGGCACCAGGGGTGGCTCTGCTGCACAGAATGGGAGGAAAAAGAGGGGGAGAGCTATAGTAATAGGGGATTCAATTGTAAGGGGAATAGATAGGCGTTTCTGCGGCCGCAAACGAGACTCCAGGATGGTGTGTTGCCTCCCTGGTGCAAGGGTCAAGGATGTCTCCGAGCGGCTCCAGAACATCTTGGAAGGGGAGGGTGAAGAGCTAGTTGTCGTGGTGCATATAGGCACCAACGATATAGGTAAAAAGCGGGATGAGGTCGTAAAAGCGGAGTATAGGGAGTTAGGAGATAAATTAAAAAACAGGACCTCAAAGGTAGTAATCTCAGGATTGCTACCAGTGCCACGTGCTACTCAGAGTAGAAATAGAAGGATACTTCAGATGAATACGTGGCTAGAGGAATGGTGCCGGGGGAACGTTTCAAGTTCCTGGGACATTGGAACCAGTTCTGGGGGAGGTGGGACCAGTTCAAACCGGACGGTCTGCACCTGGGCAGGGCTGGAACCAATGTCCTAGGGGGAGTGTTTGCTAGTGCTGCGGGGGAGGGTTTAAACTAAAATGGCAGGGGGTTGGGAACCTGAGCAGGGAGACAGAGGAAAGGGAAACAAGGATAAAAGCAAAAGATAGGAAGGAGAAAAACAAAAGTGGCAGTCAGAGAAATCAATGGTATAAATCAAACATGGCCACAGTAAATAATAATTCTAATAAGTCTAAGAGCGTTAAAAAAACAAGCCTGAAGGCTTTGTGTCTTAATGCAAGGAGCATTTGTAATAAGGTGGATGAATTGGCTGCGCAAAATAGAAGTAAACAAATACGATTTGGTTGGGATTACGGAAACGTGGCTCAAGGAAGGCCAGGACTGGGAACTCAACATCCAGGGGTATTCGATATTCAGGAAAGATAGGCAAAAAGGAAAGGGAGGTGGGGTAGCATTACTGGTTAAAGAAGGGATTAACACAATTGTAATGAAGGATATTAGCTCTGATGAGGTGGAATCTGTATGGGTAGAATTGAGAAATACTAAGGGGAAAAAAACGTTAGTGGGAGTGGTTTATAGACCTCCAAACAGTAAGGCGGAGGTTGGGGATGGCATTCAAAGAGAAATTAAAGAAGCGTGCAATAAGGGCACAGCAGTCATCATGGGTGACTTTAATCTACATATAGATTGGGCCAACCAAATGAGTAACAATACTGTGGAGGAGGAATTCCTGGAGTGTTTACGGGATGGTCTCCTGGACCAATATGACGAGGAACCAACCTGAGATCAGGCCATCTTAGACTGGGTATTATGTAACGAGAAAGGATTAATTAGCAATCTTGTTGTAAGAGGCCCCTTGGGTCGGAGCGATAATATGATCAAATTCTTCATTAAGATGGAGAATGAAGTAGTTGACTCGGAGGCTAGGGTCCTCAATTTAAATCAAGGAAACTATGATGGTCTGAGGAGCGAGTTGGGTAGGATTGATTGGGGAATGGCACTCAAAGGGTTGACGGTGGATAGGCAACGGCAAACATTCAAAGACCGAATGGATGAACTACAGAATTTGTTCATCCCAGTTTGGCATAAAAATATAACAAAAAAGGTGACCCAACCGTGGCTAACAAGGGAAATTAGGGATAGCATAAGGTCCAAGGAGAGGGCATATAAATTGGCCAGAAAAAGCAATAACCCTGAGGATTGGGAGCAGTTTAGGATTCAACAAAGGAGGACAAACGGATTAATTAAGAAAGGGAAATTAGAATATGAGAGTAAGCTTGCAGAGAACATAAAAACTGACTGTAAAAGCTTTTATAGATATGTGAAGAGAAAAAGATTGGTGAAGTCAAGCGTAGGTCCCTTGCAGTCAGAATCGGGGGAATTTATAATGGGGAACAAAGAAATGGCAGACCAAATAAATACATATTTCGGTTCTGTCTTCACAAAGGAGGACACAAATAACCTCCCAGAGATGCCGGGGAACATAGGGTCTGATGAAAGGGTGGAACTGAAAGAAACCAGTATTTGTAGGGAAATGGTGTTAGGAAAATTGATGGGACTGAAGGCCGATAAATCCCCAGGGCCTGATGATCTACATCCCAGGGTACTACCTAGAAATAGTAGATGCATTGCTGGTCATCTTCCAGAACTCGATAGACTCTGGAACGGTACCCATGGATTGGCGGGTAGCTAATGTTACCCCACTATTCAAAAAAGGTGGTAGAGAAAAGGCGGGGAATTATAGGCCGGTAAGCTTGACATCGGTAGTGGGGAAAATGCTGGAGTCCATTATAAAAGATGTAATAGCAGAGCACTTGGAAAGCAGTGACTGGATCGGACAAAGTCAACATGGATTTACAAAAAGGTAAATCATGCTTGACTAATCTACTGGAATTTTTTGAGGATGTAACTGGTAAAATAGATAAGGGAGAACCAGTGGATGTGGTGTATTTGGACTTTCAGAAGGCTTTCGATAAGGTTCCGCATAAGAGATTAGCGTGCAAAATTAAGGCACATTGGATTGGAGGCAAGGTATTGACTTGGATAGAGAACTGGTTGGCGGACAGAAAGCAAAGAGTTGGAATAAACGGGTCGTTTTCCGAGTGGCAGGCAGTGACTAGTGGGGTACCGCAAGGATCGGTCCTAGGACCCCAGCTGTTCACAATATATATTAATGATCTGGACGAGGGAATTGGATGTAATATCTCCAAATTTGCAGACGACACAAAGCTGGGGGGGGGGGGGGGGAGGGTATGCTGTGAGGAGGATGTCGTGAAACTCCAGCACGATTTGGACAGGTTGGGTGATTGGGCAGACACATGGCAAATGCACTATAATGTGGATAAATGTGAGGTTATCCACTTTGGTGGCAAAAACAGGAAGGCAGATTATTATTTGAATGGTAATAGTTTGGGAGAAGGGGAAGTGCAAAGAGACCTGGGTGTCCTTGTGCACCAGTCGCTGAAGGTAAGCATGCAGGTGCAGCAGGCGGTTAAGGAGGCAAATGGTATGTTGGCCTTCGTAGCAAGAGGGTTCGAGTACAAGAACAAGGATGTCTTGCTACAGTTGTACAGGGCCTTGGTGAGACCACACCTTGGGTATTGTGTGCAGTTTTGGTCACCTTACCTGAGGAAGGACGTTCTTGCCATGGAAGGAGTGCAGCGAAGATTCACCAGGCTGATACCTGGGATGGCAGGAATGACGTATGAGGAGAGATTGGGTCGATTGGGCTTATACTCACTAGAGTTTAGAAGATTGAGAGGGGAGCTCATCGAAACCTATAAAATTCTGTCAGGCCTGGACAGACTAGATGCAGGAAGGATGTTTCTGATGGCCGGGGAGTCCAGAACCAGGGGTCATAGTCTAAGGATAAGGGGTAAGCCATTTAGGACTGAAATGAGGAGGAATTTCTTCACCCAGAGAGTGGTGAACCTGTGGAATTCTCTGCCACAGAGGGCAGTGGAGGCCAGTTCATTAAATATATTCAAGACGGAGTTGGATATATTTCTTAAGGCTAAAGGGATCAAGGGATATGGGGAGAAGGCAGGGACCGGGTACTGAATTTGGATGATCAGCCATGATCTCATTGAATGGCGGAGCAGACTCGAAGGGCCGAATGGCCTACTCCTGCTCCTATCTTCTATGTATCTATGTAAGGTGGCAGGGCAGGTTGAGAAAGCAGTTAAAAAAGCATATGGGATCCCGGGCTTCAGGAATAGAGTTATATAGTACAAATACATGGAAATTATGAACCACCTTTATTAAAGACTGGTTCGGCCTCAACTGGAGTAGTGTCCCCAATTCTGGGCACCACACTTTAGGAAGGGTGTGAAGGCCTTAGAGAGGGTGCAGAAAATATTCTTCACAATGAATTAAGCTACGAGTATTTCCAATTGAAAGAAAATTATTTAAGTTCAGCATCTGGAACCATGACAATGAAATAAAAACCTGCATTTCAGTTACGTGGGTAGATTGGAGAAACTAGGGTTGTTCACCTTAGAGCAGAGAAGAATGAGAAGAGAACGTGGTGTCCAAAATCATGAGGGGTCTGGACAGTAGATAGAGAGACTGCTCCCATTGGCAGAAGGGTCGAGAACCAGAGGATACAGATTTAAGGTGATTGGCAAAAGAACCAAAGGCGACGCAAGAAAACTTTTTTTTTTTTTTTAATAAACGCAGCGAGTGGTTATTGTAATGTATATACCTTTAAGGGGGGGGGAACTATCTTTTACAGCTCATGTATACTGCAGTACCGGCAGTGACCACACCTGTATATAGCACTGAGTAGTAATCTGTACAGATCAGTTGCAGTGTGAGCCACGTTGAGTAAACACCTGTTGTACCGTTCTCCGCAGTCTGTGTCTTATTATACACGGACGCAACAGTTATGATCTGGAATGCATGGACTAAAAGGGTGATGGCGACAGGTTCAATCACTGCTTTCAAAAGGGAATTAGATAAGTACCTGTAGGGAAAAAAAATTGCAGGGCTATGGGCTGAATGCCTGCCTTCCATGCTGTAATCATTCTATGATTCTAAGCTTTGAGAGATCAGTACTGTAAAACAGCCTGCACTACAAAGCCAGCATCCTGGGGCGAGCTGAAGAGGAGTGGGAGGAGGCTCGTGTGGAGCACAAACACCGGCATAGACTTGGTGAGCCGAATGGCCAGTTTCTGTGCTGTAAAGACTTTGTAATCTTACCCCATCTTAACAGTGTTGCTTCACTATTCTGTTCAAAAAAGAAAAGGCTATTTTGGACCCAAAGCTAACTATTGCTTTGCGCTGTGGATTCACATCTGGTAGAATCTAGGTTAGGAGTGCCCAACCTGCCAAACAGATGTCGCAGGTTACTGCTAGCACACGGAGATAAATCAGAGTCTGGGCTCCAATTGAATGCAGGTCTCAGAGGAGAGTGTCTAAGCCACTCCCAAAATGGAAGGCATTTACTTTTTTGCAGGCCTTGTTCACAATGAATTAAGCTACAGGAAACTTTGCGCTATCCGGCACCGAGCTGTTGCCGTCCCATCAAAACTGCCGGACAAACCAGCGCTAATGTTGAAACATATGGAGATTTTGAGCTCCGTATCTGGCAACAAACCCTATTGCTTAGCAACAGCTTCTAAACAGACGGCGTACCTTGCAAGCGTCGCTGTAGCTTAGCAACAGCTTCAGCGAGACCTTGCAGAGCTTGACTGTTGAGAAAAAAGCAACGAAAAGAAAAAAAACCCTAACGAAACGGCTCCTGATTTTTGCCGGTGGCTCGAGCATTCCGGACAGTTAACCTCCGGATAAACCAAAGTTTCCTGTATAAATAATTCCAATCGAAAGAAAATTATTTAAGTTCAGCATCTGGAACCATGACAATGAAATAAAAACTTGCATTTCTGTAGCACCTTTCACGACATCAGGTAAAGTGCTTTACAGCCAGTTGAGTACTTTGGAAGTGTCACTGTTGTACAGTAATGTAGGAAAAGTCGCAGCCATTTTGCACACAAGATCCCAAAACAGCAATGTGATAATAACCAGATAAAAACAGATTTAGTGATGTTGCTTGAGATATAAATATTGGCCAGGACACCCAGGAGAACTCCCCTGCTCTTTGAGTAGTACCATGGGATCTTTTACGTCCACTCGAGAGGGCAGATGGGGCCTCGGTTTAACGTTTCATCTGAAAGATGGCACCTCAGACAGTGCAGTGCTCCCTCAGTACTGCACTGGAGTGTCAGAGCCTGGATTATGGGCTCAATTTTCTGGAGTGGGGCTTGAACCCACGACCTTCTGACTCAGAAGTGCAAGGGCTACCCACTGAGCCACGTATGACAATTCAATCAACAATATGCCGTATTCACTACTGTCCATGATGTCAGACTAACAGTGGAGCAGTTCAATGTTCCCTATAAATTTTCTCTGCGTGCGGTCCCTTTAAATTTGCTGCGCGATATCTTACAGCTTGTGAGCGGCCTGCGCGGGACCTCCGGATTGCTGCATGGCCGCACACCCTTGCAGCTTAGGAGGAACGATAGCATGTTTGTCCAGCTGCACACTATTTAAAGAATGGTAGATCAGAGAGAGTGTCCAAGTTAAAAACAGAAACAGCAAAGATCCCGTCACTTGGCAACCGAAGGCAGTGATAAAATGTTTGCGGGTTGAAAAATCACACTTATAACCTTCAAAGTTGAAAAATCTACAGCAAGACTCAAAACATACAATACAAAACATCATACCCTGAAGCATATAGCACGGTAGCCATCAACCGCCCCTGCTGTTGGAAAGCAACTAGTTTTCAATTCAGGTGCTTTTTTTAAACCATTGTTCATTTTAGTCACAGGAAAACCCCAGAGCGCATCACATGAACAGCAACTGTTCAGCTATGAGAAGTACACATCACCCGGCCAAGGAATGCCTTTCGGGGTGCAGGATGACCATTTGAACTGCTTACATCCTATTAGGAGGATCGCCAATTGTACTCCTCACCTTTACCAGTTTGAGATCTCCTCTCTCCCTTCCCCCCCCCCCACCACAATAATGGAACGAGAATCAATGAACTGAGCGCCTCCACTCTCACTTGAGTGGCACCAGCCTTCCACCACTCTGCACAAAGTAATAGTGGGACAAATATAAGAACACAAGAAATAGGAGCAGGAGTAGGCCACATGGTCCCTCGAGTCACTAAATAAGATCGTGGCTGATCTTCAACATCAACTCCACTTCCCCGCACTATCCCCATATCCCTTGATTCCCCTAGAGTCCAAAAATCTATCGATCTCTGTCTTGAATATACCCAATGACTGAGCATCCACAGCCCTCTGGGGTAGAGAATTCCAAAGATTCACCACCCTCAGTGAAGAAATTCCTCATCTCAGTCCTGAATGGCCGACCCCTTATCCTGAGACTGTGACCCCTGGTTCTAGACACTCCAGCCAGGGGGAAACAGCCTCTCAGCATCTACCCTGTCAATCCCCCTCAGAATCTTGTATGTTTCAATGAGATCACCTCTCATTCTTCTAAACTCCAGAGAGTATCGGCCCATTCTACACAATCTCTCCTCATAGGACAGCCCTCTCACCCCAGGAATCAATCTAGTGAACCTTCGTTGCGCCGCCTCTATGACAAGTATATCCTTCCTTAGATAAGGAGACCAAAACTGTGCCCAGTACTCCAGGTGTGGTCTCACCATCGCCCTGTACAATTGGAGCAAGACTTCCTCACTCTTATACTCCAACCCCCCCTGCAATAAAGGCCAACATACCATTTGTCTTCCTAATTGCTTGCTGTACCTGCATGTTAACTTTGTGTTTCGTGCACTAGGACACCCAGGTCCCTCTGAACACAGAAACATAGAAGATAGGAGCAGGAGTCGGCCATTCGGCCCCTCGAGCCTGCTCCGCCATTCAATGAGATCATGGCTGATCATCCAAATTCAGTACCCTGTCCCTGCTTTCTCCCCATATCCCTTGATCCCTTTAGCCTTAAGAAATATATCCAACTCCTTCTTGAATATATTTAATGAACTGGCCTCCACTGCCTTCTGTGGTACAGGAAACTTTTTTTTTTATCCGGCACGGACGGGACCGACGTGGTGCCGGTTCATCAACAATTCCAGATAACCGAACTCTATAGTAAAAGATACGGAGCTGGGAGCTCCGTATAAAGCAACAAACCCTGTTGCTTAGCAACAGGTTCAGAACAATGGCCACAAGTTGCAAGCGTCTCTGTAGCTTAGCAACAGCTGCAGCCACACCCTTGCACAGCAACAGATGGAGGAAGGCAAGTAATAAAAGTTACCTGAACCTACTCCTGAATTTTGCCGGTTAACCGAGATTTCCTGTTATTTAGGTGCCGGTAAATCGAGAGTTTCCTGTAGAGAATTCCACAGGTTCACCACTCTCTGGATGAAGAAATTCCTCCTCATTTCAGTCCTAAATGGCCTACCCCTTATCCTTAGACTGTGACCCCTGCTTCTGGACTCCCCGACCATCGGGAACATCATTCCTGCATCTAGTCTGTCCAGGCCTGACAGAATTTTATAAGTTTCAATGAGATCCCCTCTCATTCTTCTAAACTCCAGCGAGTACAAGCCTAATCGACCCAATCTCTCCTCATACGTCATTCCTGCCATCCCAAGTATCAGCCTGGTGAATCTTCGCTGCACCCCTCCATGGCAAGAACGTCCTTCCTCAGATAAGGCGACCAAAACTGCACACAATACTCAAGGTGTGGTCTCACCAAGGCCCTGTACAACTGCAGCAAGACATCCTTGCTCCTGTACTCGAACCCTCTCGCTACGAAAGCCAACATACCATTTGCCTTCTTAACCGCCTGCTGCACCTGCATGCTTACCTTCAGCGACTGGTGCACAAGGACACCCAGGTCTCATTGCACTTCCCCGTCTCCTAATCTATTGCCATTTAGATAATAATCTGCCTTCCTGTTATTGCCACCAACGTGGATAACCTCACATTTATCCAGGTTATATTGCATCTGCCATGCTTCTGCCCAATCACCCAACCTGTCCAAATCATCCTGGAGTTTCTCGGCTTCCTCCTCACAGCACACACGCCCACCCAGCTTTGTGTCGTCTGCAAATTTGGAGATATTACATCTAGTTCCCTTGTCTAGATCATTAATATATATTGTGAATAGCTGGGGTCCAAGGACCGATCCCTGCAGTACCCCACTAGTCACTGCCTGCCACTCGGAAAAGGACCCGTTTATTCCGACTCATTGCTTTCTGTCTGCCAACCAGTTCTCTATCCAAGTCAATACCTTGCCCCCAATCCCATGTGCCTTAACTTTACACGCTAATCTCTTATGCGGGACCTTATCGAAGGCCTTCTGAAAGTCCAAATACACCACATCCACTGGTTCTCCCTTATCTATTTTACCAGTTACATCCTCAAAAAATTCCAGTAGATTAGTCAAGCACGATTTACCTTTTGTGAATCCACGTTGACTTTGTCCGATCCAGTTACTGCTTTCCAAGTGCTCTGCTATTACATCCTTCATAATGGACTCTAGCATTTTCCCCACTACCGATGTCAGGCTTACCGGTCTGTATTTCCCCGTTTTCTCTCTACCACCTTTTTTGAATAGTGGGGTAACATTAGCTACCCTCCAATCCATGGGTACTGTTCCAGATTCCATCGAATGTTGGAAGATGATCAGCAATGCATCTACTATTTCTAGGGCCACTTCCTTAAGTACCCTAGGATGTAGATTATCAGGCCCTGGGGATTTATTGGCCTTCAATCCCATCAATTTCCCTAACACCATTGCCCTACAAAGGAGAACATTTAATAGTTCTTCATTTAAAAAAATATTCTTTTTTCTAGTAATCCTACCAAAGTGAAAAACCTCACATTTCCCCACATTATAGTCCACCTTCTTGACCACTCACTTAGCCTGTCTATATCCCTTTGCAGACTAAAAAAAGCAAGTTTAAGAGTGCAGAGGTGAAAGTGATTATGGTCGCAGGGTTACAGTATGAAGCATTATACCAAGGCACGTTAAAAAGCGAGTGCACAGGCTGTACGGTTCTTGCAACCAGTCTCGTTTTCTGTAACTTTTACCTTCTCCTGTATGAAGGAGGAAAGTTCATCTTGTTTCCGCTGCAGATCTTGTTCCATTTGATCCAGTCTCTCCTTCATTATAGCCAGCTCTTTAGTTAAACGTTGCTCCATCGCATTACATTCTGCCTCCACTCTCTCTGCAGGAGAAAAAAAGTTAATTGTAGCTAAAATGCCAGCCAGTTACGGTAATGCAATCGCCGTGCCCTTGTGTGGTGGAAAACAAGTGGAGCTTCCTGCAGTAAAGTGGAGCTCACATACTGTATTCATTACTATTGAACACTAATTGACATTCCACTTATTCAAATGTCAGTTTAGACTAGCCTGCTGCGTAACAACTAGTGAATCATTTAGAAAGAAAATTTTTCTCAACTCCTCTGAAGGCACCGACTGCCAATCGGGTACTTTTAAATCTGCAGCAGCTCACTGGCCACGATTCATCAAGTGCGAGCACAGACAATATTGTTAGCCGACATCATGGAGTACAGCAGCTTTTGACCACTTGCAGCTCAGTGTGGACATCGAGCTACACATCTGGATTTAACCCAATTGAAGGATGCATCTCCAAGCATTGATAAGTATGCAGTCCCCAAGACACCAACATAACCCTCTTCAGCAGCAGAAACGTATCCCTATTCATACACAATATACAACGCCCGAGAGTTTCTACACTTATGTAAAAAGCGAGTTCAAGCACTCAGCTCTCTATCACCACCTCTCTGGGCCCCTCCACTGTTTCCGATTTGTCATCGAATATTGCAGGAGCAGAAATTTCCTTCGACTCAATATTGGGAAGACTGAAGCCATTGTCTTTGGTCCCCGCCACAAACTCCTGGCCACCGTTTCCATCTCTGGCAACTGTCTGAAGCGGAGCCAGACCGCTCGCAACCTTGGTGCTGTGCCTGACCCCGAGCTGAGCTTCCGACCACATACCCGCGCCCATCACCAAGACTGCCTGCTTCCACCTCCGTAACGTGTCCGACTCAGACCCTGCCTCAGCTCACCTGCGGCTGAAACCCTGATCCACGCCTGTTAGCTCTAGACTGGACTATTCCAACGCTCTCCTGGCCTCCCATCCACCCTCCATAAACTTGTACTCGTCCAAAACTCTGCTGCCCGTATCGTAACTCGCTCACCCATCACCGCCGTGCTCGCTGACCTACACTGGCTCCCAGTCCGACAATGTTCAATTTTAAACTCCTCATCCTTGTTTTCAAATCCGTCCGTGGCCTCGCCTCTCCCCCCCTCAAACCGCCTCCAACCCTATAAGCTGGAGATCTCTGTGCTCCTGGCCTCTAGCACAACCCCGATATTAATCGCTCGACCATTGGCAGCCGTGCTTTCAGCTGCCTGGGCCCCAAGCTCTGGAACTCACCCACCCACCCACAACTCCTAAACCTTGCTGCCTCACTACCCCTCTCTCCTCCTTCAAGATGCTCCTTAAAACCTACCACTGATCAAACGTTTGGTCTTCTGTCCTGATAGCTCCTTCTGTGGCTGTGTCAAAAATGATTTTATTGATATTGCTCATTGAGCATCTTGGGACATTTTGCTACGATAAATGCGCTATATAAATGCAAGTTGTTGTCCATTACAATTTCCATTAAATGTTCTGAAGGCAGATAAAATTATAAAGCACTAACCAGTCATTATTTAAAGGCTCAATTCCCAGCAGTCATTGTCAAGTTCGCATTTGCAACTGAATTGTCAGACTTTTCAAAGAGGAAAGTTCCCACAGTAATTTTAACTAGCAACACATTTGACGCAATGCGATTGCCATAAACTCTGCAAATCATTCACCGAGGAAGTAATGGAGCAGAGGTGGCTATGAAGACAGATAACCCTCAATACATGTCAGATGTTAGTCATTCTTCAACAATGGTACAGTATGGGGGATTTTAACTATCATATTAATTGGACAAATCAAATTGGGCAGGGCTGCCTTGAGGATGAGTTCATTGAGTGTATTAGGGATGGGTTTCTTGAGCAGTATGTAACTGAACCGACCAGGGGGCAAGCAACCTTAGATCTGGTCCTGTGTAACGAGACAGGATTAATTAAAAATGTCCTAGTAAAGGATCCCCTTGGAATGAGTGACCATAACATGGTTGAATTCCATATTCAATTAGAGGGTGAGAAGGTTGGCTCTCAAACAAGCGTGCTAAGCTTGAATAAAGGAGACTATGAAGGTATGCGAGCGGAATTGAGTAGAGTGGATTGGGAAAATAGATTAAAGGGTAAGACGATACATGATCAGTGGTGTACATTTAAGGAGTTATTTTACAACATCCAAAAAAATATATATTCCACCGAGAAGAAAAGGGTGTAAAAGAAAAGACAGCCATCCGTGGCTAAGTAAAGAAATTAAGGATAGTATTCGACTAAAAACAAGGGCATATAAGGGAGCCAAATCTAGTGGGAGGATAGAGGATTGGGAAAACTTTAAAAGACAGCAAAAAATAACAAAAAGATTGATTAAGAAAGGGAAGATAGATTATGAAAGTAAATGAGCAAAAAATATAAAAACAGATAGTAAGAGTTTTTATAGTTATATAAAAAGAAAAAGGGTGGCTAAAGTAAATGTTGGTCCCTTAGAGGATGAGACCGGAAAATTAATGGTGGGAAATATGGAGATGGCAAAAACACTGAATGAATATTTTACATCAGTCTTTACAGTAGAAGACACTAAGAATATCCCAACACTGGACAAACAGGGGGCTAAGGGGGGGGAGGAGCTAAACACGATCAAAATCACTAAGGAAGTGGTACTCGGTAAAATAATGGGACTCAAGGCGGATAAATCACCTGGACCTGATGGCTTACATCCTAGGGTCTTGAGGGAAGTGGCGGTAGGGATTGTGGATGCATTGGTAATAATTTTCCAAAACTCCCTGGACTCGGCAAAGGTCCCGGCAGACTGGAAAACTGCTAATGTAACACCCTTATTTAAAAAGGGCAGTAGACAGAAGGCTGGAAACTATAGACCGGTTAGCCTAACATCTGTGGTAGGTAAAATTTTGCAGTCCATTATTAAGGAGACAGTAACAGGACATTTGTATAATCATAATTTAATAGAACAAAGTCAGCATGGTTTTATGAAGGGGAAGTCATGTTTGACAAATTTGCTGGAGTTCTTTGAGGAAGTAACGTATAGGGTGGATAAAGGGGAACCAGTGGACGTAGTGTATTTCGACTTCCAAAAGGCATTTGACAAGGTGCCACACAAAAGATTATTGCTTAAGATAAAAAATCACGAGATTGGGGGTAATATTCTGGCATGGATAGAGATTGGCTATCTAACAGAAGGCAGAGAGTTGGGATAAATGGTTCATTCTCAGACTGGCAATCAGTAACTAGTGGTGTTCCGCAGGGGTCAGTGCTGGGTCCCCAACTCTTTACAATCTATATTAACGATTTGGAGGAGGGGACCGAGTGTAACATATCAAAGTTTGCAGATGATACAAAGATGGGAGGGAAAGTAGTGAGTGAGGAGGACATAAAAAACCTGCAAGGGGACATCGACAGGCTAAGTGGGCAGAGATTTGGCAGATGGAATACAGTACTGGAAAGTGTGAGGTTATGCACTTTGGCAGGAAAAATCGTAGAGCAAGTTATTATCATAATGGCAAGAAACTGGAAAGTACTGAAGTACAAAGGGATCTGGGGGTCCTGGTGCACGAAACTCAAAAGGTTAGTTTGCAGGTGATTAAGAAGGCCAATGGAATGTTGGCTTTCATTGCTAGGGGGATAGAATATAAAAATAGGGAGGTATTGCTTCAGTTGTACAAGGTATTGGTGAGACCGCACCTGGAATACTGCGTACAGTTTTGGTGTCCATACTTAAGAAAGGACATACTTGCACTCGAGTCAGTACAAAGAAGGTTCACTCGGTTAATCCCGGGGATGAGGGGATGGACATATGAGGAGAGGTTGAGTAGATTGGGACTCTACTCATTGGAGTTCAGAAGAATGAGAGGCGATCTTATTGAAACATATAAGATTGTGAAGGGGTTGGATCTGGTGGATGCGGAGAAGATGTTCCCGATGATAGGTGAAACTAGAACTAGGGGGCATAGTCTTAGAAGAAGGGGCTGCTCTTTCAAAACTGAGATGAGGAGGAACTACTTCACTCAGAGGGTGGTAGGTCCATGGAATATGCTGCCCCAAAAAGCTGTAGAAGCTACATCATTACATAAATTTAAAACAGAAATAGACAGTTTCCTAGAAGTAAAGGGAATTAAGGGTTACGGGGAGCGAGCAGGAATTTGGACATGAGTCTAGGTTCGGATCGGACATGGCCCTGTGGGTAGCGGAGCGGGCCCAGGGGCCGTGTAGCCTGATCCTGCTCCTATTTCGTGTGTCTAATTCTGTTAGATTCAGGAGATGGTTCTGTGATAGTGGATTGACGGTTAGGATCAGATCAGCCATGATCTTATTGAATGGCGGAGCAGGCTCGAGGGGCCGATTGGCCTACTCCTGCTCCTATTTCTTATGTTCTTATGTACCTTTTTCCTGTTCAAGATGCTGATGTTTCTCATTAACTTCTTTCATCTGTTCACAGTGAATCTCATCTTTCTCCTTCAGGTAGTTTTTGAGATTTATTATCTCCTTTTCCTGCTGAACAAGCTGCTCCTCTGACCGACTGATTTCATCTTCAGATCTTTCAAGCTGCATCTTTAGTTGACTGAACAAAAAGGACACGAATACAGTAATCGTTTTTACAAGCACCTGCACTGCAATGCATCCAAATCTAAATGACAATATTAGATTCCATTTCAGAACCAAATTGCTGAATACACATTAAATGGATTTATGAAAATGTAATGTTTTTGAAATTACATGCCCCGGCATGTAGGTAGAGTAGTTAGAACATTATTTAAATCTAACTTGATGGAACTTATTCAACTATGAATGATGTTTCCAAACTCTGCAGATATCGGACACAGCTGCCCTGGTTTTAAGTACTTCGCTTTCACACTGATGGGACCATTCTGTGAGTTGAAGATTTTTGGCCAAAAGTCCAGGGCTCCTAAAGGCACAAGGACCAGAGAGGTCCCCGATCTGTGCGCCATCAAGGGTAGGCCCACCCAGAGCAGCTTGTGTCAAGCTCGCAGACCCCAACCAGGGGAGCGGCAGGAGCATTGCCACTGACCTTTCCTTTCTACTCAATGTGGGTGAAAGGGGCACCGAGAGAGATAAAAGATAGAGAACAAGGATGAAAAATATAGAATCCAGCCAGGGATCCACCCCAGATTACTATCCAGCAACTCCCGTTGAAAGTACAGGTTGCTGACCTTGCTTCAGGACACAATTGGGTTATGCCGACGCCCAGTGAAATGCACATCTGAAGAACGACCACTTGGGCAACAGACCAGATGGCGACGGTCATCTGTGGAAACCACCCCAGCATACATTCAGGAGGGAGAAATAACATTTAAGTAAAGTAGAAACAAGGAGGAATACCCGCCAACAATGGGAAATTATTTCATCCCACACAGGTAGAAGAATGTAGGAAACTTAAAATTATTGGCAAATCTAGTCATAAGGATCAGTTTTTTAATGTCTTGGCAAAAGTAGACATTCTCAGCAAGTGCCGGTACAGTCTTTCTTATCCCATTAAAGGGTAAGAGCTTACTGTACAGGAGGTGGCTATTTGATCCATCGTTTTCTACCAACCCCAACCCAATAATCCTTCTCCCTCCAGTCTTAAAACTAACCAGGTGGATAGGAAGAAATGTGCAACGTTCGTGAACTGTGGCGATGCGCAAAATCATGCCGTCAGATAAAATATGCACAACCTTATCACTTCTCTGCATTCATCAAAACCTCCATTAAACTAAAAGTAACTTATCAAATGCTGACTCAAATTTGTTAAAGAAATGATTAAAGAAAGGAACTGAACAGGCTGGGTCTCTTCTCTTGATAAGAGAAGGCCGAGGGGTGAGTTAATAGAGGTCCTTAAAATTATGAAAGGTTTTGATAGAGTAGACACGGAGTGTGTTTCCACTTATGGGGAAGAGCATAACTAGAGGCCATGAATATAAGATAGTCACCAAGAAATCCAATGGGGAATTCAGGAGAAACTTCTTTACCCAGAGAGTGGTGAGAATGTGGAACTCGCTACCACAGGGAGTGGTTGAAGCGAATAGTATCGATACATTTAAGGGGAGGTTAGACAAGCATATGAGGGAGAAGGGAATCGAGGGTTACGCTGATTAGAGTTAGATGAGGAAAGACAGGAGGAGGCTCGAGTGGGGCATAAACACCGGCATGGACTGGTTGGGCCGAATGGCCCGTTTCTGTGCCGTAGATCCGGTGTATGATTTATATCTTTGCCATTAATTTCAATTCCCAGTTTTAAGTGATTTGGAAGTCACACCCTCTGATTTGCACAGAGACAAAGACATTTCTTGGATCTGCACCAGCAGCCCGAAAAGTACCCGAGTTCTGCCAAATAGCAGGAGAGTTTCACTTCAGTCTCAACTTTATCTTCCTCCAATTTCACTTTCTCCTGCTCCATTACAGCCCTGGAAAAAGTTAAAGAGAGACAATATGTAACACATTGTGGGTCAATGCAAGGGAAGTAAAACCAGTCAGTGCAGGTTGAACAGTTACAGCTGTAATTCAGACATGCACAAGATTTCCAAATAAACTAAGATCTGGGCCTAAAAATTCCGTTGCTTTGCGCCGCCCGTTCGCTCTCTAAGAGGGCGCTAACGGGACGCAAAGCAACTAGTGCCTGGGCGCGGCACTGCCAACGCCTCGTGCAAAATTCAGCGGGAGGTTAGCGCCGGCTTAACCATTAGCGCCCCGCGGCACTGCGCAAATTAAAGGGGCGGTGCTGGGCGGCCATCTTTGTTGCGGGCTCTTTTGCCAGCACTCCGACCCCTGGTGGCCCAGCTGGGCCCCGGGTCGCACTGCCCAAGGCCACTCCGACCCCTGGTGGCCCAGCTGGGCCCCGGGTCGCACTGCCCAAGGCCACTCCGATCCCTGGTGGCCCAGCTGGGCCCCGGGTCGCACTGCCCAAGGCCACTCCGATCCCTGGTGGCCCAGCTGGGCCCCGGGTCGCACTGCCCAAGGCCCCTCCGATCCCTGGTGGCCCAGCTGGGCCCCGGGTCGCACTGCCCAAGGCCACTCCGATCCCTGGTGGCCCAGCTGGGCCCCGGGTCGCACTGCCCAAGGCCCCTCCGATCCCTGGTGGCCCAGCTGGGCCCCGGGTCGCACTGCCCAAGGCCCCTCCGATCCCTGGTGGCCCAGCTGGGCCCCGGGTCGCACTGCCCAAGGCCACTCCGATCCCTGGTGGCCCAGCTGGGCCCCGGGTCGCACTGCCCAAGGCCACTCCGATCCCTGGTGGCCCAGCTGGGCCCCGGGTCGCACTGCCCAAGGCCCCTCCGATCCCTGGTGGCCCAGCTGGGCCCCGGGTCACACTGCCCAAGGCCACTCCGATCCCTGGTGGCCCAGCTGGGCCCCGGGTCGCACTGCCCAAGGCCACTCCGATCCCTGGTGGCCCAGCTGGGCCCCGGGTCGCACTGCCCAAGGCCCCTCGCCTTTAAGGAGGGGAGGAAGGCCTGCAGTACCACGGTGCGACGTGGCGCTGTGACACGTAGCACCGTGATATTCACTCGCAGCGCCCCAAGAGGGAGGCGGGACGCTTCCAGTAGCACCCCGCTTCCCTCTTGGGGCGCTACCGGTGAATTTCAGCCGCGGGGGCCTCTAAGGGGGCGCGACTCAATTTTCCCCCCATGGAATTCTAACATTTTCAAAAAACTTTGTTCAAAGTAGTTGTGCAGTAAGCATCAAGTCACTCCCTCCGTTGACTATGAAGAACTTGGATTTAGATAGGACCTTTCAGGTCCTGAGGACACCTCAAAGTGCCTGAATTACTTTAAAATATAGTCACCGTTATGTTGACAACTATGACTTTTTCATAATGCGAAGTTGGCTATGAATACGATGTGAAAATATATTGGGACATCGATAAACATCACGATTAAAATTCCCGTGTGCTCAGTGAAGACCCACAGTACAGCACCTTCCACTTTTCTTTAGAAGCAAATAGACCGTTCCCATTTCTAAATCCACTGCTGATTTTCCCTCCCCTCTCCTGAAGACACCCATTCTTGTTGGGCTCATTCCACAGGCACCCACAGTCCTTGGGTACCTCATCCATGACCATTCTCCATGTGGGAGCCATGCATGTTGGCAGACTATTCCACCATCACAGGCCTGCTTGATCCTGTTCCCATCTGGTGTCCAAGCAAGGGACATGGAACAGCACCGAGTAGGAATCTTGGCAGATTGCTCACCAACCGTGACACGGCGGCACAAGTCACTGCTTCGGACAGACTGGCGACTGACCCTGGAGCTTTCTGTACTGCTTGTTGCTACACATCGAGCCATCAAGGAGTCTTACTAAACACACAGACTATACAAAACCATTAAAGAGTAGAACTGAATGCAACCAGATCACTGCTACAGGGATCAGGCAGCTTCTCCAAAAACACTGTTGGGTCTGTGAAGTACATACAGTTTCCCCTGAAGCTCGGCAACCTCTTCAGTTGATTGTTTCAGAAGACTCTGCACTGCTAGCAGGTTCTTTTCAGTCTCTTGTTGGTTGACTATTGCGATCTGAAATAGAAGGAAAGACGAACAGAGGAAGTGAACAAGCCCAAATGTCAGGCAATTTGTGTCGCACAAAAACATGCAAGCAAAAAATAAAATATTTCACTGCTCATATTAACTGAGGTAAAGGCCTGGATTTTCTGATTGGACTGTATCTCCAGTGGAACGGGCCTTCTGCCTGCCCGATATGCACCCTGCCCTCAGCTCCTGTTTGATCAGCAAATGGAGATCATAAACAGTTTGTTTGGGAATTGCCAACAGCTGCATTCTCCTCCTGCTTTCATCCTTCGCCTGATCTTGAAGACGCAAAGCACAATGGAGGTCCCGGTATAGCTACTGAAACTGGCCAAAGCAAAGGATGCACAATAAACTTGGCCAATTAAATCAGATGCAAGGCTGAAACAAACTACACCAGGCAGTCCAGCTCATAACTGAACTCCAACAGTTACACAGACAGGCAGATAATGGTTTACGTGGAGAGCATCCTCATCCGTGGAGCTTCCAGAGCTAGACTCAAAGCTTTGCAGCGTTCTGCGTTTGGCCCAATTACCCTGCTAGCCCAAGGAATCACTCGGCTGTAGAAATCTTCTCAAAAGAACAGTCAAGTCAGAGGACCTGAAGTGGATAACGGAAGTGCCTATGGTTATGATCAGTACACAGCCTTCTAACCAAGGTTAGATAGAAGATAGGAGCAGGAGTAGGCCATTCGGCCCCTCGAGCCTGCTTCGCCATTCAATGAGATCATGGCCAATCTTCCAAATTCAGTACCCGGTCCCTGCATTCTCCCCATACCTCTTGATCCCTTTAATTTTAGAAATATATCTAACTCCTTCTTGAATATATTTAATGAAGTGGCCTCAACTGCCCTCTGTGGTAGAGAATTCCACAGGTTCACCACTCTCTGGGTGAAGAAATTCCTCATCGCTGTCCTAAATGGCTTACCCCTTATCCTTAGACTGTGACCCCTGGTTCTGGACTCCCCCGCCATCGGGAAAACCCTTCCTGCATCTAGTCTGTCTAGTCCTGTTAGAATTTTATAAGTTTCAATGAGATCCCCCCTCATTCTTCTAAACTCCAGCGAGTATAAGCCCAATCGACCCAATCTCTCCTCATACGTCATTCCTGCCATCCCAGGTATCAGTCTGGTGAATCTTCGTTGCACTCCCTCCATGGCAAGAACGTCCTTCCTCAGATAAGGCGACCAAAACTGCACACAATACTCAAGGTGTGGTCTCACCAAGGCCCTGTACAACTGCAGCAAGACATCCTTGTTCCTGTACTCAAATCCTCTCGCTATGAAGGCCAACATACCATTTGCCTTCTTAACCGCCTGCTGCACCTGCATGCTTACCTTCAGCGACTGGTGCACAAGGACACCCAGGTCTCGTTGCACTTCCCCTTTTCCCAATCTATTGCCGTTCAGATAATAATCTGTCTTCCTGTTTTTGCCACCAAAGTGGATAACCTCACATTTATCCACATTATACTGCATCTGCCCAATCACCCAACCTGTCCAAATCATATTGGAGTTTCTCGGCATCCTCCTCACAGCACACACGCCCACCCAGCTGTGTGTCGTCTGCAAACTTGGAGACATTACATCTAGTTCCCTCGTCTAGATCATTAATATATATTGTGAATGGCTGGGGTCCTAGCTTCGGTACCCCACTAGTCACTGCCTGCCACTCGGAGAAAGGCCCGTTTATTTCAACTCTTTGCTTCCTGTCTGCCAACCAGTTCTCTATCCAAGTCAGTACCTTACCCCCAATCCCATGTGCTTTAACTTCATTCACTGAGCTGCCTGCCCATCTGCCTTGAAACACAAGCCAGCAAGAGACTTAATTCCAGTTCATCGAGTACAAACACACCGTTTACCAGCATTCTTGAATCATTTAGGTCTCAAAACCGATTACAAATGTCTCCTAGCCTAAACAGATTTATATTAATAATGAGGGGTTAATTACAGTTAAAAACAGACTTGCATTTTTATATCGTGCCTTTCAAAAGCACCGTGTGTGCAATGAATAATGAAGTGCAGTGTAATTACATGGCAAACGTGGCGGCCAATTTGGACACAAGCACCCACACAGAGCAACTGGATCAATAACCAAGTTATCTGTTTATGATCGTCTTCGTGGAGGAAGGAATATTAACCAGTACACCGGGCAAACTCCCTGCTCGTCTACAAAGAGTACAAAGGCATTTTAACATTTATCAGGATGACAGGAGCAGGCATGGTGTTGACCTAATATTTCAATCGGTACTGCATTGGGGCATCATAGATTGTGTGCTCAGGTCTTGGAGTGGGACTTGAACCCACAACCTTCTGAATCCAAAACCAGAGTGCTCTCATCAGAGAAAAACTTGTAGAAATGAATGCGAGGGTAGAATCCATACAAGAACATAAGAATTAGGAGCAGGCCATTCGGCCCCTCGAGCCTGCTCCGTCATTCAATAAGATCATGGCTGATCTGCCACCTCCACTCCACTTTCCCGCCCGATCTCCATATCCCTCGATTCCCCTAGAGTCCAAAACTCTATCGATCTCAGCCTTGAATATACTCAACGACTGAGCCTCCACAGCCCTCTGGGGCAGAGAATTCCAAAGATTCACAACCCTCCGAGTGAAGAAATTCCTCCTCATCTCGGTCCTAAATATCCCGAGACTGTAACCTAGTTCTAGACTCTCCAGCCAGGGGGAAACAACCTCTCAGCATCTACCCTGTCAATCCCCCTCAGAATCTTGTATGTTTCAATGAGATCACCTCTCATTCTTCTAAACTCCAGAGAGTATCGGCCCAATCTACTCAATCTCTCCTCATAGGACAGCCCTCTCATCCCAGGGATCACTCTAGTGAAATAATAGCAAAATACTACGGATGCTGGAAATCTGAAACAACAGAAAATAGTGGAAATACTCAGCAGGCCAGGCAGCATCCGTGGAGAGAGAAACAGAGTTAACGTTTCGGTCTGGGACCCTTCATCAGAACTATCTATTGAACGTAGTTGCACCGCCTCCAAGGAAAGTATATCCTTCCTCATATAATTAAACCAAAACTGTGCACAGTACTCCAGGTGTGGTCTCGTCAAAGCCCTGTACAATTGTAGCAAGACTTCCTTACGCCAACCCCCTTGCAATAAAGGCCAACATGCCATTTGCCTTCCGAATTGCTCGTAGTACCGACAGGTTAACTTTCTGTGTTTCGTGCACAAGGACACACAAATCTCTCTGAACACCAACATTTAATAGTTTACCATTTAAAAAATATTCTGTTATTCTATTGTTCCTACCAAAGTGAATAACCTCACATTATACTCCGTCTGCCACCTTCGTGCCCACTCACTGAACCTGTCTATATCCCTTTGCAAGCTCTTTGCGTCCTCCTCACAGCTTACTTTCCCACCTCGCTTTGTAGTCAGTAAACTTGGATACACGTGACCAGCTCACTCCAGTAGAACTTATCAAATTCTAACAGGACTAGACAGACTAGATGCAGGAAGGATGTTCCTGATGGCGGGGGAGTCCAGAACCAAGGGTCACAGTCTAAGGATAAGGGGTAAGCCATTTAGGACAGAGATGAGGAGGAATTTCTTCACCCAGAGAGTGGTGAACCTGTGGAATTCTCTACCACAGAAGGCAGTTGAGGCCAATTCATTAAATATATTCAAGAAGGAGTTGGATATATTTCTTAAGGCTAAAGGGATCAAGGGATATGGGGAGAAGGCAGGAACAGGGTACTGAATTTGGATGATCAGCCATGATCTCATTAAATAGCAGAGCAGGCTTGAGGGGCTGAATGGCCTACCCCTGCTCCTATCTTCTATATTTACTCTATCTACATAGAAACAAAGAGAAACTGTTCCCAATGGCTGAAGGCCCGATAATGAGGGGGCACAGATTTAAGGTGATTGGCAACAGAACCATAGAAGATAGGAGCAGGAACAGGCCATTCGGCCCCTTGAGCCTGCTCCGCCATTCAATGCGATCATGGCTGATCATCCAAGTTCAGTACCCGGTGTTGTGTCTGTGTGTTGATAGAGACACTGAAGACAGGAGCTGGTTTCATCGGTGTTTACTAAACAAAGTCTGGAGGGGAATTAACGGATACAACACAACATACAGGCTAATATAGCCCGAGTGGCCATTACCGGCATTACAGTACACATAGGGCTCTTAAAGGCACATACACTACAATTCCTCCCCTTTTAGCCAACCGGTACAAAATATTTTAAGTAATTATTAATTACATGTTTAGAAGAAAAATAATATACACATTGCTGCAGTTAATTAATTATAAGTCAGTCTCTCTGGAGGCTTCCTGACTCGGTCTGGATAACGCCTCGGTGGTGTAGTAGTTTCTGGTGGTGTAGTAGGTTCTTTTGGCAAGGCTTATTCGGGTTGAATGCCAGTGTCGGGTTCATCGGGTTCCAGTATCACCGGATCGGAGGTAGATATGGGTATCTCTACTTCATCATTAGGCGTATAGAGTTGTGGTGTAGGTTGTCCCTTTTCGGATGACTCTATGATTTGGTCAGCATGGCGCCTTATTATGCTTTCTCCGATGTCCACGGTATACATCAGCGGTCCTAGTCGTGTGCAGATAGTTCCAGGCTGCCATTTCTCGGTACGGTAGTCCCGGGCCAAAACTTGTTGACCTATCTGGAAGGTTCTAGTTGGCTTTTCATTCATGCCTTGAAATTGCCGGTTCTGTCGTCCCTTCTGATGTTGGGCTTGATCAAATCTAGCCGGCAGCTTATGCTTCTATTGAAGAACATCATGGCGGGAGTTTGGTTTGTAACCATATGTGTTGCATTCCTGTATGCGAACAAGAAGTTATCCACCTTGTGCTGAAGTTTTATGTCTTCATTACCCATGGCCTTTATGGCCTTCTTGAAGGTCTGGACAAACCTTTCAGCCAATCCATTGGTGGCGGGATGGTACGGGGCGGACGTGTAGTGCTTAACCCCATTGTTTTTTAAGAACTTCCTGAATTCTTCGGACACAAATTGCGGTCCATTATCAGAACAGATCTGTTCCGGCAGCCCATTCCTGGCAAATATGGTCCTTAATACTGTGATGGTTTTTTCCGTGGTGGTGGAGGACATCTTTATTACCTCCGGCCACTTGGAGTGTGCATCCACCGCGATTAAGAACATTGAGTCCATAAATGGACCAGCAAAGTCGATGTGTACCCTTTGCCAGGGAGATGAGGGCCACTCCCATGGATGTAGAGGGGCTTGGGGTGGAGCGCTTTGGACCTTCTGGCATCCTAGGCAGCTCTTGGTCATTTCTTCGATGTCTCCATCGATACCTGGCCACCATACAAATGCTCTGGCTAGGTTCTTCATTTTCACTCCACCCAGATGCCCCTCGTGAAGCTCCTTTAGCACTTTATCCTGGAGTTTGGGTGGAATCACCACTCTGGATCCACACATCAAGGTTCCTCGGCACACTGACAGCTGTTCTCCTCTTTGCGAGAATGCTGGCAACAGTGGTTCGCCATGTGCTGGCCATCCCTTCACCGTTAAGTCGTAGACTCGAGAGAGAGAGAGAGAGAGAGAGTCGGGTCATTTCTCGTTTCCTTTTCAATGGCAGAATGCATTACTGGTAGACATTCCACTATGGTTGAGTGGAACATCTCCACTGGGTCTACTGTAGGTGCCTCTTCTACCGTAGGTGCCTCTTCTACCGTTGGCAAGTGTAGGCGCGATAAACCGTCAGCATTCCCATGCTGTTTTGATCCTTTGTATTCTATGTTGTATTGGTGTGCCCCTAGAAAAAGGGACCACCTCTGTAGCCTTTGCGCTGTCATAATGGGAACACCCTTTTTAGGGTTGAATATGGAGATGAGGGGTTGATGGTCAGTCAACAAGGTAAATTTTTGTCCGTGTAGGTAATGGTTGAATTTCTTCACTCCCCATACCAGGCTGAGTGCTTCCCTGTCGATTTGGGCATAGTTACGCTCAGCTGAGTTCAATGAGCGTGACGCAAAAGCTATCGGCCGTTCCGAGCCATCAGGGAATTTATGCGATAATACTGCTCCTATGCCGTAAGGGGATGCATCGCACGCCAGTCTGATTGGCAGTGATGGGTTGTAATGAGCCAAAACTTCTTTGGATGTGATTAAGTCTTTGCATTTATGGAAGGCACGTTTGCAGTCTTCGTTCCATTTCCAAATTACTCCTGTTTGTAGCAGTTCATTAAGAGGGTGTAGAAGAGTTGATAAGTTCGGTAAAAATTTATGATAGTAATTTATTAATCCCAGGAACGACCTTAATTGTGAAACATTTTCAGGTGCTGGGGCTTATGACCGCTTCAATTTTTTCAGGTGACTTATGCAACCCTTCCTTATTAATTATGTGGCCACAATATATTTGATTTTGGAAAAATTTACACTTGGGGCAATTTGCTCGTAGGCCCCGTTCTCTCAGCCTAGTGAGCACCTGCTCCAAATTGGCAAGGTGCTCGTTGTCGTTTTCTCCTGTTACAAGGATGTCGTCTAGGTAGCATTGAGTCCCCGGAATCCCTTGGAGGACTTGCTCCATAGCTCTTTGCCAGATAGCTGGAGCGGATGCTACTCCGAAAACCAGTCGATTGTACTGGTACAGACCTTTGTGTGTATTTATCGTGAGATATTTTTTTTTAGAGGCCTCTTCAACCTCCATCTGTAGATATGCCTGTGCCAAGTCCATTTTGGTGAAACGTTTCCCTCCGGATAGTAAGGCGAAAATATCTTCTATCCTTGGAAGAGGATACTGTACCGTGTGAAGGACAGGGTTTACTGTCACCTTGAAGTCTCCACAGATGCGAATTTTTCTTTGTTCTTCAGATTTATCATTATTCAATGCTTTCTTCATGACTGGAACGATGGGTGTTGCCCACTCGCTCCAATCTATTTTGGATAATACGCCTGCATTTTCCAAATTCTCCAGCTCTGCCTCGACTGCTGGACGAATTGCGTATGGCACTGGTCTTGCTTTAAAAAAACTTGGGAATTGCTGCATCTTCCACTTTTATTGAGGCGGTGATGCCTTTCAAGGTTCCTAGTTTCTCTTGAAACACTTCTTTGGCGTCGGCCAAGATGTCTTTTAATCGTTCAGGTACGACATCATCGTCTTTTTTTTCTTACTGGTCACTGTCAGTGCCTGAATGGAGTGCCAGTCTAAACGTATTTTCCTGATCCATTCACGTCCCAACAGCGGTGGGCCACCATCTTGTAGAATGTATAAATACAACTTTTGTATTTCTTTGCCGTTGTATACAACAGGCACCCTTATTTTTCCTTTGGGGTATACTTTCTGCCCCGTATATGTTTTTAAGATAATGGATGTGTCTTTTAAAGGTATATGCGGAAATAGCCGCTCGTAATCCCATCGATTTATGACGGTCAGAGCTGATCCTGTATCTAGCTCCATTTTAACTGGGGACCCTGTTATCGTGAGGGTAACCCAAATGGTCTGGTAATCATCCTTGGCAATTACATTATGTAATTTGAGACAGCTTAGTCTCTTGTTTTCGGAGTCGCTATCGCTCTTCTGGTCTTCGGAGCTACTGTCAGTCATCATTTGTACCTTTCTGTACTTTATTGATTTTTTTTTTCCTGTCTGTGGATTTATTTTGTCCAGATCGGCATACCCGTGCAATGTGTCCAATCTTTCCGCATTGCCTGCATGCTTTGTCCTTGAACCAGCAGTCCCTCTGGTCATGGGTGGATCTGCCGCAGCGATAACATCTCTCGAAACCGTGTGTCATTTCATGGGTGCCGAAGTCCTGTGTCTTTTGTTGTATCTCTGCAGCTCCTCTTGCGGCTGCTTCGTATGATACATCCATACTGAAAGCCTTGTCCAGTGTTAAATCTTTTTCAGAAAGCAGTCTTTTTTGTGTTCCTTCACTTAAGAGACCGCAGACGAATTTGTCTCCAAGATAATCTGCTAGTCCTGCCCCGAATTGGCAGTGTTTTGATAGCTTTCTTAATTCGGTGAGGTAATCAGCATTACTTTCATTCTTGTGTTCGATTTCTCTTGAAGAATTTGAATCGTTCCACTATCAGCAGCGGTGTTGGGTTTAAGTGCTCCTGTAAGGTATCAACAATTTCTTTAAAATTCTTGTCCTTTGGTTTGGCTGGAGTGATTAAATTTCGTAACAGCCCGTATGTCTTTGCGCCCATTAGATTTAGCAGTACTGAAGCTTTTTTTTTCATCTTCTATTCCACTTGCGGTGCAATATACCTCCACTCTTTCCACATATGTGGTCCAATCCTCTATCTTGTTATCAAAAGCCTCAATATTGCCAGACTTAGCATCTTAGAAAAGATATGGTGCTTCCCGCGCTTTCCCGCCGCTGCTGCTGATGACAACGCTGTTTCCCGCGGTTTCCGTTTTAAATTTATTTATTTATTTATTTACAGTTGGAGACTCGTTCCCGCCGGACTTTCTCTCTAGGTCTGAATGCCGACCTGCTTGCAGTGCCGGCCGTCTCCCGAGCGCTCCCTCCCCATCTGTTACTGCTTGCCTCCGCGTTCGCTGCTTGGCCCAGCTGTAG